>NC_134172.1:55467364-55770395 GCF_964188355.1 Buteo buteo | reverse complement strand
CTTGGCTATAAATGAGGATGGGGGAGAATCCACTGGGGGTTTTTTCTAGTTTTGCAATACTTATTACAGTTTACAGAGAGTGGATTGGCTTTATTTATGTGTATTTACCAACTTACAAGAGTACATACACTGGTTTCCCTGGGTGCTTTTTCTGCTTCTTTATTTCTTCAGTCCCCTCCTTATTTGGATCTGAGCTGATTTTGTATGGAAGGACTGCGCTGTAGGAGAAGTGTTGAATGTGAAGCCAGGTCTATCACCAGAACCTGACTGGTGAATATACTTCCTAGCCCACTGATTTTGATCAATCCAGGTAACGTCTGCTTTTGACTTTAAAGAATGTTGCTGGAACTACAGCTGTGTTATTTTTTTGTAGTGGAAATGGGGGTTTTGTCTCAAAGAAGCAGTACGAAGCTGATCACAGTAGATCAGAGGCAGTTTTTAGCATGTTCCAGCCGTAGCAGGGGGAGAGCTGAACTGGAGCATTATCTCTGTGCCATAGGGGACAGGATCAGAGGTCTCACCTGCAGCCCAGATGATAAAAGAGATCTTGCCCGACATGGGGAGGAAAGGTGGGATTTTTTTTCCCTTTCCTGAATAAAGTGACTTTCTAGTACCACAAAGTCTTCTGCAATTCACTAACCCCAACTGTGCCAGGAGCCCTGAGTCACACACAACCTTGTGTCTCCTGGCACTTCTCTCACTTGAGTAAGCCTTGCGTTGGGTAAGCTCAGGTCTGATTTTAGCCCTGGAGAGTTGCAAACCAGCATCACCTGTCATGCAAAGTTAGCTCTAGTTTTATGGGTGGTCACAGAGTTTGAACAGGTTTTCCTGGGTTTCTGAGTTGTTAAGTGTCTCTGAATGGGAGTATTTTAGCGACGTTGCAGAGAGAAGTCCTGATGGCTTTTGTTCTACCTGCCAGCCTTTACGTTGGCCACGGGACTGGAAACTCAGTCAAGGTCAAACAGATGCTTGTATTTGTTGTCAGGTGAACATGGCCCAAACCTGTGAGAGATTGTGATCACACGAATCTCATCAAAAGTACCCACCAATATTGAGCACCCAGGACATTTCCTTGTATGCTTGTCTGCCTGCACCACAGCAATTTGCTCTCAGTTTTAGGCTGCCAAATTGCTGGCTAGGCAAAGGAACATGTAAATGGGAAAAGCTGAAGTATAATGAGTTTAATATTCACATTCTTTCTGGCTGCACTTGTGATACTCAGCCTGGGACATTTGGGGCATAAGAAGTTCTTTTATTTGAAGACCCTGGTCTTCTTCAGTATAACTCTAAGCAGAACATGTACATGAACAGAAATGTGTGCCTTTGTGCTTGCTCTCTTGGATAGAAGCATGCTCTCTGGGCTGGCTGCAAGGGCAAGGCCCACACTCACATCTAAGGCTCTGAAGTTCCTTAGCTACCAGTAGTTTTTTACACGTGCCAAAACCAAGCGTAAAAGGTCCAAGGTTCTCCCCATACACCCACCTCCCGCTGCCAGAAGAGACACACAAGCTGCCGAGCAAGGAGAGTTGCTCTCCAGTAACTGCACTTGGTGCCAACAGTATGTGAAGCGAAATACATACAACAGCTGTAGATGATCCAATGCACTGATCAGGAATAATAAACACAGGAGACATAGCGGGGGCAGAAAGAGAGCGGTTTAATAAAGGAGCGTGACACATTACTGGCAATGGCAGCTTGGGTTTGTTTCTGATGAAGATTAAGAGAACTGGCATAACAGGAAATTGTTTTCTGCTACATGGGGAAATCAATTGTCTTTAAATACACAACAGTGTAATTAGCAAATCTTACTAATTGCTGCAAAACAGAAATACAAATGTGCATTGCCGGGCTGGCTAAGCCAAGAAAGTATTGTGAAAAAACTTGTAGAAGCTTTTAGAAATGAATATTTTTCTTAAGTACGTCTCTGTCCCTGGAGATCCACGTGGCTGGATGAAATAGCAAGGGTGCAATAAAAATACATACTTCCCAATTTTCCCATGTGAAAGAGCATTTAGAAACATCTGTTAGTCAGAGAGCTGCTCCTAGGACATGCACAGAGGAACGGGGTGGATGTACTGACTGCATCTGGCAAGTACACTTGAAGCCCACCGAGCCACCTGAAGCCGATGATTGATGGCAGGATGTCATCTGACCTGTGGAGTGCTTCCAGCCCAGGATTACTAAAGGCCATGTATGTTGGTTACACAGGTCATGGTAATGTTTGCGTTAATGCGCTGATAAAGAGGCAGGGAAACGGAGCTGGAAAATTCTCCAAGCAAGTTCTTGTCCTGATAAAAGGCTCTTTTTAGTAGAGAACAAACTCTCCTGTGGTCTTTTGAGCAGGAGTAGGAAAACCACCAAAGCCGCCTGTGTTATTTCGGTGCGACTCTGCAGCCACTGAAAGCAAGTGTTTGGCCCCATGAAGCGACAGTGAAGGAGACCGGGGTCTCTGCCACCACTGATGGTACCTGGAGAAACAAGCGAGGAAGATGGAGGGCGTCCTCTGCCCTGGAGCAGCCTGGCACCCAGCTCTGGCCTTCCTCGGGGAGACCAAACCGCTGCAGCTTCGGGGATTCACAGCCTTTTCTCTCGCTGCTGCTGCTGCCTGGGCTCCTGTTTGGGATCTCGGTGATTCCCCATGGCTCCTCTCGCCTCCCCAAGGTGTGCTCTGCCAGGTAACCCTTCCCTGCCTCAGTTTACCCACCTGTGAGCCAGGCCCGCAGCATCCCCACTGAACTGACGCTGCAGGTACAGTTATTTAAGGAACATGGCCCTGAAAGCCTCTCTTGTGAAGCATCCATACCACTCTAGAAAGGCAGTTTGCAAAGCTGTCCCAGTGCTGCCCCGGCCCTTCTGTGCTGTTTGCATTAATTAAATGACTCTTAGTGTAGTTCCCTGCAGAGGTCGTGCCCCGCAGCAGGCAGCCGTACTGCAACAGAAGCAAAACATCCCAGTCTGGACCCATTTCTGCTCTGACCCCGGGGGCAGGGGATGCACGCTGCACAGCGGAGGGCACCCGCCTGCCCCTGCACCTTGGGAGTTAAGAGGTGCGGGCAGCACAGGCAGCAGGCAGGGCAGGCCTTCCGGAGGAATGCAAACTTTTAGGAAGGCGGAGGCTGAGGTTCGGCCTCTCCACCCCCACAGCGGCCCTTTCAGCAGCCCAGCCCCCCTGGCTTGAGCCCAGCTTTCCTGCCTGCAGCCGCCCCAGGGCTCACCTCCCGCTGCCGGCTCCTCCATCCCTCCCTCTGCCACCCTCCTATGTACCCTACAGCACTGTGCATCATCCTCCCGGCAGAAAGCGCCCAGCTGGTGCAGATAAACTGCATGTTTATCAAAAGCCTCTTTAGAAAACTGGAAGGGGAGTGTTCATCGTTTCTCCGTGCAATTCCCTGTCAAGAGTTCGGGGATGCTGCGGCACTACCTGGCGAGAGCCAAGAGATGGGTTTGCTCCTGCAAGAACCAAGCCAGGCTCCATCCTGCAAATACTCCTGCCTTATAAATTGTTTGCTCTATTTTATGTTCTAGCACTGAAGCCTTTATTACTTTCCTGCTAAAACACACCAGAGCACATATCTTGGGCACTGCGGAGTGGCGTGCGTGGTCCAGTCTCCTGCGGGAAATGACCTGCCTGGGAGAGCTATGGCCCGGGGAGGCACGGGCACCAGGGCTTAGACCTGGAGATGTTCACAAAGAAAGTGGTATGCTGCCAGCCACTGGTGCCTCGAGCTAGTTTGGTTGCAAATAGGTAGCATGAGTATAGGGTAGTTGCTTTTGGGGAGACATCTAGCTATAAATTGTCACCCAGACACCTCCTTATCATCTTTGTCCATAAACTGTACAGCCCCGCGCTGTCACCATGCTTCAGAATCTGAGGGCGCTTTCTCCCAGACAGAAAAATGATTGGAGGCGGGGGTGTGGGTGTGGGGGTGTGTGTGTGTGGATTTCTCCGCATTTTCTCCATCTCTCTGCAATGTGAGCACAGAGCCAAACATGGCAGCAAGACAGACAGACAGATGATCCCCTCCCCACTCTCGTTCACAGCTTCCCTGTTTACCCAGGCAGGCAGCGCTTCGCCCCAGCCCGCCAGCAGCCACGGCACAAAGCGATGTGCCCGGTGGTCCCACTGAGATGGGGCCGAAATGGGGGAATGTGACGCAGGGCTGCATCTCCCCAGATTGCTGCCTCCCTCCGCCCCATGGGCAGCTGTGCTCGCCACGTGGAGCAGGGCTGGGTTACAAGCTGTCAGCATTATTTTGCATGAGTAAATGCAGTGTGTAAGCCTTGCCCACGGGAACAAAAACAGATTAAATGAGCAATGGTTTTCTTCTTCAAGGGATAGGGTTTAGAGTAAGTTAATTCAAATTGGCACGTAGATTTTGGTCCTGTGCTACAACAGCAATCGTGGACCCCTTAATTTCTTAATAGGCATGGGCTGTAAAACTCACAGGAACTATAAAAATGTGGGACCATATCTAATCGCGGCAGAAGGGTCTTCAAGTCAGTGTAGTATTACATCTCTAGTCTAGTAGAAAGTTCAAGTTAATCATCTGCTCGCTTGGGAACACCCCTAGCCCAAGTCCCACAGAACGAATAAATCCAAGCACAAAACTTCAAAGGTATTTTGCTGCCTAACATTCACTGAAAGCATTGCAAATTAAACACCAAAATGCCTTTGAATCACTTGGCTGTGATTCCCCTTCGAAGGCACTTGCCATCAAAGCCTCTGCTCATGCGTGCAGAGCCTGGAAGGAGGCCAAGCCCAGCGCGATGGTTCCCTATCCAAAGGGCTTTGGCAGCCTTTTCCACGTCGTCCGCATGAGCATTGTTCTGCAGACAGCTGATTTGATCCTTTGGCATAGGAAGGAAATGTACTTTACAGAACTGGTGAAGGTCAGCAGCATCCAGAGTGGCCATTTGGCAAGAAGGCTGCTTCCCCCCCCGCCCAAGGTGGTGAGCTTCTGCAGGCCTGGCTGTAAAATGACTTACAGATGTTAGATAAAAAGTAATGGCAGAAAATGTATGCATGACCCTTAAGAAAAAAAAGTCAGAAAAAAACCATGGTCTGAGCGAAGTTTCTTCCTTGGTTGGTTTGTTGAAAGCTGAAAGCAGAGATGTCTATTCCCAAATATTTCTGTTCCGCCACAGGGTTTTGGTTTCCTAGAGGTCTGAAGAGCCTCATCTCAGTGTGTCTGAAGAAAAAAAACCCAACAGACACCGCCTGAGCCTCTGATATGCTGGATAGGAGCGTGCCTCCCCTTGATTAACTTTACAACCTTTGGCGAGGAGGGGGATGAAGATGCGAGAGTGATGTGTAATTTCCTTTTCGATTGTTCTTTGTCCACTAACGTCACAGATTCCTCTCGTGAGTAAAGCAGTGGTGGAGTTCACGCTCCCATCCTTACCTACCTGCTGCTCTCTTTCCTTTCTGTCATTCTTTCGGGCCATACGACTACAGACTCAAGCAATCCATTGTTTGGTCCCAACTTTGTTGTTCATCATTTTAATGTTGGACTCCCCCCATTTTAAATGAAAGTGGTGATACTGAAAACTCAGCATCTCTGCTAACCTGATCTCCAAAAGCACCCCGAAGCCATCGGGGAGGAGGAGGCACCCCACACTTCAGCCACTTGCCGTGGTTCCCCTCATCAGCCCAGGACGTTGCCAAAACCGGCCTTGCACTGCACTAGCCCTTTCCGAGGATGCTCTTTAGACATTGAGACTCAGTTTTGGCTTTCACTGCCCCAGCAGAGCTTAACCACAGACTCAACATTTTCGCTCAAGTCCCTCAAAAGAGGTAGCTGCTCTCAGTAACTGGTGGCCTGAGTGTACACCTGCCTGGCCCCAAGCAGCTGCTGGGGGCCACCGTGGCCTCTCCCAATCACAAAACGAGAGGCAGGCCCTTTCCACTCCAGCCAAAAGAGCCCTGGCATGGGCAGAGGCTTGCTGCCCTTTGCATGACGGACATCCAGGTGCAAGCTAAACCCTCCTGAACTGCCAGGGCTTTTGCAAAGCGGGGTTTAGCCCCCGGGCACCCAGCTTCTCCCAAAGTGAAGCAGGGCTTGTGGGGGTCAGCCTGGGGAAGCTGTGACCTCCCTCCTTCCCTCACTCCCACGGCAGAGGAAGGCTTGGAAAGGTTTGATAGATGGGATTGGTTGACAGATGGGATGTTTTCCTGATACTGTGTGAAAGCTCTAGAACTACTGATCCCTTAAACACTCGGCAGGCGATGGTTAGTGACAGCACGTGCTGGGGTCCCCCTTCCCCGGCTCCAGGGGACTGGGGGAGCTCCACTGCTGTGCTTCGCCCTGTGCTGGGACTCCCACCCACCTGCCTCCGCTAGAAACCATCAAACCCCTCATCTAACCCTCTGCTATGGCCAGGCTAACTGCTGCGAGTCTGAAGTTCATCGGCTCAAGCTCGAGCCGAAGGCTGTTGCTGCAGGGACGAGCCACTTGGTCCTGCCTGGAGCCTCTCCAGAGGCTCCAAGCCATCTTGGAGGTTGCTTTGAGAGAAGACAGGCCCCTTTTCCAGGGGCTCACAGTGCTGTGATTTTTAAGCATGTTGGCCAAAACTTGCTGGAAGAGTCAGGCTGTTTTAGATCCGGCCTCAGTTGCTCAGCAGTGCCTTTGTAATGGACCTGGTCAAAGAGGAGAGGGGATTTTTTTGGTTTCTGACACGTTTTGGTCGCAGCCCAATTCGCAATTATTAAAGGCAGCGAATTTCCATGTTCCTCAACACCTGGCCCTCCCTCCTGGAGCCTGGGAGAGAATTAAAACAACAAGTCCTGGGAATGCAGGACACATGCCTGGGCCCATAGGATCAACTGCACCCGTTGATTTACTCAGAGGTGCCCCGGCTCCCTACAAACCGGCCTCTCCCCCGAGCCTGGCAGGGATCCCCTCGCAGCCCACCACGACCTCCGGGCACCCCCAGCTGGGTTTTGCCATGGAAATTACGCAACTGGGCCTGTGCCGACGGAGGAGAGAGGCCGGGATGCCAAGTATTGGATCACATGGGTAAGTCTTTCGTCACACGTATGAGGTGTGCCGGTCACATTGGGGCACCCCGAATGGGGTTTTACACATGGTCCTTGCACTGTTCAAGCACTGAAGTACAACACGATGGGACCAATTGCTATGTAACACGCCCACACCGCTGTTTGCCAAAGCAACTGTCCTTTTATGATGTCATCACCCACCTGCTTCTTTCTTGATCTGAATTGTGCTTCGGGCCGGGGGGTGACCTTCTTGCAATGAGCCGGGGTCCTTCAGTCACGCTGACTTAAGCTTAAGCATGACTACGCCGCGTACAATTGGCACGATAGTTACGGCACGGCAGTTTTTCATGGGGAGGGGCTGTTTTTTTCACAAAGGTGTTTTGGTTTGGTTTTTTTTTCTTGCTGGGTGCAGCGCGCAATTTGCGCACGTCACGTCTCCGGAGCCGCAAGCGACGTCTTCGGCCCGTCCCCGCTGACTGGTGACGCTTAGTGCAGCGCGGGGGCGGAGGCGGAGGCGGGGGCTGGGGGCGGGGCCGAGAGGCGGGGCGGGGCCCGCGCCCCGCCTCTCGGCCCCGCCCCCAGCCCCGCCCCCGCCGGGAACGGGCGCGGCGGGAGTGAGACGGCGCGGCGGCACGGCCGGCAGAACCCGGCGGGAAGGAGGAGGAGGAGAAGAAGGAGGAACGCGGGGGTCAGCCCGCTAAGCCGGTCAGGATGGATAAGTACGACGATCTGGGTCTGGAAGCCAGCAAGTTCATCGAAGACCTCAACATGTACGAGGCTTCCAAGGACGGTCTTTTTCGGGTGGACAAAGCCACCGGCAACAACCCCGAGTTCGAGGAGACCAGGCGGGTCTTTGCCACCAAAATGGCCAAGATCCACCTCCAGCAGCAGCAGCAGCAGCAGGAGGAGATGCTGATGGCCGCCCTGAACGGAGGAGCTGCTTTCAACCCCCCCCGGCCCAGCCCGCCGGCGGCATGGGGTGCCAAACCACCCCCGGCCTCCGCCGCCGAGGGGCCTCACACGAGGCCGTACGACGGTGGGGAGCGCGGCTTTGGCGAGAGCGTGCCGCGTGCCGAGGCCCCGGGGAGCCAGGCCGGGCGCCGGGGCTGGGAAGCGGAGCCCGACAGGATCCCCAGAGTGGGGGGCTCACGTCCCGGCGTGGGGCATGGGGAGCAGCAGACCGGGAGCCCCGGCGACCCCCAGCCCTGCCGCGGCAGGCAGGAGAACGGCAGCGAGGGCAGGCAGTGTGGTGGGGGCCGTGATCCGACGCCAGCCGGGCAGAGGTCCTCCTCCTTCTCCCATGCCCGGACCCCCCCGGCACCCTCCGTGGGGACAGAGGAGGGGGCACTGGGGGCACTGCCGCAGCAGAGGTCATCCTCCTTCTCGGCCCCCTCGGTGCAGCCCACCTGGGGGTTTTCGGGCCCCACCGAGCCCTGCGGTCCCAGGGCCAGAGGGGACAGCAACCAGCTGTGGTACCAGGGTGTCCCGCTGTCCTTTTCCTCCAGCTCTGCACCCACCGCCCCGAGTGTGGACTACCAGCACACCACTGCCTACCCCAGCCCAGCTGGCCACTTCGTGGCCCACGGTCAAAACCACCGACCCAACGGCAGCGGTGCGAGCCCAGAGCCGGGCACCTCACGCCTGGCTTCGCGTGGGCCGACGGCTCTGGATGCTCCACAGCCGCTTTTCCCGGAGGGTATGAGTGGCCCGCGGTCGGACGCCGGGCACCCGGAGGGCTCCAGCATGGCGAAGGTGAAGCTGCCCTGCCAGACCCTCCTTCCGCAGCCAGAGCAAGGGCCGTCGGCGGCCGAGCTGAAGCTGGAGGCACTGACCCAGCGCCTGGAGCAGGAGATGGATGCTCGGCCAAAGGCCGATTACTTCGGTAAGGAGGCAGTCCGCCAGTCGGTGTGAGAAGCGTTCGTTGTGAAGTGTCACTGCAGGGTTCGTACCTGCAGGGTTGCCTTTGCCTGTACGCCTGCTTCATTGTGCTTTTTCAGCTGCTCGGGGGGGTGGTTGTTGTTTAACTTTTATTTATCACAAGGACTGGAAGCTCTTCCTCCTGCAACATTTTTTTCTTTAATCCTACTTCTTAACTTTTAAAGCAAAGGTAGTTTAGCAGCTTTGGAGAGGACAGCACTGAGAAGAAGCTGGAGCAGCGTCTTTTGAAGTGAGTGCCCTTCGCTGCCAGCAGGGAGGCACTTCGCTTTTCTTGACAGTACTCCTGGTTCTATGCGTCTTAAAAGTACACTGCCTGACCATGTGTGGGCGAGAAGGCAGCCGTTCAGCCTGTGTACGCTGTGGGCACGGAGAAGGACACAGAGTTCGAGGGAGGCTTGGTGGTAGCCTCCCCCCGGAGGTGGCCATGGCCAGGTGTGCTTGCGAGATCGGTTGAAGAGAAGTTTCTTGGGGATGGGAAGGGTGGTGGCTTCCCAAACTTGCCAGGATTTCCCCCAGCCCCCAGTGCTGGTCCCCATCAGCTGTGAAAGGATGGGTGCATCCTGAAGGTGGCAGAAAAACAGGCCATAGGCACATTCCTCCCTAAATCTTGGGTCCGTGAGTAGTCCAGACCACCAGAGGTTATCACTGGCGCTTGACCCTGAAAAGGGACCGCTTACATGCGAGGATCTCCCAGTGAGGATATTAAATGTCCTGCTGGATTAAAACAATTTACTACCCCAAGATGGCAGAAGGTCAGGAGCAAATTGAGCGTTTCCTTTCCCTGTCGTGTCAACTGCCATTTAATAGCAGGTGAGATAGTTCAGCTTTTGGGAGAAGGAAACCCAAAGTTGCTGGGAAGGCCGAGAAATCCACCATTAATTTAACAAACATCAGGAGCAGATCTAGTGCATGGATTTTCCTCATGATTTTAAACCCACGGTCACAGAAGTAGACGCAGGGGCAGATTAAACTCTAGAGCCTGGTCCGGAGGAAGGGTTTGCAGCTCAGGCTGCACAGGTGCTGTTGCACGGGGTCCTGTCCGGTGGGGTCGGTCGGTGGCTCAGCAGTGGTCTGTGCACGCAGCAGCAGCCGTGAGCTTCACGCCGGGCTTCAGGGACGTAGCTGGAGGGACCACCGAGTGCTCAGTTGCAAATTGCATAACCAAATGCATTTCTTGGCATCGGGCGGTGGTACTTGCCCGCAGAGGGCTGTGCTGGGATTGTTCATCTTAGTGTCTGAGACTGGATTCAGCCTTGTGGCAGGGCAGACGTGTTTTTATTCTGTTGCAGAAGAGTGATGTGTTGAGTTGCTCTACTTGGAGTGTTTCGGCCCGGAAACATGTTTTGGCACTTTCTGTTGGGCGCGGGTGGCGCGCGGTTTGAATGATCTCAGGGAGCCTCATCGGAGGGGGGGCAGTGCTGAATGCCATGGCAAGGAGCTGATAACGAAAATGGGGTTGGGACAACAGTCTGGTAGGAGGCAGTGCTCAAAAATGGGAATATTTTGCTGGAGGCAGCATTCAGCTCCACTGGAGAGGTGTCAGGGGTCTCTTCAGCAGACCCTGCTGTGCGCATCTTCTCCTCACGGTGCAAGTAAACCAGCTGGATCATACCTCATCCAAAACGTGCATGGGAATGGATGCGGTGAGACAGCAGAGGGACCTAGTCGGTGGTTGGATTATTTTTACATTTTTTGTCACAAAATAGGGGGTAGCGCCAGGGGGAGGCTTTCGTCCTGCGGGAAATTTGTGGTGAAGCAGGAGTAATTCTGGCAGCGTGGAGAATGCTGCTGGTCAGGCAGCTGAGTTACTGGTGAGCCTGGTGAGGGAGGGAGGAGAGATGGAGGCTTCCTGGTCCCCAGTGAGGCCTTTTGACATCCTCCTGGCAGGAGGTTTTACACCAGGGTGTAGCGTCTGAGAAATTTGGGAAGGAGGAGAGGGGAAAACAAAACAATGCAGTTGTGGCAGAGGAAGAAGTCAATTTTTATGGAGCCTCAACTCTGTGGGGGAAGGCTCAGCAGATCTGGCCTGTGGAGGACCGAGGAGCAGGAAGGGGCAAGTACCGAGGCATTTTAATTCTGGGTCTCCTCCCCTTTTCTTTCTCACTTTTATTTTCATTTTTTCAGTTACCTTACTTCCTTTGGAGGAATAAAGGACCCTGCTGGTCTTCTGAATCTATCTTGGCTATGCCCTACCCTCAAGCTAGCAAACTTTAGGATGGAAAATAAATACTTTTATGCAATAGTGATAAAAAGGATCAACAGCTTGTTTTGTTGCAGACTTTCACCCAGTGAGGGGATGGCTAATGTAGCAGCTTTGCAGTACATCGGAGCCAGGAAATGAAACCAGGACTGAAGTGCAAATGACCAAAGTATTTTATCTAAAATGCTTTCAGCTCTCCTAATTTTGGGTGCTGCTCCTGTAACAAGGGGATTTTTTTTAAGATGGGTCTGTCTGTCTTGTTAACATATGGTCCTTCAGTCTGTCTCGGTCTGGACCAGTTGTTTATCATGAGCAACTAATTCTGATCACAGTAAAAGAGCTGCTTTTTCCTTCACTATGTGAAAATGAGTGTTTGTAAATTAAAGCCTAGGAAAGGATAAGCTAGGGCCTAGGCATACACAGGTAGGATCTCTGCTGAGGAGTAACAGACGATCTGGTTATCTGTCAGCACCAGTTGCTGTACAAAATACTTTTGTCCACTCAGAATATGTGTAGTAAGTGAAAGGAAAGAAGCAAAGCCAAGAATTTTCTTTTTTCTTTTTTTTTTTAAATAGTGGCCTATGTGTGAGCAGCATGGGCTGCATGTGTCTCTGGAGGAATTTGGCCTCTCCAAGAGTGCTTTTGAAGTGCTGACTTGATTTATGTGGGCTGTCGAGGAGGGTGTAGGGAGTCTCAGGTATCACCCAGGTCTTAAGCTTGGGGAGGGAAATCCTGAAATCACTGCCTAGAGAGGCTGGTTCTCGTGAAGCAGAGAAGGGGCCCCATGTCCCTGGGAGGTGTCGCTGGAAGCCAGCTTAGGTCGTATTCAGATGTTTGGTGTACCGTTTCCAGGGAACGTCCAGGAGTGAGGTGCCTGAACCCCACTGATGTTCCATGGTGTTCCTTTGGATGCACCAGCCTTCATCTCCACTTGGTGAACGGGAAGATTCATTGAACAGGAATGAGCAGGGGAGCTGCAACTCCCCCGCTAGCAGCACCCAGTGCAACGCAGACGTTTTGGGTTGGGTGAGGCGGCACCATCCCGAGGACTGGTGCCGGATGAGTTTTCGGGTGAGAGCTGGGCAGGTGCACAACCAAACCAAGCGTCTGCCTGCACTGTCTGGAAGTGACTTGGTAGGGGAGAGGCCTGGGGTCTGCAGGGAGGTTTTACCATTCCTGTTTTAGCAGAGCCTGTGGTACCATGCAGTTCCTTGGTCTGCAGGCACAGATGAGTGCTTTTAGAGGTGTAATGTGTAGCATCGTGGTTTTACCAATGCTTATTTCATACAGCTAGATGGAAATCTCCGTCTGATGAATGCTGTCTACACCCTTACCAAGAGCTTTTTCTAAAACAATTTTTATAAATTTTCTTGTTATAAGTATTTGTTAGGTGTTAAGTTCTGACTTCCTTATTATTTCGAGCAGAGCTGATAAGCTGCAGGTATTTTAGGAGAGCCCCAGGCATCTTGTTTTGCAGCGAAATACTGGGATGCTTCGCAGCAGTCTGGCAGAGAAGATCTCGTGGCTAAGTCTACGGGTTTCTTTTCCCCTTGCCAGAAGCAGAGCAGTAGCTGAATCGCTGAACTCTGTGGAGACCTGGAATGCCAGCACCTTTGAATGGGTGTGATCAGCTTGAAGGCCAGCAGTGCTTTTTTGAAGTCTAGTGCATAGTGAAGTTAGTGTTTTATCATTGCCGAAACCACAATTTACTTAACTTTCAGGCTGTACGCACCTGCAGACTTTACTGAACCCTGCTGCTGATGGTGCACCAGGGTGCTTCAGCAGCAGCAAGAGTAATTTCAAGGCTGCCAAGTGGAGAATTTCTGGTTAAAATGAAAGTTCTTCTGAGGTTTGTTTTGTATGTGGGTGATGATAATGGCGTTGTTTCCACCGGGAATGAGCGGAGGCATCCCTTGCTGCCTGCTTCTGGGAGAACACCGCAGCTGGAAGGAGATGCCTGCCTGCAGCAGAGAGGAGCAGGAGGCAGGGCGAGATGGGTCTTGGTGGAACAAGGAAAGCTGGAAGGATCACGGCATGTGGACTAGTGGGTGTGTGCAGATTGCAAAGCTTATCTCACTGCAAGAAACCAAGCAAATAAGTATTTGCCTGGGATACGGCTCTTCAAGATTACAGCAGCATGCGCTTCTCCTCCCTTCCTCTTGGGAGCTTAGCTGGGTTTGCAAGCTAAGGAAAAATCTACCAAAAGGAAAGAAAAAGGAAGGAGTCGAGGCAGAGGAGCAATAGGTCGTTCAGCCAGGATACTGTGGCAGTGGAGACTGAAAGGAATAAGGAGCCTCATTTATGTGGCACTGGAGTTAACATAATCTCTGACATTGCTATAAGGTACTTAAAATGTCACTGACGTGAGTTTGATGGCATTTTTGTACTTCACTGGCAGTGTGTACACGACTGTCTACAGCAAAATCGGGGGTCAAGAACAAAGCATGCAAAAATGATACAGAAAAATTTACCAGCTCTCTGGTTCTTTGGGCAGGGAGTACCTGTACATGTTTGCTACCATTGAGTCACCCAGTCACCCAGTGGTGAATGGGACCAAGCTACCAGGTTTTCCAAGCGCTCGATCTCACCCAGGCCTCCAGATCTCCTTGAAATCAGCTCTCTGGCAAGAGCAATTGCACAGTAGTGGTTAACAGCATAGCGAGACACACAATGTATCTAATTTAGAGTTTGACGTAGAAATTACTTGGTTAAGGTGAGCCACGGGGAGGTGGCATCAGGTTCTGGAGAAGGTCTGAAGTAAAACCTGAAGAACTGAGTATCACATTGGGTATGACAGGGCGAAGTCTTTTTCTCAGCGGACAGTCTTTGAAAAATGGGTGTCGAAGTGGAGGACTGGGTTCTGCTGTTATGAATAGGTGAGTTGGAAACGCAGAAACTGTACCTTCACAAGGGTCCTCCCCATCAGAGCGGGAAAAGAGGAACAAGGTAAGAGTTCCCCTGCCAGCTTTCCTCTTGCCCACTCTGATGGGGAGGACCCTCGTGAAGGTACAACTTCTGCCAAGAGGCATCAGGGTCTACTTCTGGACTAGCTGCGTGCGTGTCTGGGCAGATGGGAAGATGATACCAGAGGTATTTACGTGCAAAGGCGCTGGGGGTTCTTCAGCATAAATCCAGCCTCCTGTTAGGAGGGCGCAATAAACAAGTTATGTGTGATGGAGAAGAGTCAAGCTGATCATGGAAATGTGGCTTGCATGGAGTAAGTGGAAGGGGAGGACAGACTTACTCTTCCAAGTGCTGTTTCTGCATTAGCTATGTATGCAGACCCACACCACCAGAATCATCCTGCCGCTGCACTGCTTTTATCTGAGACCGGATTGAGATGGCGAGGAAATCTCACCACTGAAGTAGCAGACTGTCACATTTGGCCCTCCAAAATTAAGTGACGGTCTTAGAAAACCCGACCAGGAGCACGTGTAGGAAAGCTTGGCTGTCCTGGATGTTGCTAGAAGGGGGATGCTGCTGAAAAAAAGGGGGATGCTGCTGGAAAAACCCGCAACTGTGTTCCGGGTTTGTAGACAGATGATGTCTGGCATGTGGAAATAAATCATACCGACCAGTCCCAGAAAATGCTGCTCTTCAGCATGGTTTGCGTTGGAGTTTTAGCGAGTGGGATATAGTAAGTAACTGAGGTCCTTCTGGTAAAAGTGAAATAGCAACACTTAGAGGAAAAAATGTCTCTCTAAAGGCTTTGAGTCCAGTGGTAAATGGAAATGCACTTGTTGAACTTTGAGGGTGGGACAGACATTTCAGACTGAGCACCGGGTTCACTTTCATTTCTGACAGCCCTTGAGGTCTGCATCGGACCTGTGAGCCGAGGCTGTTCCCAGTGACAGCCCTCCTTCTGGTTTGCAGTGCCGAGATGGAGTACGGCGAGTGCTGGGAAGTGGCTTACAGGGCATGTTTTCGGTCCCAGTTCTGCCCCAAAGGTCCCTTTGTTCAGGCGCTCAGCTGCAGCGCGGGTGGCTGCTTGCCGCATGATGTGAAAGGGAACAGAGATTTCTTTGTTGTCCGGGGCCCGGCTGCCCTGCCGGCAGAAATTGAGCCGAAATCAGCAATTTCCATCCCTTTCCCTTTCCAAATCTGGCTACCATTCTGCCAGTGCGCTTGAGCGTGAATTTACTGGCGCTGCACATGTGCGGTACTTTGGGCTTGTCGTCCCAGTGGCAAAAGAGAAACCTTTCATTTCTCCTTAATAACGCCTTAATAATGTCATCTGATGTTAAAAGTTGTAATTTCAGAGGGGATATCTGCTCAGATCGGCACTTGCATAAGCGCTCGTTATGTGCAGCAAAGTAACGGAGTGCAGGAGTTGGGCATCTTGCTGAGCTGTGGCTACTTGGGATCCCTCTGCTTCGAGCTAAGGACAGAAGTTTTTGCTAAAAGCTGCTCTACGCCAAGAAAATTACCCAGAGCTGCTGACTAGTGTCAGCGGCATGTAGGGCTGGAGTGATGCTGCTGACATTTTAACTCTACACTCTGGCTAGCAGAAAGCACGCTCAGCACTGTTTCGGGAAATAGTCGTTGGAGCTGGCGCGGAGCAGGGCGCAGAGCCTGTTTTGCTGCGGGATGGGGTTGGATGTGGCCTGTGCTGCGCTGCTTTCCTTCAGGCTGGCTTCACATACGTGTTGCCGAGCTCAACGACTGGCTGCTGTCAGCAACAGATATCGCTTTTTACTTGCGTAGCCTAAGCCGAAAGAACAGGATCATTGTGGCAGCGGGAAGTGAATGGAAAAAAAAAAAAAGAAGTGGAAAGGAAAAATCAATTAAAAAATCACTTTTTCCCCCCCTTTCAGGCCAGGTATGCTGAGTCAGAGATGAAGGCTCAAGTATGTTGCTTAAAATACTTCAGAACATTATATTTGGAAGAAGCAAAGACTTATTTCTAGAATAATTCCAATTGCTACTGAGATTTAATTGGCTTTCAAGTAAGATTTAGCAGATACAAGTAAAAACATGAACTATACACAGATTTGCCATAATGCCATTTTTCAGTTGTCAGCCTTGCCACAGGACAGTTATAAATATTTATAGCATGGCTGGTTATTACATAGTTGGGTAATTTAGCACATTATAGTTTTTACAGGCAACATTGTCAATTTATTTTAAAGCCCCTTTCATTCTGTGACTTTATTTTCCGTGTTTTAAAGGCCTAAATATTGAAAGAAGTGGATAAAAGGGTTAAGCAGGGGTTGAAGTGGAGCATGTACTGAAAGCAGGGAGGAAGGATGTGGGGGTTGAGGGGCGGACGATGGAGGAAGGTTTGGGTACAGATGCAGGTGCGGGAGCTTGGGCAGCTCCTGCAGGATCCGGCCGAACTATCATCTGTCCCGTTGAGGAAACCACAGGGGCAGTGCCTACGCTCTGAAGCTTAAACGGGATGGACAGGAGACAGCAGAAGCAATTTCTGCCCTCCGTGGGATTTGCATTAGGGTATTTTATAGTGGCTTTAGATGCCTGCTGACATCTTTACCAAGTGCTGCGCCTGCACTCAGCTGCTGTGCCTTCTCCCTCCTGCTTCTTCTTGCTGCTCATCCATATTCAGTGTCACCCAGCTGCTTTCTGGAAAGAGGGAAATTGGAGCACGCTGGTGATTTTTTCTGGAGCAGCTGCTCATTGGCACAGAGAAGGGGAAAATGCAGCACTTGCAGTGCAATAAATACATTGGTTCTATGGAAAGCCTGGTGAATGTCGTGGAAAGAAGGCTTCGAGCAGCAAAAATTGGCAGGTTTTCCACTCTCAAAACTTTCTGCTCAGCATTGCTGTAGTAGGGAGGGAGTTTTGCAAGGTAGCCATTAGCTCTTGTGTCAGATGATTGCACAGCATCTCAGGCTGCCGCTGAACATGTGCATTCCTGGGAGGACACATCCATTTGAAAAGCCAAATGTTCTTATCTTTGTCTTGTCCTTTATTTCCTTTTTTTTTTCTTTTTTTTTTTAAAGCCTGCATGATTTATCTTTTGCTTTCTTAAAATCTTTCTTTCAATAAATGAGATAAATCCACTTGGTTCAAAGAGAACCAGCAAGTTTTGCTAACTTGGTGCCAGACTGCGTGCTGGGGTGGACCCGCAGCCAAGCTAGCATTTTAGTTCAGGTCAGATTTGGACAAAACAGAGCAACTAATTATTCTCTGCAGCCTTCTCTCCAGGTTTGTGTCAGTTTGGACTCTGGCTCTGAGTGCAGGGGGCTTGGAGCAGTGCTAGGATGGCTTTCAGCTTGCTGGTTGAATGCATGCAGGCAGCTGCAGCACAGAGAGCCAGGTCCGCTCCGAGAAAATGAAGTGTCTGCTTTTCAGCAGCCATGTGTGCGCGGCTGCAAAGGGCTCCTGAGCATTTTTATCCCTGTAGTGTGAAAACTGATGGCTGCAGCATCTGCTGCAGGAAGAAACTGTTAACCAACCTGGGAGTGCCAGCGTGGTGCTGCCGGAGTTGGGAGTTACTTTTCAGTGCTGTCGTAAGTATGTTGGGCTTCTTCCTAACTTTCACCAGACCTTTCCAATTACTCAAGAGCTTGCGGTGCCCCCAAAGAAGTGAAGTTTTGTTAACCACGGCATGACTAAGGATCTCCAGCAAGATAATGCTTGGGTAGATCTGTGTTTATTTGCTTAAACACAGATTAAAGTTGCTCATTTGGAGTAGTTAAAGGGTGATGCTGCTTTAAAACCAGTCTGGCACAATCTCAGGGTAATGCCTGAAGTACATACACAGGCTTGATGTGTCATTTTCCTTGGACAAGGACTTTCTCTCCCCGGCCACTACTAGTGGTTGCCACTACTAGTGGTTGCCACTACTAGTGGTTTTGGGCAGCCTCACTGCGTTTCTGCCTGCATATATAAAGGTTGCAGGGAAGGATGGGAGAATGAAGGAGATGTTGCTGTAGCCAGACACAGCTGTTCTTGTTCTTGTGCAGTTTACTTTTTTGCAAAAGGCTTTCACCATGGAGGTTCGATGGCCATCGTGACCACTGTTAACGGCATCTCTCAGGGCGGGTGACGCTGATGTCACCTACATCTCGTGGCTTCAATGAACCGCCTGGTCCTCAGCTGCCAAGCCACCATGCTGAATTACAGGTGTGGTTGCCCAGCCAGTGACCCCAGCTGTCCCGCCAGGTCCTGCTCCTCACCTCTGTCTCCTTCTCTCTCTTCCAGGCACCTGCGTGAAGTGCAGCAAGGGCGTGTACGGAGCAAACCAGGCTTGCCAGGCCATGGGCAACCTCTACCACGACAGCTGCTTCACCTGCGGAGCCTGCAGTGAGTACCTCCTGCCGCCTGCCACCGGTGCAGGGCCCTGGGGCAAACTCTTCAGGCTTAGCATTTTTCTGGTGTAAAGAGGGAAAAGAAGGAGGTGGTTATTGAATTATCTGTCAGCTGGAGTCTGCCACAGCTGTATGTCTTGGTGGCTGTTTGTTTTTGAACGGATTCTTGCAAGGCATGTAGAAAAGATATTTTGGATTGTGCCGGCCATCTGCCTTCTGGTATGGGGGACGGTTGTTTTCATTCCTCTGCCTCTCAGTTACAGCCACATTTTCTTACTTACAAGAGTATTTTTTTCAAAGTGGCAGTGAATATGCCTTAGCTAGCATGTAGAGGGTTTTTTATTGGTCAGCTGAGACTTTACAGCCTTTCTGGCCTTTCAGTCTGCGGACCCCAGGGAGAGTCACCGGGTCGGCACCGTGCCGAGGATGCAGGCAGGGCACGAGCATCGGCAGTGGGCTCCATGAGTGCCAGAGACACCTTTTCAGATGGAGCTGCTGCACGGTTGGTCCGGTGACGGTGCTTTCACTGCATGCGTTAGTTTTACGTGCTAAAATGATTTTGCCCTTCTGAGGGACCTCTGGTCAAAGCATCTAAGTGCATGAATGACCCAGGTTACACATCTTGCTTGTTCTTTCTCTGGAGAAATGGAGAGATGCCCCAAGATGAGGGGCATGTCTCTGCCAGCTTGCTTTCTGGTCATGGCAGGGAGGGAGCTGGTTATTGTGCCGGAGGTATCAGGCTGAGAGCAGCAATGATGAGCCCTCTGAAATCTGCCCAGGAAGCAGGGTAAATAGTTCAGCTGGCCCTGCTGAGCTCCCTGCTGCTTGTCAGACCCACATCTGAAGCTTGCTAGCACATACAGCATGCTGCAACATGTGGATCCTCCTAAGTGGCTTTTTGAGGAGGTCCGTGATGGAGCTGGGGTGAGGAACAGGCCACGTGATTTCAAATCGTGGCTGTGTTTGTAAGACAGTGGTTTTTCTATTTTGTTGTGTTTAACTCCAGGGCTAGTAGAGTATTTTTAGAAATGGAGCTGTATATGTGGTGGCAGAAAAAATAGTAATAATCCTTCCAGTGCTTTTGTATATATGAGTTTGGTTTTCCCAGATGAGTCTTAGGGTTTTTCTCCTGTGTTGTATTTAGAGTTGTAAACTCATCAGGACTGCATGTGTTTTATTTGGAGCTGTAAAGTGGTAATAAATATAGAAAGATGTGTATGCTTTTTAATAATAGCTGAACCTTGAACTCTGCTCATTTCCCAGCTGTCCAACACCAGCTGCTTGCCTCACCTATGTTTTCAGTAGAGCACTTCACCATCATCTGACCGAAGACAGAAAAATGGCAAAGAAAAAGTGGTGTTTGCACATGGTGGCAGTTTCCTAAAGGCTCAGAAGTCAGCAGCTCACTCTTTTGTCTTCTCTTATAAATTAATTCGAACTCTTCTCCCACAGAGAGGATTCCTGGCTGCAGCCGGGGCTTTGCTTCAGGGAGCTCTTACCGTCCATGGCTGGGCAGCCTCTGAACTGCCCTTGCACACAAAGCTCCTGTTAAAAATAATCCAGCAGCAGGTTCGAGCTGTCTTAAATTTCTAAAATTACTACTGTGCAACTGGTGCTTTAGAAAGAAACACTTTCAATCCCCCTTTTAGAATGGATTTTACCACCTTTATTTGGAGACGAGTGCTAGAAAAGTATTTGCAGTTGCAGAGGTATCAGCGGTTACTTTCGTTTATCTTTGTTTGTGTTTGGTTAAAAAATAGCTTAATCAGGTTTCTGATGAGGTGGGTTGGTGAAGGCTCAAAGAGTAGCTATTTGCTGCTTATTCTAAAAGGCAACCCTTTCCAAAGATTTCCAATGCAAGATGAAAAGGTGTGGGTGTCAGATGAGACTTACAAAGATGGAAAGAGGCTAAGTTTAGCAAAGTAAAGCCCATTTTCTCTCTTACCCAGGCTGTAACTGAGAAGTGTGCTGAGGAGATGTGCTGGGGCAAAGGGTTTCAAATGGAAAGTAAAAAAAAAAAAAAAAAAAAAAAGGCTTGTAAAACACTGTATTTCCATACGAGATAAAAAAGGGGAACGCAAGTCACGGGAGTATAAGTGAGAGCCTAATTCGGCTTGTTACGCGTGGGAGAGTAGTCACTCCTGAAAGCTCAAGTCCTTCCATTGGGGCAGCAGCTGTACTAAGACAGAAGCTGGACTCAGCGGCAGCCGGCAGGACGGCGTGGATGGATGGAGGGGCTGGTGGTGTGGGATTCCCAGCACTCGAAGGAGAGCGGCCCGCGCAGTAGTGGCATTTCCCTCACACAGCACGTGCCTCTACAAGTAGCAAGACTGGTGAGAAACCCTCCAGCACACGGGGGTGGTTTCCTGCGCTGCCGCCCCTGCGGTCCACAGGGGCTTCGTGCACCAGTCGCTTGCTCCGGGGCTTTGCTACCCGGCTGCTTGTGCTGGTAAAGGCGTAGCTGGCTGACTTCACGAAGCCTCTTTGCGTCGCAGCTGCTTAACTGATGCCTGGGGTGGTACGTGCCATCCCACCCTGTGCTCGGGGAGGAAACGTACCCGAGGGGAATCCCCCCTTTCACAGACCGAGGTCATTTCCCTGACCCCCCCGGGTCATCCGCTCCTACGGGGATGAAGGGCACGCAGCCCTGTCGTTTGACCGGAGAGAGCGCGTTGCCCCTCTGCAGGCTTTCTGTCATCTGGGTCGCTGCAGTAAATAGGATGAAACCATTTTATCTGCCAGAAAAATACCTATTTGTCTGGACGGTGTTGTCTGTCTAGCTGGAAAGCACATCTTTGAGCAGTCTATGTGGAAACTCTGATTTCTAGCTAAAAAGTAGGTAGTGCTTTTAAGGTCAAGTGGAGTTCATCTTGAACACTATCCAGTACAAACTTGTCTTTGAGAAGTCAAGGTCGACCACAATTTCAATCCTAAAATTTCTGCTCTGGTGGAACGCTGAATATCTCCACTCCAATAAATAAAATACACAAAATTACCTATTAAGGTAAAGCATATTGTCCTCCAGATATTTATATCCGCTATCCTGCTGTTTTCATTTTAGTGAGGATTTCTAATTTTGCTCGTAGTTGGATTTGTGTCCAAACGTGCATTGGTTTCCCAGATACAGAAAACTGAGAGGGTCTAAGGGGGGCAGGGGGCTGGTACCTCATAGTGCCAAATTTCCTACACTCTCTGTTTCCTGGTACACATATGTTCAAGATAAATGATAGAGCAATTTGTTGAGCAGAGCTGCGCATACGTTACAGGGTTCAGTTGTCAGGAAAAAAAAAAGTACTGTTTTATCTGAGCCACTGGCATGTAAAGCAGAAAATTTGGCTTAGAGGTCAAAACAACAGATTTAGAATGATTACTTTGGCATAAATGTCTCATTTATCTTCTTGTTTGTTACAGGGCAGAGACACAAACAAGGCAGCTTTTTGCAGAGGGGGAGAGGAAAAAACTTCAGGCTCTTTCTGCAGGATTAGTAATAAATTATATTTGCTTTACAGGAGGGCCATGAAAGTAGGTTACAAAAAAAAAAAAAGTCCTCGAAACTCATACAGCTACTTCCTGCAAGCTCAAGGTGTCCGTTTCTGTCTTGAGGGTTTTTTTTTCTGGGGTTGGGTTTTTTTTCAGTTTCTTGTACAAACAGTTGTAGTTATCAAATGGTTTGTTACACATTAACCATTTAAGTTGAATCACTACTTTATACCTCCTCAGAACACAAAAAATGCAGGTGTTGATACTTATTATTTAGGTAGTAGGAAGACCTTATAAATGATACAGATTTAACTAGACAGTACCACCCTAACCTATTGTGTTTTAGTGTTTTCTCTAGGATTCAGCCAGGCTTATATCTGACTGCTGCAGGTTGCCTGGAAAACAGACCTTTTTAAGCTCTGCTAGCAGCATAATTTAGAGCATAAGGGCCTTGTACTTGAGCCTCTTGGTCCTCAGAGGAAATCTGAAAGCTAAAAAAGTGCAAGGGAAGCGTCAGAGATGACTGAAGGAAATCAGTAGGCGAGGAAGGAAGTCTGAAAGAAAGAACTGATTGCAAGATGGTTTGAAGGAGCATTAAATGTTGAACTACAGCAGAAGGGCCAAAACGAGGACCAAATTTTGGCCCCTTATTGCAAAGAGGTGGAAACCTTGCATGTTTGCCAGGTTACAGAATTCGATCTTTGACATGTCAACATTACTGCATTACTTTCTTTTTCTTTTTTCTTTTTTTTTTTTTTTTTATAAGCTCAGATTAATGTTGATGTCTGCATAAGGGTAACAGGCTGCTGTTCCAGTGGCAGAGTTTGAAATCACACGAGCTGGCTGTCTCTTGCCACCCTCTGGGTATATATATTTTTATTTAATATTTCACAATGTAGTTGTGTTTAGAGGTATCAAGGGTCATTTACTAAACGAGGTAGCTAAGCTATCGAAGCAGTATTGTCTGAGCATAGCCCTCTGCTTGGGCTAATTAGTCTTGCTGCAGTGCTTATAAAGCATGGCTACTTAGAGCAATGCAGCTCTTGGTGTCTTTGGGCTAATTATGTTGAATAAGCATGTCCTGTACTGGTATATAACCCCTGAAACAACAAGGCCATGGTTTTTATTGGCACCACTAAGTAACTCTACTAGTAGAAAGTCACCTTTTTCTGCAAGTGCAACTTAATCCCAGACAGCAGGACAGCCAGCCTTGCCAAGTGAATTTCCCCACGGCACATGTGTCTGTATGGTTATCTTCAGATGTAGAAACTGCCAGCTTTTCTAGTGGAGGCAGAATTTACTGCCTGTAATTGGATATAAACCCACTACACGGATTGACACGCGTGAGAAACATGCAGATCATCACAGTATTGCCAGTAATCCTTCCTCAGCATCCCTTTAATAAAATTATCATGCCAGAGTCCATGTAGTAAATAATATATATTTTTTTAGCAAAAGTAATGTCAGAAAAGATTCAGATGTACCTGGTTTTACAGTTTGGGAAACAGGGAAGGCATCAGTGTGTGTTTCTGCTCCAGCCCAAATTGCTGCTTTGTTCTTGCTGACTTTTTGTCTTCAGTCTCTCAGCTCGCTGGTGAGAAATCCCTGCTGTTTGGCACAAGAAGTGCTTGCCGTAGACGAGAAAAACCAGGGCAGCTTTCACTGTAGGATGACGGTACTTTTTCCTCTCCTGGCCAGATTTCAGGGCGGTAGTGCTTTGGGGTCTGAGCTGAAGGGGCTTTGGCATGGTCCAGGTGTCCTCAGTAGATATCCCTGCTGGAAAGCTGCAAGTGTTCAGCTCACACAACAGGGGATGCAGTCAGGGCTTTATCAATATGCTAGTGGTCTGAGTTGATTGCATGTGTTTTAGTGCTGGCTGAAAGTCTGAAATCATTAGGACAATGTGAGAAAAAAGGTTGAAACCTTTAATGGAATGTATTTCCAGTCTTTCTAGTCTTTTTATTTTATAATGTCATCTTCAAAGTACTGGGTTTTGTTAAGAACAGGCATAGGATTAATTGTGCTGTAAAGATTTTAGAGGGTTTCTTATAATGTTTTAAGGGTACCTGAGAGTAATTTTCTGAGTAGTGGCTTAGTAAGCACTGAGGCCTCTTCCATACCTAGAGAAATTTAAAAATTGCTCTCTCTTATAGTTTCGATGCAGAGTTACATTCACCGAGGACACAAAGATTGCCTCCCCCTCCTTCCTCCTCTAAGTCTCTGGGCATTTCGATGACCGTCGGTGGGTGATGGGGTGGGAGGCCAGCTCCGATGGCCGCCTGGTTTTGGTGCATTTTGGGCAACAGGGCAGCCATCCCTGGAGCAATGCAGAGAGCGGCTGGGCACTGGGTTGAAGACCAGTCCCTCAGCAGGGACTCCCAGGATCATAGCGCTGCTTTGTCCCAGGGTGACTTTATCTTACCTCTGAATTTTGAAGCTTCTAAGGGGTTTTCCCTAAAAAGAAAAAAAAATTGAATATCTTCTTGCAATGGTTTGCCATCAGCAAAGGAGAGGTGTTGCTCAGTTGTGTTGCCTACTGTAGTTTCACAATGTTTCCCTCTGAGGAGCCATTTCTGCCTTCGCCTGTGGTTGCTTTGCCGTTAGAGGTGGCTGACCTTTTCTTACATGTGCCAGAGCATGCTTTTGGCTTCCAGGCATCAGGTCTTTTTCTCAGAGGTTTTTGTTTTACCACCTCAAATGTTTGGTGAGAGTGCAGAGGGCATTTTTTGCAATTTTACAATACAGCTGGTACAGTTGAGAGACACGTCCTAGTGCAGTTTCTTCTAAGAGATATCCTATCCTCCAGCCCATGGTTTCAGCAAGACTTTGGTCTGACGTGGGGTGTCTGCCAGTTGATTGCAGTCTGAGTTTACCTGATTTAGAGGACGTGCAGGCATCTAAGTGACCCTTTTGTGGAGCCCCAGTTCAAGAGCAGGTTGGAAATATTGACACTTCTGTGTCAGCCTCAGTGCTGCATCCAGCTTTAAGGGTGGCCGACAGACATGGGACAGATGGCAGAAATGAAGTAGAGCTCTCTGATGCTTGACCTAGTCTGCCGTGCATGGCAGGATGCCACACTGCCTGTCAGTAAAGTATCCATGGAGGGCTCCAAAAATGCACGTGCTGGCCAGGGACCAGTGGGTCTCATGTACTGCTGAACTGTGGGCAGCAGGGACTTCTGAATGGTGCGGGGGAGACAAGGTCTCTGGGCTCTGCCTGCGCCCGTCTTACTGCCAGACGGACCAGCATAGGTTCTTCGATCCGAACCTCCTCGCGGCTTTATGTGGTGGAAGTGAAAACTGGGGGAAGGACTGCAGCTTGAGCCAGAGCCACCCGGGACTGAGGAGGAGCTTGTTTCAATCCTTAGCAGCTAGATGGATCGTGTTTCCAGCCTGCTGTCCCGCTGGTGTGTCAGGAGGTTACATCCAGTAAATCCAGAAACTGAAATCCTTTTGTATTTAACCTGCCATTAATAATTGCATGTCCAAATTTATCTTACAGCTGTGGTGCTCTAAGAAGGACTGATTTTTGTAATGACAGAGGCCCAGGGCTGTCAGCGCGGAAGGGACCCAGAAGCAGCTGCCAGTCTGCAGTGATTCTCGCCCATCTGCTGTGCAGATACCACAGGGAGCTCTGCAGTGCCTGGAGAAGTGAGGTCCATGCTGCCTCCCTGGCGATGCTGGGTCCTGGTCACGTGTCCCCACAAAGCCATGGGATCCTGACCTGGCCTTGTACCTTTATATGCATTAAGAGCAATATCTTGTCTTTGAACATGGGTTTGTGACCCCATTGTCCTTTTAATAAGTAATGGAAAAGCAACTTCAAAAGAGAAAGTTGGGTCTGGCTCCCCAGCAAGCAAATGATGCATCTCCCAGCATAATCCTTGGCCGTTGCGAGTCCCTGGTAAACCCCTTTCTGTATGACCTTCAAAAGGAGAGAGCTGTCGTTTGAGAAAATTATGGACAAAAGCACTGGCATCCTGGGAGTGCAGCCTGATGGTATGCCTATTATCAGCTGCTAAGCAAAGTGTGTTTATTTTAGCACAAAGGCACTAGTGACTAAGCTTGAAATATTCTGAAATTGGTGCTGAAATGACCTCGAGGTCATCCTGAAGGTCCCACAGCTAAACAGATTAGACAGATGTGTTAGGGATGAGCCATACATAAAAGCTCAGGGCTCAAACCTCCTGGCAAGGAGAGGAACAAGAAATCTTCTAACAATGACTGAAGACAGTACGGTTGAAATGCCGAAGAATTTTAATTGTCTGAATTTTTTCAGGTGAGAGATTAGCTAAATTCAGGGTGAAGTGAAAGTAAAATATGGTCAGGAGCCAGCAGCTTAAGGCGTGTAGTAGAGCAATTGATCCTGAAAGTGGCAAGCCACGCATTGATATTCCTGGGTTTATCAAAGGATTTTGCCTCTGTAGTCATCACGATGCATATTTAAAGTGATGCATGTTTAAAGTAGGCAGTGATCAATGTGTGATTCCTTATATGCCATTTAAGTTCTCAATCCCTCCTTTTGGTGAAAGTATGACAGCATCTCTGTGTTAAAGTGAAACATGTGCCAGCCTCTGCAGGCACACAGTCAGAAGTATCGCTTTTGAGAGGGACTTGTTTAATTTAAGGCACTGTCCTGTAGCAGGGAGTTCAGCGCAGGGACAGAAGCTACGGCCATCCTGCTCTGCGCTGCGGGGCAGTCCCAGCACTGTTTGTTTTACTGGTGTGGCTGCAGCCAGAACATGCATTTCCCAGCTCCACCGGGATGGTCCCCAGCACGGCGTGGGGAAGTGAGCTTTTCCTGCATCTTGCTTTCCCATGTGTAAGATGAGGAGATGCTTCCTCGCCTCAAAGGGATGTTGGGAGAAGTCCATCCCGATGTGGGCAGGGAGAGGCTGAGAGAAGCAGAGGAAGAATTCGGCTCTGTTTGTGTGTACCACTCCCGCGGTGGCTGCAGGGACACCTGATTACTCGTGGGTTTTGGCAAATTTCCTTTTACACCTTTCCTTTTCTGCCGGAGGCTTAAAGAGAGTCATGGAGAGGAGCCAAAAATAGTCAAAATGACCACCTCTTCCCTAAAGAAAGTAATTAAATCATCCCCCCCCCCCTCAAAGTGCTTTTGGTGTCAGCACCTCTTCTTCATGGACCCACATAATGCCAACAGCCAAATTATAAATCCTTTATAAAGGCGTTTATCCCTCTGCTGAATGAGCTTGCAGCAGAAGCCCAGACACAACGTGCTGGCTGTGGCACCTTCTCTGAAGGTCTGTCGCCATCAATCTTGGCCTAATGCTAATGTCATGGTGTTAAAAATACACCGGGTGCAGAATGGCTGGTAAATGCTTTTTTTGTCACCGTGGAAGAATGATGTGGTGGCAGTGATCCAAACCTCATCTCTTCTACTGGAATGGCTGCTTATGCACCGGCCAGGGCCTTCATCCAAAGAAATGTCTCCTCATTGCATAGCTCCACGCGTATGTTTTTCCTCACCACTGCCAGCTTGTCTTTAAGGAGAGACATTGCATACAGGTGGAAAGTCGCTTGGGCACCTGCCCATTGCACTCAACTGGACCCCATGCTACCACGTAAATTAAAATCAAAGTTAAATGGTTTTTGTTTGGTTTTCATTTTTAGGAGTGCCAAATCCCAATGTTGTATTTAAATCAGCAGGAGATTTTCAGGGGTACTTCTTGCTGCATCAGGCTTGTTGTTAACTCACTTAGGACCACTGTTGACAAGGGTGCTGCAAATCCCAGGTATCCCCATGCCTCTCCTTCCCCTCCACAGAAACTGGGGCTCTGCAACTGCTGGTGAGCATGCCGGGCTTACCTGCAGACAGGCAGGCATGCAGGAGGGGGTCATCATATAAATACGCACCCTTGGTTATGGGCCACAAAGCTAACGTGTCCAAGATCAGATACTTTTTATTTTGCGCTCTGGGTCCTGTTTTGGTGTCAGCAACCTTGGCAAAGCATCAGGGTGGGTGAGAGAAATCAGAGTGGGATGCTTTCAGGTTTGTCGGGTTTTCTTCCATGTCCTGTCTGATGTCTGCATTGGTGCAAGGATGGGCTGGTGCCCTGGCTCATCTCTGACCTCCAGGTAATGCAGTTGTCCCCAGCTGGGATTAGAGGAGAACAGGGGATGATGAGCATGTTGGGGCAGCGTGCGGCTGGCTCCTACGCCACCCGCTAAACACGCAGCTGAGCAACGCCTGCAGCTTCACCACGAAGCTGCTGCATGTGCAAACCGGGGTTTGTTCCTCGAGAAACACGCTGCCACGTCTTCCACCTGCCTTCCTGGCTGAAACCTGGGCAGGGCACTAAGGGCTACTGGTGAAATGTTGGTCTGCCTGAAACTTTAGAGCTTCACTGGAGCATTTCCGTTTCCCAAGGAGGAGCGGGAGTTGTTTCCCCGTCTGAGAGTGCCCTCTGGTGTACTCAGGAGACAGTAAAGATTGTAGTTTATTGAGGTGGTTTTACTCGGCTTCCTCCTTTTCTTAAAGCTTTGCAGCCAGCATGGTTATTCATCGAAGGCTGCCAGGTAGGCACATGCCATGAAGCACCAAGATGTGACCTCCAGACCAGTGCCCTGTGTTGTCCGCATTTATACACCCAGCAGCCAATGATCACTTTTTTTAACGATACTTGCCACGTGCAGCATATCAAGCAGGAGGCTTGATTTTCTTCCAGCGATGCCTGGCAGGTCCCTGCAAGCAGCCTGTAGCAGGTCCTGCTCCAGCTGTGCCTGGGCAGCGCTGCTCCCCTGCCCCAGGCGCTGCCTCCGGGCATACACCTGGGGCTCCTTGACCGCGCAGCACAAGCAGAACCGCTCCAGTTCTAGGCTGCATTTCAAACCCCTGGGTGAATAGAGAAACCAGGCTGCAAAGACGTAGGAGCAGCTTTTTATAAACAAATAAAACCTAGCCCTGTTCGCCGGGTGTTTAAAAGTGGTGGCAGCAGGAGCATGCATTGCCTTACTTACGTGGAACTGAAAACAGACAGCAAGCGTGAGGCATAAACACAAAAGCTGCAGTAAATATAAACCTTCCCCCACATGTAGAGTCCTTTCTTGGAAAAACTTTTCATCTTGACTCTGTTACAACATTCTGGTTTGAAAAAAAAAAAAATTCTTTTTTAAATGGTTTCAAACTCATGTTGGCAACTGCAGTAGCAAATGTGCTGGTAAGGAGCAGAGGAGCGTGTTGAGCGCTCCGGCGTTGCACTCTGCTGGGGACAGACCAGGTGGTTGGGTATTGCAGTGGCTTACCTGGCAGCTGCTGGTTGAAGGCACCTTCTAGCAGAACAGCACAGGTGTGACATTTTGAGGAACGCTGTCAAGTATGGATCACTCTCTGCATGGCCTTTCTTTCCTCCTTGCTCCTCTCCTGGGGTGTTTTCCAGCATGAGTCAGGCTACCCTCACTCGCTCTTGCCAGGTTATTTTGTGTTGTAATCAGCCAGGAGGTGGTCCAGGCTTGCAAAGCTACCTCCTCCTGCCCGGAGGTGGGACTGTTGTCTGGATCCAGCTATTGGCGTTCATCAGTGACTGCCAGTGGAAGAGGAGATGGGGTTCATCAGGCTGGAGGCTGAGAAGACCCATGCTGGGGTTGGGTGCTCGTCTCCAGCTGTGCGGCAGCCATGCTCAGATGTCCTAGTTTGCTTCTCAGCAGCCTGTTTTTGCTCACATTTTCTCCCTGCTCTCTGCTGACCTTTCTCTTCTCTCCCTGGTTTTTTTTCCTCAGGTCGAAAGCTGAGAGGAAAAGCCTTTTATTTTGTCAACGGCAAGGTGTTCTGTGAAGAAGATTTCCTGGTAAGCACACAGCTGACCCTTGTGCTGGCACATCTCAGCCTCCCTGGCAGACACACAGCCTTTCTGCCTGTCAGTTTTGCCTGCATTTTGCACAGCACTGGTCCAGCATCCTGCCTGGCCCTTCTGCTCCACCGTTTACCCAGGGTCAGCCCCAGCCATGGTGGCTGCCCACATGTGGTGCTGGAAGTCACCAAGTGAGAGGCCATGGTTTTGCAGTGCAGAGCACCTAGTCGAAGCCGTGATCTCTTGCGATGGCTCCTTCAAAGCCTGTCTCTGTGGCCATGCCGTGGAGGCAGGAGCAAGATGAATGGCTACAGAAGAATGAATGAGTGAATTTCTCTTTCCAGTGAACTGTGTTTGCTTGGGCATCTTAATGGATATCTTTGTGTTGCCCTCAATGGATTCTGTGTGAACATACCTGAGCATGAAGCAACCCCATGATCCTCTCCTTGGCTGGTGGACATAAAAAGCCATATACCCTTCTGTCCCTGAGTCCTGATAGATGAAGCCTTCATTGAGACTTGAAAAAGTCATAGTTGCCTACTTATTGGGGAAGTCTAGTGATCTCTGTCAGAGAGAAGCGAATTAATCTTCTTTGCTCTCATCAGTATATTCTATTCAGGCTGAAAATGGAAAGATTGGTTAAATGCATCTAAAATATTTCATTTTTCCTGTTTGCATTTCCACCATTCAGATAGGACTGAAACCTTCAACAGGGTGTTGTGCCTGAGGTGCATGTTGTGGACGTGACAGGCAGTTCCTTACCATTAGATCTCAGCAATAGCAGCAGAAAAGTTGCTCTGGGCCAAATTTGATTGTTATACTAACAGGGAGCTGGGACAATGCCACTGACCTCGAAGAAGCTTCAGTAGACCTGTAACGGTGTAACCAAAGGAAGAATTTGGCTTTCCAAGCCTATATATACAGATACTGTGTTGTGATAAACACAAGTAAGTTCCTGTCTTGTAGATCCATGTGATCAAATAAGCATGTAAGTCTTAGTAAATGCCTTATTTGCATGTGCATTTATGGTATTTACTGACACACTCAATTAAACTTAAATTTAGGACTTGGAAGTTACAGGAACTTGTACTCTTTCTGAACCCTGGAGGTCTGGTGTCTTTATTGAATATCCTCTGGGAACCCATCCACAGCTTCAGGTGCTGAAAAAAGGCACTGGAAAATTTAGCTTGTGTAAAGAGTACAGAAAAAGGCCATGCAAATAACACCCCACAATACATTGTTGTTTATGCTCGACTAGCCTTGTGAAATTTTAAGCCAATTCTTTTTTGTCCTTGCAGTATTCTGGTTTCCAGCAGTCAGCTGACAGGTGTTTCATTTGTGGTCATTTGATAATGGACATGGTAAGTGATAATTGCTTCAGGAGAAAAAAATCCCACAGCTTTTTAGAAGAATGCATCAAAAGCAAAATATATTCATATCCAGTACTGTCTGTGATCAGCTGGTAGTGTGCCTAGTGTGAGACTGGTAGCAAAAAGAAAATCCACTAAGCCCTTTGTTGATTTTTGCGAGGAAGTAAAGCTGGCACCCTGCTGTGTGTGGTGCAGAGACTTTGCTCTGCCTGTTTTCAGTGCACATGGAAAAGCAGAGCCTTCAGCTCCTTCATCCTCTTTCGGGCTTACCCTGGGCAGTGTATTCATAATCCTGTCGATGCTTCCTGCTCAGAAGTGCCATGGCTCTGCAGTGCTCCGCGGCTGCGGGGCATCGGTGCGGGTCTGCTGAGCCTGTCTTTCCTGGAGTCACGCTGAGACTTCCCACATACCTTCAGGATGAAGCTACTCGTCTTGTTGCCATTTTTTGTGAGTGCTGATGATCTGGGGAACAGGTTTGACCCAGAGTATGTGATCCAGACCTCAGTTCAGATCTGCCCCAAGTCCTTGCAAACTCTTCAGTAGATGCATGGACATCCTGCTGAAGCAGGCAGCTCTCATTAGCCTACAGCAGGTACCATCCATCCATTCAAGATGTGCATGGAGCGGGTCACAGCTCAGGGGGTCAGCTGGCCTTTAGCCGGCACCGGGCAGCATTCAGCTGTGGGTGATTCAGAGGGAGACAAATTCATGATCGTGTAGCTGGTGGTGTAAAACTACAGCTGAGGCAAAGAAATTAGGAATTTCTGGGTGGTCAGTTCACAGTACGTCTCCCAAGATTTTCTAATGCTTATCATTAATTATCTTTGCTTGCCTGCTTACACTGGAAAGCACTAAAATTGGAAAAGCTATTTCATACTCAGAAGTCTGATTGCTTGGCTGATGGACCATGATATTCCAGGTAGTAATTGCTGCCCCAAAGCCAGCAGGTGAATTGCAGCTGTTGAGTTCAACGCAGTTTCCATAGTCTGTGTTAGTTAGAAAGCCAGGCTAGTGAGTACAAAGCTCTTGGATATCTAAGGAATTATGAAAACCTAGCAATAGTATTTGTTTCAGCCTCTCATGGAGATTATGAAGATGTATTTCGTTTTGTTGTCCTGCTACGTCTTGCCTTGTGATCCTGCTAAGTATTCTCTAACTGTTGGCTTCAGAAATTTTCTTTCCTTTAAATTCCATCACTTCTATGTTTTGTAATGCTAAATACCTTGACTGAGACTCTAAGTTGTTTTCTTACCCATGCTAATAATTAATTTCTCTGGAACCAGGTGATATATACTGATTCCAGCTGCCCTTTCCATCCCTGTTAGCACATTTTTCAGATGAGGTGCCTGAAAAAAGACACAGGCCCACTGATGAATAAGCAGCATTGCCTTGCATAAAGCTGTGTGTTTATTATTTTCACCTTTATTGGCTGTTCACATGCATTTTTCCTGTCTCTTCATTTGTTGCAGATCCTGCAGGCTCTCGGGAAATCATATCATCCAGGCTGCTTCCGATGTGTGGTCTGCAACGAGTGTCTGGATGGTGTGCCATTCACTGTAGACTCTGAAAACAAAATCTACTGTGTCAGAGATTACCACAAGTAAGGACAAAATAAACAGCAGAGATGCTCCAATCAACAAGTCTCTAATTAGCTTTTCAGCTAGTTAGGAAGTGTGGATTAGTAAAATAGGAACAGGGCTAGAAGCTAGAAGTTTGAGGATGGGGCTAGATCCTAGAAATCCCCAATGTCTCTCCTCTTGTCCTGCTGTTGACTCCTGTGTAACTCTGAGTAAGTCACTTAACTCCTGGGCTTCAGCTGCCCCTTCTGCAAAGCAGAGATAGTGAGAAGTAGTGCTCATGAAGTGTTCAGTAATGTAAGAAATCAGTCCACTCTAAAGTAAGACTGTGAATGCCTGTGGAAATCAATGTGAGTTACTTTTTGAGTAGCTGAAGGGCTGAGTTTGACTTTCAAGGAATCACCACTGAACCTGCAAAGCAAAAGTTACCCAGCTCTAAATTAAACAACTGATAAATCCACTTAAAAAATCACTTGGCATTTAGACAGTAAAATAAAATGGCTGTGCTCTTAGCTGGTAGTTATAATACTAGAGCTGCATACATTTTGAGTGTCCTGGCTCGCTTTGCTCCTTGCTCCGTTTTCTGAGCAGGCAGAGCATTAAGTGTTGCTTAGGCAGCCCCTGGAATTGTTCTGTGTTGTGCCAAGATTAGAGTTGCCTCCATGTGCCACCATTGTTCTGAAATTATGCATATTTCCTTGCAATTTAATTTAATTATTTATTTATCGTGTTATGTTGTGTTACAAGGCCTTAAGGAACCATACAGTCCCATAGTATTTTCTCTCAGGTTTCCTGCCCCGAGGCTGCCAGTTCTTTTGATGTGTTTTTCTGGGGAGAGTCTTGCTCAGTTTCTCCTCATTCTCTTTTCCAAATCTCTCAGTAGCAGCCAAGAACTTTACAGTGGGTTTGGGTTTTTTTCTGGCACTAAGTGTAAAACATAAGGTCTCTTTTTGCCTGATTGAGCAACGTGTGCCAAGCATTACTTACAATCAATGCTAAAATTAATTTTTGATCTCGGGATGCAAAGCTTTCCTGTGGATAAGTTATTTACAGCTGCAGCTTTTCATCTTATCACCAAGAACTTACAGGCCTCTCTTTTTATGTTGATCTATAACTTGCCTTCAATTTCTCATTGCTCTTCCAGAGTTTTAGCTCCCAAGTGTGCAGCGTGTGGACTTCCCATTCTGCCCTCCGAGGTGAGAGCCTTTAATTCCACATCCCCTCAGGGGAGGGAGCATCACGTCTCAGGTCTTGCTCTCTTTCACACTTGACCCTGTGCCAAGACGAATGTCCTTGCGGATGGGGAGAGATGATCGCTTCCTCTGGAGTGCAACCTTTTGAACTAAACTCAAATGCTGTTCCTGAGATGTGACCCTTTTGCTCGATAATGAAGCTTATTCTTGCTGGGCCAGGCTGGTTTTTTCATCTCCTGCACTGCTGCTAGTTTTATTTTCGGGATACCTTTCCTCCATGTCAATAAATGCTGGTGGCACTCATGAATGACTTCTGTGTGACCCCTCTGGGACTAACTCATTTTAATACTTGCAGGAAATGCATCTTGGGCAAAACCAATTTAAAATGCTGAGAAATGTGATATATTGAAATTACTAAATCATTAATGCATGACTGGAGATAGATGTGACTGTTAAACAGAGAGAATTTTACATTTCTGATGTTACATTTTAGAGGATATCTGCAGTCAGTTGATGATGAAGCTTTACTGTAAAAATAACTGCAGGTGGCAGGATTTATTTGTGCTGTCCAACCAGCAGCCCAAATGCATTTCCTCAACGTTCACGTTCTTGCAGGAGGCAATCTACAGAGAGTGCATGTGTCTGGTCCTGCTGTAATCCTTTGTCACTTCTCTTTTGCTTGAACGCTTACAGGGTTCTGATGAGACCATTCGGGTTGTGTCCATGGACAAGGATTACCATGTGGAATGTTATCACTGCGAGGTGGGTCAGCAACTTTCTCAGGGATTGGGCACTTACTAGTGATAACTAGTATTATTTTTAAGAGGCAAATAAATCTCCGCCCTTTCAATGGCAGCAGATGAGCAATTCAAACTTTGCATTGTGCAACTCTTTCTATCCATGGCTGAGAAATTTCCAGTTTGAGGACAAAAGTTTTTGCAGCAATGTGTCTCAGCAATTTCATTTGCTATCCATGAAGTTATGGGCAAAGAGTTAATTACCACTTCTCAACTTGGCAGTTTATTTGTTAATCAAGGAAACGTGGTGACTTAGTAAGGTTTATTGCTGCCTTTCAGAAGCCTTGAGCTCCAGATCACATTACTGTATCCGATTTCCAAGTCAGGTTGTACAAAAATGCTAAGGTGATGACTGATACTGTGCAGTGTAAGTTACTGTCACTCTCATGGGAAATGAATGTGTCGTCAGGGCTGGAGGAAGGATATGGCTGCAGAAAAAAAATCCCAAGAGATGCCAGCTCTTAAACACTGTTTGATCTCCGTGCAGGGCTTCCCAGAGAGCCTTCATACTTCTGTGCTGTGAATTAAAATAAATAGATGGCATCTCTCACTGTGTTCATAATGCAGTGAAAAGAGGCCCTGACCCAGCAGGCTGGTTTCACATCAGTACAGCTGCAATTAATGTAATATGAAGAGCTGAATCCTACCTGAGAGTGTAAGGAGACATGAGCACATTTAAAATACATAGGGTTGCACCTTGCCACGAGATAAAGCTTATTCAGTAAAACTGCTTAAGACAAATTTGTACAAGGCTGCCCCTCAAAATGCCAATGTCAGATGCTTTCCTCCTCGTGGCACATGTTGGACTTACTGGGAAGGAGCTGTTTGGCTGGGTGTCTTCTATCCTTGTCACAAAACCCCCTTCCTGGAAGCCAGACCCCAGTTGACACTGGAAGATGAACACATGCTCTAATAATTTGCATGGCCTCTCTTTGCAGGACTGTGGGATGGAACTGAATGACGAAGACGGGCATCGCTGCTACCCACTAGATGAACATTTGCTTTGTCACTCCTGTCATCTGAAACACATAGAGAACGGCACAACCCCAGCAGCTGCGTACCAGCACCACTACTAGCCAGCGTGGCCGACGTCAGAAAGCCGGGACAGAAGACTTGTTATATGATCTCCCTCTCCCCACCCTCAGTTGATTTCCTGTGCATGTTTTTCACCAGTCGACAATGTTCCTGAAAAAGGATATGAGAGATTTTTGCTGGATTCCCAGAGTTTATATGCTTGTGAGTTCCAGCTGTATCAGACCATGTCTACTTGACCAAGTATGTGGCGTGTTATCTAAACTGATTGGTTTACGTGCCTTTTTCTGCTGTCTGGAGATTCCTCTTGGCTCATTTTGGAGGATTCTTCAGTGAAAGCACAATTTGCTGCCGTGCCTATGAACTCAGATCGTGCCATGCACAATTAAAAAGCCAGAGGCTGGCCTGCCTGCCTGCTGGGGACATCCTGTCAGTCTGCTAAGTGTTTCCTGACAAGCACATTTCATCAGATTCCCTGAAGGACATCAACCTATTAATACCAGTTTTTAGACTCTCTCTCTCTCTTTTTATTAATTCTTTAGGAAAAGAAAAGAAAGGGGTCTGTGCAAAATGGCATACTCAGACCTTCCAGTTAATTCCCCGAACTCCGGTATCAAGTCTGCTGTAAAAGCACCAACTCTTCAAGCACAAACCAGGCATGCTGGCTGGCAGCTGGAGGCCGACATCCCATTTCAAACAGAACAAAAAACTGGAACAAGCTAGGCTGAGCTACTGCGATGACTTGGGGCCCGGGTTTGCGTGTCAGCATGATACACAGGGCCCAGTCTGCTGTGTCAGAGTCTGAATAGTGGATCATATTTGGAAAGGAAAGGTCGGGATGCTGAAAACATGGACACGGGGGAAATCAATCCTCATTCTTGCTTGCAGAGCTTGCTTTGGAAAAAAGCTCTCGCTATGCAGAGACTTGCCTGAGTTTTCCAGTTTGTCCCCACAGCTCAGCCCCCAGCCTGGCCACTCCTTCTTGTGGTGTTTACCCAGCACAAAGCCATTTCATAATGGTGCCTATTTAGAGCTCTGGGAACAAACTTGAGATCGTTACAAAGGCTTTGTTACACAGGGATTTAGAGCCCAGCTCCACAACCTGTACTCAGATGAGTATGTTGGTATAAACAGATTTGCTCCCATGAACAATAACAGCTTATCTGAGCAAGGGGTTAGAGTTTGACCCTTACTTTCTGTTCTGCTGAGAAAGCAGAAAGGCAAATTGTTTCTCTTTTTGACCCCTCCCTGCTTTACAATCAAAGAAATCTGCTCCCCCAGTATGTGTTACATGTATGATAGGTGTGCCTGCAGTGCATGTTCTGCAGGTACCAAAGCTGTGCAGACCTTCATGTACAGGTACAAAGTTTTTGTTTAAGAAAAAGCTCTTAATTTAAAGCCTCAGATGCAGCTGGGGATCTTAGCTACCCTTTCCAACATATTGTGGGAAAAACTAGTTAAATCCTCATGTATCTACGCTGAAGACATAAATTTGGTTCTGGTTGGTAGAGGCTGCAATGACATTCTTGAAAATCTTTTTAGTGAGGAAACTACAACAAAGTAGTTGAGCAGTGGCACTGGGACTCCCTAAATAAGCCCATGTTGAGAACTCACTATGGTTCAACCAAACCTCTTTTCCAGTAGCAGGGTTGTAGCTAGGCAGCTGCTTGAACTTCACACCATGTAGTCAGGCTGCCTAGTGTACCCATCGGGACCAGCCCAGGCACCGGGTAGCAGCAAGCTGCTTGTCTCTGCCCATGCTAATAAATACCCCGGGCTTCCATTTTGCATGGTGCAAGTTGCTGCACTAAGTATTAAACAGAGGCACAAGCATCTGCTGTAAAACAAATGGAGACCAGTGGCCTGTCAGCACCCTCCTGCACATCTGTATCAGCCTGCCTTGGCTGAAATGTGAACATCTGAAACTGCCCAAGCCTCAGGAGCTTGGTGGTTTTGGCATGGAGTTTCATGGGGCTGACAGACCATCCAGCCTGCTGCCCCATCCAGCCGTCAGTGCCTGCGCCTGTTGCTGCTGCTCTTCGGGATGGGGACAGCAGTACGTGGCGGGAGGTCAGTCCTGCGCTGGAAACCATCCGGAGCTCCAGCTTTGCTGTAGCTTGGCTTTGCAGCGCTGTTTCTCCTGGGGACATGCAGCCCCTCAGTGAGTGACCGAAAGCTCCAGGCTTGGCGGGGGGACTTTCCCACTGCAGTACACATGGCTCTGAGGCATATATATATCTTTGGAGAGTTTTACCTGTGATTTTAGAGGAGGTAAAATTGACCCCAAATACGTGAGGTCCCTAGAGCCTTAAATTTAGCCTCCAAATGCTGGATAGTGAAGGGATGGGAGCCAACACAAAATATAACTGGTGCTATATCCAGGCAATATGGATCGGGGGCAACAAACCAGCTGGGGCAGATCCTGCAGTGCTCTCACCCCGGAGCATCGCATCAGCTTGTGTCCTGCAGTGCAGCTAGGCCTGGGGCAGGGGTGTTTCAAGGTATGACTGTGATCTTAGGACTGTCTGCAGGGACTGAGGTGGGAAATAACGCCAGCTGATGTCCCTGGTAAATAATTCAGAGAGCCCTGGGCAGGTGGTTCCTCTCCCTGAGCTTCCTTTGGCAGCGAAGGCAGTGAGCTATCAAAGTGGCTTCTGGAAGTGAGCTGGAAACATCAGCCTTGCTCATCTGTTGCTCTGTCTGAGAGATCAGCTGCCAGCCTTGCTCATCTGTTGCTCTGTCTGAGAGATCAGCTGCTGTGTGGCTCAGGCTTTTGGTAGCTCTTGATTTTTAGAGCAACCCCTCATGCACGTTTTCTGGCCTTCGTTTTGGAAAGAGCTGAAAACACTAGTGGGACTGCTATTTTCCTTTTAAGCTGCGGTTTAAACTACTGTTTCACTCTTGCAGCCTCCCCCAAAGTAAACAGGAAAGAAGGGGAAAGGGAGAAGGACAATTTCCCTTCGTGGAAAGCTTCGAGCAGCCTGTTTGTAGCGAGCTGTCTTGCAGAAGCCTCCTTTGCATCACTGGAAAGTTTGATCTCTGCTCCCACAGTGTCTTGTTACTCCTGTCAGCTGTCCCGTATCCCTCAGCTCTGGGGAAGTGAAGGCTGCCCTACTTTCAGTTTTGAGGTCCCGTATAAATTATTAAGTACCAATGCTCTCCTTTCCTGTATTTACGAAGAGCTAGAAACAACAATGTGAAGCTATTGAAAACAGACGGCATGAGTTTGTGGATTTGAAGCTAAAGCATCTACTGCATTGCTCTGCCCCCGCATTGCTCCGCCCCCGTATGCATGCTAACTTGCACTGCTTTTGTCTTTGGGAGCTTGAATTCATTTAAGCTCATTATTATTTCTCCAAGGCTGTGGGTGTCTGAGTCCCTGTTGATTGTCCCCGGCTTGTCCCTGGCTCTGCAGCTGCCTGACGGTGGGTCTGGGCTTGGCGGGGAGGCAGGGGCACCCTGCACAGGGGAGGCTTCTGCTCCTCCTGCTCCCCCGGCAGACATCTGTGGAGCTGCAAGCCCTCACTGCCTGCCTTCAGGCAGCTCCCCCAAAGAGAAAAACGGGCAGGCAGGCACCCCTAGAGCTGGAGGTGCAAGGCTTTGTGTCCTCTGTGGAAGAATTTCAGAAAACGTGTTAAATTCTGCCTATCTCCTGGCTGATACGTATTGGGTTTTGCTGTTCATGTGAACCTTGTTGTCTTTTTATTTATTGAGGTGCTGAAATGTGCTATGAAAAGTTAGTCTTAATTCCTCCCCCCGCATGCTTTTCTGACTGGTTTTAGGATAAGGGAGCCTTGGAAGTCCCATTGTGCCAGTAATGAGTAACTCTCATGCAAATAGTTAAGTGAATTCCCTGAAATTTGCTTTCAGGACCCGAGCTTAATAGATTTTTTCATTCAGATCATGCTGTTAGATTTCTATTGTTTAGAATACAGAAACTCATTTAAATAGGGATGTTTGCATAAAAGCGAGGGAAAAGCCCCAGCTATAGAAGCAGCAGATATTTTCATGTAATTTAAAGTGTAAGAAACACCCATGATCAAAGTGATTTAGGAAACTGCCCTGATGTTAAACACAGGGAACAGCAGTTTCAAACACCCCAGTGAGGAGCATTTGATGAGGTCTGTGGCTCTTCAGTTTCTGAGTTTCATTTGGGGGCTTTTAAAATGTTTTCCCAGTCTTCCAGGGTTTAAATGACTTTTTGATAGATCTTTTTACTACAGAGTAAATAGCACCTTGGTCTGGAAATGGTGGAGTTTCATCAGCATCAGGTGTGCTATGGCAGCCTTGAAAGGGGGAAACTGCGCTTGTAAGAGCTGGTATGGGTCTGGCTGGCCATTCAAAAGAAAAGGTTATCTTTGGCTGCCGAGAGAAGAAAGTAAATATCTTCCTGTGCTTTCTCCTTGTGCTGATTTTTTAGCACTGGGCAAATCTTTGGCATCTCTGAATTTCAGTATTCGGGTCTGTTCATAAGCGTTGCTGTGACTTCCACCTCTGTCTCCTGTGAGTTCACAGCCCTGGGGAGAATTGCAGGCACAGGCTTCCTAATGAATTTAGTCCCTATTTTAAACTTCCCTGGAAATTTTACCACTTTATTATTTCAGCAACAGCAAAACTGAGTCTTTGCTTCAAGGAAAATTGACGCATGCTCTCCATCCTTACTTGAACGCTTTGACCTGATCCTCCAAATTACCTGACTATCAGCCTGCTGCTGGTCGATGCAGCGGCAGCTTTGTACTCCGCTGCTGTTGCTGAGAAAATCACATGAAGGACTCCATCTGCATTGAACTTCAACTGCGCCGGCAGTCCCACTGAAACCAATAAGGCTGCGCACGTACATGAAAATCAATGTGTGTGCGTAGGTCAGTGTTGGATCAAGAGCAGAGTGATGTTATTACAGACAAGGCATACCTGAGGGTGAATCTGTGGCAGTGTGCAAGATGTCTTGAAACGATGGCTGAAATGGACTGCCAACTTTTTTGTTCAATAAACAAAAAGATGTACTGAAGCAGTGGAGGTGCATGGAGAAAGAAGGATGTGACTCAGCAGATAGAGTAGCTGTAGGGAAAAGAGGGCAGGTGGTTACAGAGAGCAGGGGAGAAGGCAGCATGGAGGGAATTTGCTTTGGTTTATTATATTTCTGGACATTTATTAGAGGGGGTTTTGAGGGGTAGTGCACCTGCGTACACCTGTCTGGACTGTGCTTCTGCCATGTCAGCCTTGGCTGCGTGCTCTGTGTTCGCTTTTAGGGTGATGCATGCTGTCATGCCTAGGCACATGGACATGCGGCACGTGCTGCCTGCAAGAGACCTGCCTTTCACACCTCTGTGCCCGTGCCAAGTATTTGTCGGTGCATTTGAGCAACTTTCTGTGCGTGAATATAAGGAAAAGTTGACCCAGGCTTCATCGCTGGGGGAACATCTCCGGAGTCAGTACCTGCGGGCAGGGAAGGGCTATGTCCAGATACATATCTCTTTTCCCCCATCCTCTGACAGGGCCCAGTGCCTGTGTTGCTGGAAGGGGGTTTGCTCCTCTCATCGCATAGTGTTTGTGCATTCATTTCTCTTTTCTGTTTCTGTGTCCTGCTGTTCGCTGGCTGCAGTGGCACTACATGTACTTACTGGTGCCAGTTGGGCAGGCATTTTCCTGCCATGAGCCCAAACAGACCCTGGAGCTGCTCACCCACCCCTTTCCTAAGGAGAACCAAAATTAAGCTTTTCTGAACAATAAAAATCCTCACACCGCTTTCTTCCAGGGCAGCCAGAAGCTTGCGTGGCAATATGCATCAGTAGCCCGCTAAGATGAGATGAGCGTTGGGAAGAAACTATCCCCACATGAAAATACATGGCATAGAGCCCCCAAAGGCAGATGACAAGGATAGCCTGGTGGCAGGATGACCGGGCTGCGGTTCTCAGCCCTCTTGGCATCAACCCTCGTCCCCACGGAGCAGGTCTGCGGTGCATGGCCGAACAGGGACCTGGGCACATACACACGCAGGCTGTGGCTTTCTGTATCTGGAAAGCAAATCCAGAGCCTGGCTAACGATACTGAATGGTACTAATTGTTTTGTTTATGTTTCCTTCAAAGCTCAACTCCAGGAGAGAGTATTTTAGGTTTTTAGAGAGTATTGTGCTGGTGTAACTAACCTTAGCCACCTGTGAACACAGCCCTGTTCTTCTGTGCTGTTAAATATTTATAAAGAATGAAGGCCGGCAGCAGGGGCGAAGCCGCTGGCCTGTTGTGATTTCAGTCATTAAAGACAGTATCGTAAAGCAATGCTCAGCATCAAGTCTTTCCTAAAATTATGATCATTGTCATTGCCCCGAGTCCACGGGGAGGGAGTTACGCTGTGAAATGATGGTTTCCCAACCTCTGCCTTTCTCGTCTCCCCCCGCCTCAGTCGTTGAAGCAGCAACAGGCGGGGGGAACCTCCTCGGTGGGGTTCACTGGGGGTTTCCAGTCCTTCGCAGGTGGCTGGTATTTGCTGCAGTCCCATCGGAGGCCATCCTGCTCTGGTGTCCCTCTTGGGGAGAGCAGGGTTCCCGGGGTGAGGAGCTGGGGAGGGATGTGGTACGGGTGGGAGCAGGCTCCCATCCCAGCATGGGCATCTCCTGTACAGCATTGGTGGGGATGGCTTCCTTAGAAGCTTTTGGGGGGAGTTCCTGGGGCTCTGGGAGGCAAGAAGCTGCCCAAAACTGGGGGATGATACCCAGAGTGCTGGATCCAGTGAGAAATTGGCCAGGAGGTGCCCCAGGTCTGCTCCGTGCCAAACCCCCAGACCTGGGACCCCTGCTACAGCCCAGACAGGGTGCCCAGGTGGGCACCAGCCTCCCCTCCAGCAGCCGTCCCTGAGGTGGTGCCTGTGGTGGGGGGCTGCCAAGGGCCATGCAGAAGGGCACGAGCCCCTGCAATGCCACCCAACCCCGGGGTGCTTTGAAGGCCCGTGCACCTGGTGGACCCCCACGTTGGGGGCATGAGGGTGGCCAGGGTGGGCCTGTGGACGAGTAGGGGGGCTGCCCAAGAGCAGAGGGGGTACAGGCAGCACCCTCGGGCTGGAGTCCAGGAGGAAAAAAACAGAGGGGGGCGCGGAGGGGAATTAAAAAAAAAAAGTGAGCAACCGAGCCAGCCAGGAGTCGAACCTAGAATCTTCTGATCCGTAGTCAGACGCGTTATCCATTGCGCCACTGGCCCTGCTCATAATAATGATTGTTGCCCACACACACTTCACCACAGCTCTCCCGCCGGGGCGGGGCCGCTAACCGGAGAACAGCCAATCCAGCGCAACCTCTCGCCGACACTCCTCCCAGCGGCTCTCCTGAGGCGTGGCTTACCCCTCCACCCGCGCGCTGGCCAATCCCCACCGGCTTCCTTCGAACGTCTCCGCCCTCTCGCGTCACCGGTTCGCCGTGCCCCTGTGGCCCCCGGCGCGCCGGAGGAGGGGTTAGAGGGACGTGGCTCAGCCAATCGCCGGGCCAGAGAGTCAGCCTGGGCCCGCCCCCTTCTGCCATAGGTGGTGCCCCGCCCTGTGGCGCTCGCTAACGTGCCCGAGGAGGTTTGTCCTGTGTGGGTTCCCGTCCCTCACGGCCGGGGGCCGCGTCAGTCAGTCAGTCAGTCCGGACAGGAGGGAGCGGAGGGCACGACAACGACGCGGAGCCGAGCCGGCGGCGGCCGGACGGGGGGGGACGAATGGCGGCGGCGGCAGGAACGACGGCAGCGGCGGCCTACGCCAGCCTGAAGCTGTGAGTGACCTGCCGGGAGGGGAGGCGGCTCTGTCACCGGCCCTACCGGAGGGGAGGGGAGGGAGGGGCCGGCCGTTGGAGCAACGGTCGCTTGTCCTGTTCCCTCACGGGCCCGCGCGCCGCTCCCCTCAGGGGGCCGCGCGGCGGCGGCCCCGGTGCCCCGCGAGGGGTAGGTCCGATTTCCCTTTCCCGACACCCTTCACCCCCCGCCGTTCGTCGGCCCTCTGATAGCGCGGCTCCGGGTAGAAAGGCTACCGGCGGCTGGCGTGTCCGTCCCGTTTCTCTTCCACGGGTACGGGAGGGCTGATGGGTGCGGGTCTGTGCCGGTGACCAGCCCGGGGCCGCCTGTAAGGGGCTGGGCGGGGGGGAGGCGGGGGCCTTCGGCCGCCTCGTGCTCCCTTGAGGTGTGGGGGGGGCCTCCGGTAGAGCCCCGAGCACCCGTGGGGCGGCGTGAAGCTCCGTGGGGGCCGTGTCTCCGGGCAGCAGAAGGCTCCATATCCGTCAGTCTCTTGGGGCACCGGTGGGGGGGTGGTGGGTACGGTTTTGATGCCAGTCGATGGGTTTTTTTGAACTTTTGGGGCCTCTCCTGCGTAGTGCCTGCTGGGTCTTGTCAAATAAATCCTTCTAACCTCTTGCCATAGTTTTTTGTTTTTTTTTTTCTTTAAAGCAAAGGTTTTAGGGGAGACTGTAACCCTTTGAACTTGTCTGTGCCAGATGTTTGCTTGCTGCCTTTTATATAGCAAAAGGAGTTGCATAACCGAAGCAATACAAAGTTAAAACTGAAGAGGCGTTTCCATTGCAAGCCCTCACGCTGGCCATTTGAAACTCCTGAGAAAACTCCTCTGAGTATGAGACTCTTCATGGCCGTCTGAAGCCAACAGTGAAATGTCCTTGTGTGTCCTAAAGGTGTTCCCAGGCTTTTGACCTCTAAATATTAGCCTGAAACTCTAATTGAGTTGCTGATGCCATTTTCAGGAAGCAGTATCTGAAAGTGATTTTTAAGCCTGATTTAACTGTACTTAATGCTCTGTTAAATTTCATTTGACAGTCATCTTTTGGATTCAGAGCAAACATGCTTAGATCTGTCTCGGAGATCTGTATAAACAGTTTGTCATAATGCTGTTACGTGTTTAAAAATCACTGGGCTTCTTATTTTGATTAGGTAGCTATGTGAGGGTACACAGACACTGTAGATAATTGTGTATTACTGAAGAGTAAGATCATCAGTGATGGTTGAAAGACTCGCTTGTTTGGCAGAAATCTTTTTTTTTTTTCCCCCTCTTGTCACCTAAACAGTATTTGTCTTTCTTTAAGCTGAACTTGTGATCTTTTTGCCTGCAGAGGAGAAAAGGTGAGTTATACGAGTAGCAATTGTGTGGCTTGTAGTACACAGTCGTTCTTACCAAGAGTTTTAAGTGAAAGCACTTTCTGGATACAGGCTAGTAAAGAATTCTCTCATTTAAAGTTTAATCTTAACTAAAAGTAAGCCCTGATCTTTTTAGAACAAGGCTGTCTCAAGTGTAGTTTCGTGTGATTTTTTTTTTCATAAACTTGAAAACAATTGGTTTGCATTCTGAAAAATGGGCTTTTTTCCTGTTATTACACCAAGTTGTAATAATGCCTGTGGACTTTCTACCAAGCATTTTAAGATATAGTGCCATAACTTAGGTGATGAGTCAACCCTAGTAGGTTGGCAAGGTCAAAGGAGAATGTTCTGAGGAGTTCAGGCTAGACTTCACCTTGGGGATTTAGTGGTAACAGTGTTTTGGTTTGTGGTTTTTTGGTTTTTTTTAACTGACTTCTCATTCTTACTATGAAAAGGTCAGATTTGGCAACCGTACTTCTTCTGGTGGCCTTGTATGGAGCTTTACTGATTGTAACACTCTGCAGGGTCCCATTCTGTACCTCCAATTGCAAGTTCTAGCTTTGAATGCAAACCTCTTGTGTTTCTCATGTTATCAAAAGTAGCGACTCAATCCCTTTGTGCCTTGACCAGTGTCATCAGTCAGGTTCAGGTGAACCAGTGAAAACGCTGATGTCTAGTGTCTGTGCTACTGTTGGAACTAATTGAGTTACACCAGCAGTTATAAGGGAGGACTATTAACCTGAAAACCACTATCCATAGTTGTCATCTGCATCACTGCTATGCTTATTTAACTTCCTCTCATAGCCTCAGGAATAAATTGTAAAATTCAAATGGCTATTGCAGGTAGCAAGCTAGTGGATGGTGGTGAAGCTACCAGTCCAATCAACAAAAACCAATTGATAAAGCTGTCTGCAGAATAGAGAGAATCCTGGCTGTTGTTTTGGCTTGCTCAAAATCACTTTTTAGTTTGTGCTTGGGTGAAGACTTAGCTTGTTGATAGCCTTCTCAGTATCCTGTGGGTCTCTGACAGTAGCTGTGTTTCAAATTTAACTCCTCCTGCCCACAGTTATGCCTACATTCTTTTTGAAAGTACTTGTCAGTTGTTAGTACACAGTGCCTTCCACCTGTCTGTATTTGGGGACAGGCCCAAAAGTGCGTGTTGTCTTTGTGGTTTTTTTTTTCCACTTGTTTTTTAAACTGAGTTTTAAGAGTTTGGGTAATACTTCTAGAAAGAACAGCTATACCTCTTTTTTTTTTTTTTCTGCTTAATCTAAGTGGCTGTCATGGTGAAGCTCAGGAGGGCATTAACTTATGCAGTAAATTATTTGTCATCTTAATAACTATTTCCAGTTCAGTTTCACTAATGAAGCTATGCCTTTAATATGTGCCTTTTTTTGTTGTTTTTAAATGGTATTTCCATTCGTGTTTTTTTTAATCCTGGGATTATACTCCCTTTCTTCTCCCTGCAACAACTGCTGCTCCATGGGACATGTTCCAGTTCCTTGAGCTGTTTCTGTTCGAGGAGTAATATTTATTGTAGATGTATAATTAGCACACTTGCTCACCTAGAATATCTGGAATCTCTGGAGTGTTGAAACCATCAGCGTGTTAGCACTGTTACTTAACACGCTGTTGGGACTCTGTGCATATACTAATGTCTTTCCTATATCTCACTGCAGACCACTTTGGTATCTTGAGTACAGCAAATGCATTGCTGCACAGTACAGGATGTGCTTTTGGCTTGCTTTATTACAATATTTAGAGGCTGACATCAAAGAGTTTCCTGCATTAGAGCAATGTTAAGTATTTATGGTGAAATAATCAATTACTGAAGTAAGGGTTTGGCTGTTGAGGCCCAGAAGGCTTAAGTGATATTGAGCGGACTACTATCTTTAGTTGCCACTAGAGCATGATGGGTCCTCTTCCATGCTGTATCTGAACACAGGAATATTCTTGTCTGTAAGATCAACCTAATTAAAATGTGGGGTGCAACTCTGCATCATCTTCATGATATACAACGCTGCTTTATAATATAACTAATGAAGAGAAACTTCATGACAAATATACAAATGAAAAAACCAACTATCTCACTTAACTGTAAATGAAGCTGACTTTACACTTGGGGTGAGCAAGCAGTGGTTTGGTTGGTTTAGGGGTGTTTTTTTATGTTTCTATTATCTTGGGAATCAACACTTTCTCAATCTTGAATTGTATGAATAAAATCTACTGAGTTGCTTTATCTCTTGGCAGCAATCCACACAGTTTCAATTGGAGAAGATTTTCAAAATGACATCCAAGTTACCTTCAGCAACGCTTGAAACATTAATTTGGTGGTTGCAGTTCTTCAATACCTTTCCTTTTCTTGAGTATCATGAGTTATACTATCCATGTCAAATGTTTCCATTTATCACTCCCTTTGTTCTTTAGCAACACTGAGAAATAGTCCATGATAATGGTGGTCAGGGATTTTTTTTCATATTAAAAAAGTAAATAAGAGGAACTCAAATTTTGTGAAGATTTTATGTGCTGTTAAACTGTAATGAAAGCAAGATATTGCTGTTAAGAGTTCTTGATGTTTTGGATGGTTATAGATGGTAGTAATGATGTAGCCAAGGAGGAGGCAGGCTCCAGTGTCAAATGTGAAGGTTATACAAAAGCAGAATATGGCCTGGTATATGAAAACCAGTTTCAAAAGTAACTACAGACATGATGGGCTTCTAGAAAATACGGATTTCTTTATTATTATTTTTAGTATAATAGTAGCACTACAACTTTCATCTGTTCCTTATTTCATTAAAAGAATAGAATTAATCTGTCTGCAGGTTCCTAGTCATTGTGAATGATCCTTCTTTCAGCATTTAATCAGATCAGTAAAATAAGCATGTGTATTATCTTTCTAAGCTTGTGATAGACATACAGACTTGGTTCTGAGTAGAGTCTGTGGAAAAACATTCTTGCGTGTGATGTTCATCAGCTTCCTTCCTGAAAGAAGTGAGAGGCAGTCATCTTAGTTATAGCAATGTTACAATTGAAAAGCTCATCTAAACAAGAATGAGACTACTAGCCTAGTTCTGGTAATCAGTAAGTTGGTAAAGCAGCATTTGGGCTGAAACCTATTTGAGTCTTGGCCTCTTCCTCAACTATATTTATTTTAGAAAACTTTCAGCTATTTACACAAATGAAGCAAGGACTAAGTGAATCATCTTTCTGGTAAAAACATTGAAGAGCACTAATTCTCCCACTTCTTCTGAAGCAAGGACTTAACATTTTGCAGGGCATTAGGCTTTTCAGTTTAGGTTGTGCAGTTGTATTTTAGGCAGTTTTTAATGGTGATCCCAACAGAGAAGTATTTAAGTTCTCTCAACTTCTTAGACTGGCAACTTGAGTTCCTGCTGCCCCCCCGCAAAAGACCTCCAAAACAAAACCACCCAAAGCTCCAAAACGGTCAACAAGAAGACTGTTCCAGTGTGCTGCAAGCTGCTGAAGCCTAGGGCCAGTTGGGTCCATTGAACTGAAAACAGGGATCACTTGTCTTGTGTTCTCCGTGACACTTTTGTCATCAAATCTGGTTTTGGAAAGGACCATGGGAAGGAGGATTTTGATGGCAAAGGTTTTTTTGTGTGTGTGTCCAGGGTAAAATACAGTTTAAGAAAAGTTAGAAATGCACAGGCATTGTGTAAGAGGAGATAAAGGTGATTAAAAAAAAACTGTTAAAAGGGCAATGGTAGTGGCAGGAGACAAAATATGGTCTAGGATTTGAGAGAGAGAAATGCTGGGGGCTGATCTAGTGAAGCAGGGTGTGTGACACATACTGAGAGACCGGGTATAATTTGCACTGGCAGCCTTAATTCTCTCATTTTTCTTAACTTGAGGATGATGAGGGTAAAAGACTTCATGTTCTTCAGGGAGAAAGTATTATTCTTGAGTGTAGTAAATAGAAAATTTGTTTAAATGACAAATATTCTACACCTGTAAGCTTTTTCTCAGCTGTTTGAAAACAGGCTTTAACTAATATGCAAGTGAATCTCATTGAGACTACAGTACAGTCATGGCCATGTTGCACTTTATAATGAAAAGAGCAGCTTTTAAAAATACTGATCATGGATGGAAATGCTCAGTTGTGCTTTGTACTGTCAGTGTAGGTGTCTGGTCTATGGTGTGCTCTTTATACAGAGTATTCAAGAACTGAAACTGTCGTTCTCACTACTTTGGACACTATTTTACAACCTGCTATATTCAAAGATTTCTTTCCAGCTTATTTTGCTTAAGATAGATGAGTAAGAGTGCATAAGGGTCTATGTTAAAGGCATAACAGGTCCAATATTAAACTTTGCAGTGTCTTTTCCCCAGTTTTTTTTAGCTGGAGTCTTGTGTGTCAACTGACCTCCCAGAAAAAGCTGGCTGTTAACTAAACCAACAGAAGTTAAGTAGCTGCAGTTATCTCTTGTGAAAAAAATGCCTACTTCTGTCTCCTGCCAACTAGCAATAGGTTTCTGACTGTACCTTAAATAGTACCTCCTGATTTCTTTTTAAATTCCTTAATAAACAGGGTTTATAAATGTCCTTAAGCTTGTCTTGCCCATTTTATCTGTGTAACCTTGTTTGTTTGCTCTTCACCATTATTGTGATGAACCCCCCTTAGAGAGCCATGGGTGCACATGTGCACTTTGTCAAAACCAGGAGCAATGAAAGCAGAGTAGGGGCTTTAAGGCATCAGTGTTCAACAGACTGCATGTTTGTATTTCTGATGTTTTTAGTTTCAAAAATAAAGCATTTCATATGCTTTCACATGAAGGCTGATTTACAAAGGGAATACTGTTGATGTGGTTCCCATTTTAGGACCCATAGACTAATTTTCCTTTAAAGAAGTTAAATTACCTGATGAACAGTTAACTATTGATTGCTTTATGGTTTGTTGTGTTATGTTGGTTGTTGGTTTTTTTCAGTTCACTTAAGCATTTGGTCTCCTCTGGCTTTCTTCTAATTGCCCAGAGAAGTTGTAGAATGCCCATCCTTGGGTAGAGTCAAAACACACCCTAAGAAATAGGGTTTAATTTTGAAGTAGGATAAACTTTGAAGTTGGCCCTGCTTTTAGTGCATGGAAGGTGGGGAGTTAGACATGTTAAAAGATGTCTAGAAGACCTCTTTCAAAGGGCTCTTCTGATCTAAATTAGGATTCTAATTCAGCTTTCTGAAGGATTAAAAAAAATACAAAAGATGTGAGGAAATGCAAGATCTATTTGGGGAGAAGCAGCCTAAAAATATCTATCCTGTAGAATAAGTTTCCAGAACAAGATGTTTAGAACTCTGACCCCTGGTATTGTCAAGCCTTAAACTAAGAAAAATCATTATGAGAGTTAAGAACTAGTTCAAGAGTGTTTGGGCCTCTGTTTGTTTGTTTAGCATTTCCTACCTACAGCTACAAGTCATTTCTGCATACCTCTTGTATTGCTGCGAAGTGCAACATGCTTGGCTTCTTGCAAGTATCTCAGCAGGTGTATTTTTAAGGGATATTTCTGAAAACTATGTTTAATTTTATGGCTAGTGTTGTACTGCATACAGTTTTTCTGAAGGGAAAGAGCTATGAAGTCTGAACAGGATGTCAGCATGTGATTTGGCTGATGTGTCAGATGGGGAGCATACCGGTTACCCCATGCATGTCATGTAGACCTGGCTAACAAATCTGGGGAATGGTAATGTTGAGACACCTGCTTCAATAAACTTGTCTGCCACTTTAACTTTTCCATTTTTTCTGTGTTTCCGGTGGATTCTTACAATACTTGTAACACTCATGTGAAACAGGTGTTTTTACCGGTTTGGATATTATTTTTGTGTTTCCTAGACTTGCATCAGCAATGTGGTCCTTTATTTTCTGATATATTAGAAAGTGTTTTGTTAAAAAAAATTCTGATTTTGAAGGTTGGTTTTGGCTTATCAGACTTCTAAGTGACATAGTTCAAGCTTACATGAATTAGAGTGGACCCCTATGTACACAAACTCACTTTCCTGTCTCTAACTTCCAGTAATAAGCAAGAGTTAAGATTGTTAAACAAGCCATGGATTTTGCAGTAACTGATTAGCTTGACTTGCTTTCTTTGCACTGTTATCATTACTGGCTGTTGGGAAGTAATCCAGTGAGAATTTTGTTTTTTGCAGATGAAATAAGGTTTAAAATTGATTGTTCTGTCTTCAGGTAGTGAAGAATAAACAAACCCCAAGTAAGTGTTGCTAAACAAACTCCTTTTTCCTATCCAATCTCTTAAAGGCATATAACACCAGAGAAGTTCTATGTGGAAGCTTGTGATGATGGAGCAGATGATGTGCTTGCAATTGATAGAGTCTCCACGGAAGTCACACTTACAGGTACTCTCCTTGCCAGTATTTCTCAATATAGGGTTCCTTGTCCTTTTTGTCTGTTTTGCTCTAGGCACTCCCAGAAGATCTTCAGAGCCTTAAGTTGGTACTGGGAAAATTGTTTTCATCTCTAGTTCCTGTTTTTAAAATAGTGCTTTGTGTTCTGTCCTACAAAGAACTTTGTTTGAAATGCCTTTTCACTGTGGGATTGATGCTGTGGGTAACCAGGGTGATAGTGCTTGCCTCTTTTTGGTAAGACTGCCCATCACCACAGTAAAAACTGACTCATCCAAGCTAGTTGGGGTTTGTGCTACAACTCCAAGATCAAACATGGAAAGGGTTGAACACTGGGCTTCTGCAGCTTTTGCCAAGTTGTCCCAGTGCTGTCTTTTATTTAATACTGAAACCTGGATTTTCATAAAGCCTCTAGAAACAACAACAGTAAAAAACCCCTCACTGTAAACGTAGTTCTGTGTTGCAAATCTGGATTCAAATGTCAGTGCAAGTAGTCTTAAGCATGCTGATGCTGAGATCTTCAAAATTTTACTTGAATTTTTTTTAAGAATTTGAAATTAATGCATAAAAAACAATCAAACTACTTGCATTAAATGACAACATGAAATGAAGGTGATGGGTGACTTCCCTTTTGATACTTCGGGATTTTGTACCTCAGTATTACTAATCTCTAAACAGACAGAAATGCTGCAGTAATGTCAATATAAAAGCAGTCATTCTCTTTCTTTTATTACGCCTCTTGCATACTTCATGTAAGAGCAGTGTACCCATCCCACTGACACTTTTGGTGTAGTACAATATTTCGATTTCTACTTCAAAGTTGTCCCTTCAAAACTGTAAAGATAGCTATCCCAAGTCTTTTATTAGTCTACATCTGTTCTCATTGCTAGTGTTTTATCAGATGAACCTGCAAGGTGTTTAAAGCAGAAGAAAATTCAAGTGCTATCTTTTTCTGTTCTCTAAGCTCTGGGGAAATGCTTTACTCTGGTGTGGGTGTTTTGTGGTGGTTTTTGGGTTTTTTTGTTTTTTTAAAAAGTTCTCCAATATCCCTTCTGTTATTCTAGAAATGTGGATAGATGAAAGTTTAACATGCTAAGACTTATAATTGATATTTGGATACCTTTTGGATTTCTTGGTATGTTGTTTGGAATACTGTATCCCTTGCCACATCTGTGCTGTTGTTGGTAGTATTGCAGAGATAGACCAAAAAGTGAACTAGGTCTTCTGAAATGGAAATAGGCGGAGGCTCAGAAGAAGCAGTCGAAGTGGGAGGCACAAGCATTTATGGTTTGTTTGTCCTTGATGTCTTGATGGCTTCAAAATAAAAAGCTTCTGGAAGCTGACAAGACAATACATTATTGAGGAGTCTACTTGCCATATTATCATGTGAATGAGCTTGAATTTATTCAATTGAATGAATGACTATTTTGATTAAACATGAGAAACTGGGTTAGAATGCTTCCACATCCTTCCCCCTCAACCCCCCCATCAGGCTTTGAAATTCTGATGCATTCCTTCTTATACTTCAGACTCTAGCAAAACTTGAGATTTGACCAAGAAGCTTTGACAAACTTAGCTTAATAGTTTTCCAATGTAGTCATGAAAGAAGCAGTCTGAAATCCTGGTGGTTTTTTTCTTCTGCTTTTCAGTTAAGAAAGATGTTCCCCCTTCAGCCGTTACAAGACCTATTTATGGTATTTTGGGAACAATCCGATTGGTGGCAGGTAAGGAAGGCAGAACTGTGCTCTTTAAAAATACTTAGGCCAGCTGTATTGCTAAAGTGTCTGAGGTTTGCAAGTGTCTGAGGTTACACTTTGATCACTACGATGGACTTTCCTTATGGCTGCTAGAGGATGGAGGTATCCAAATACAGTTTATCCTGAATGTTCATGTACCTCTTAAACCTGTAGCTGCTCTAATGGTAGGGTTAACTGACAGCTTATTGAGTTTTAAGGAATGCATTTCAAATGTGTGCAAAGAACTTCATCTACTTACTCTTCATAACTGTTTTAATCTTAGCTGCAGGATTTGATGCAACAGTCAAATACAGGGTCGTGAAGTTTGACTTTAAATCAATAATCTTGGTACACAAATAACTGAGAGTGACAGGGTGCTAGGTTAGTAGATGCAGCTGTTCAAGTAATGATTGTGTTCCAACTATCCTACAAATAAAATGAAAATTCAGTGTTAAAAGGAAAAGGACAGACTGGGACTATTCTGAATTTCAGGGAGTTGTAGGTTAAGGTAAAAATAGGCTGTCTGTTTCTTCCAAGTATCTCAGTGCTGTTTAGATCTAAACAGTCACTGCCACAAATAAACCTGATGTGTGAAGTCTAAGCTTCCAGGAAAGTTAAGTGTTGCTATTCAAAAGATAGACTTTATTAGAGTTTGGAACTAAAGTAGTCTGAAAAATGATGTAATAAGGAGCATGCAAACTGAATAGAAGTCTCCATACGTAGAGAGGATTTAAGTTCACTCATGGAAGTATTCTCAACTGAAGCAAAGTGTCATTGTGTTAAGTGTGGTAACTTCTGGCAAGATCTTAAACTACTGAATTTTATATGCTCATATTCTAAAGAATTGTGGATCTTGCAGAGTAAGAGCAATGTAATGGACACCTGTGTCTTAGGTACTTGACAAGCCTTGACTGTTTTAAAACTGAACTGCCCCAAAGGGGAATTTTCACAGCTTGCAGGCTTGGCAATGACTTTCATTCATCTGACTGAATATTAGATAAAATATAGAAGTATGTAACTTCTTTTAATAGCCTGGTTTTTTCTTTCCACCCCCCACAGCTTTGCACTGATTGTTAGTATACAGCTGTTGAACTAAAGATGATATCAGTTAAAGTAACTGTTCAGCTAAGTGTTGTTAGGCAGTTCACTGTTATCTGTTAACTGTAAAATTGGTTCCATATATAGCAATGCAGTGTCTTTAACAAGCACAAATATTCTTCTCCTATTAAAGTATTAAGCGGGAAAAAAATTGCTGAAGTAATATCTGAAGCTCTGAAATCTCAAACAGAAGGTTGCATACCCAAATAGGAAGAGACAACACTGAAAATTCATGTCAGATTAAATGTATCTATTTGTGCAGCATCTTTGTGGTATATTTGTGGATGTAATGTGCTTCTTTTTATAAGGTATGTGGATGCTTCTGACATAGTAACCAAAAGCAGTATTTTAACTCGAGATGCAAACATGCTAGAGCGTTCTCAAGTGCTTGAATACTCCACCCAAATAAAAAGTATAACACTAGAGCTGCAGAGGTTAAAAAAGTGGGGGTGATACCTGTTCTTTGACTAACTATAGACTAGATACCCCATATAATAATTCACCTGTCCATAAAACTTGGTGTATATCTAGGTATATACAAACGATGGGTAAACTTACTGCACACAACATGAACTGTTTCTGCTTCGGCATTCATACTTTGAATGCTTTAGTACAAAAATGTACTAGATTTGTGGTTCTGTGCTTCTGCATGGCCTGCTCATTGCTTTGCTCTATTGAAGTTGTAAGTGAGCATATAATGGTTATAAGATGTAGATGATGAGATATTATTATCCATCAATATCCAATTTAATAAAGTAACCTTTTTATTCAAAACCGAGATGGCACTGAAATATGATAGGCTTAGAAATAAGGTTATGTTGTGTTTACCAACAAGTGTTAATTAATTGTTTTGAGTGAACTGTTATGATTATGGTTTTTTGCTTTGTTGCTTATGCAACCAGGAAAACAACAAACTTCCTGTCTTAAATTATTAAAAGAAACCCCTTCTCTTTGCTCTGTTTTGAACCTGTTAGGATGAGCATTTTTTTCAGCATAAGATGAATAGGCTTTTTGCATTCTGAAGCATGCTTCCTTTCATGTATTTCAGACTTGGTCTGTGCTTTCCAAACCACATTCAAGACCATTGGCCTCTTTCTGCATTTGCAAGCCTATAGACTTTCAGACTGTCTGTGGTCTGAAGTAAGAGCAGCTGACACTATCTTGTCCATTTTTTTTAATTCCTTAAACTTAATGAGTACCTCAAGGTCTGTGAGCACAGAGAAATGGGTAGCTTAGCAAGTGCATTTTGCTTCTGTTCCAGCCCCTTACTGTTAAGAACATAAAGTCCTAGGTGTAACTTGAAGAAAACTCACTCTTTCCTATTGGTTTCAGTTTTCTGGTATGGTGATAGGCTGCTTTTCTTAATATGAATGTCTGTTTTGTTTTTTTTTTAAAGTTTGCTTTTTCTGATTTACAGGCACATATCTTATTGTAATAACAAAAAAGAAAAAAGTTGGTGAGATTTTCAGTCATGCAATCTGGAAAGCAACAGACTTTGACATCCTCTCCTACAAAAAGACCATGCTGCACTTAACTGATATTCAGGTAGGTGGATTGATTAGGGGAGTGTGGGGGGATGTTACCTTATGTTAATGTCCATTACCACAGGACCTAATTTGATGAAACTATGAAAATTTTTTTAAGCAGCTCTTTGAACTATACTTTTTTCTTTGATTTGTTCAGGCTACTATACTTGATGTAATATTGGATATAGATGTATGTTAAGTTATGTCATTCAAGATAAGAAACTCACACTGTGCAACTTGGAATATCGCCCCCAGAGTTTGATCTGCATATTGTGCATTTTTGCTCCTTTAAAGATGGCATACTCTTCCCCTTAAGTCTTTCTCACAGCTTTACTATTCTGATAGCCCCTACAATAAGCTGCCTTGTTGTCTTCTAATTATCTGTCTTGCTTAATTTATGCAATTGTTCAATTACATAATTACCCAGGAGGGAAGAACTAATTTTTTTTTGAGAGAGAGGGAAAGGATGAAAATTGTTTACAATGGATGTGTTGTGGATTGATAAAGAGTAGTAGATAAGGGTGTCTAACCAATGGAGCTGAAAGGAAATATGATGCTCTTTCAGGAAAGGAGTGAGGTTAACTAAAATTTGAACCAGAAAACAGATTAGTTATTGGGTAATCCTAACAGCAAGTTATATCCTTTCTTTTGCATTGCCGTCTTGTCTTGGTTTTTTTTGACTGAATGGTTTTCAGGGAAACTAATGGCTTCCTTTTTGCTTGGAAGTCGCTAATATTAGTTTAATACCAGTAGCTATTTACCTCACAGGAATACTGTTCTCTGCTCTCCACTGTTCTTGCAGAATTTGGTTGCAGTGTGCTAGCTGTAAGTTACCAGGGAACTGGTATCAAAATTGCACTCTTATGGTTTCCTCGTATGGTAATCTCTGGATGATGTCCTGTGTTGCTAGAGCACTAGCAAAGTTCATCTCATCACTTCACAAAGTGGTGGTAGCTTATAAGAATAAGATATTTGGATGGTAATAAACGAGAGCTCTTCTGTCCTTTTTTTCTCAACAGTTGCAGGACAATAAAGTATTTTTATCAATGCTTAATCATGTCTTGAGTGTGGATGGATTTTACTTCTCAACAACGTACGACCTAACGCACACTCTGCAACGGTTAGCCAACACGAGCCCAGAGTTCCAGGAAATGAGCCTCCTAGAGAGGGTAAGGATTTAATTTTGCTTAGTATCTGTGTCTCAGACATTGTCAATCAGTTCTGTGTGGCTTAAGTTTAGTTTACGCAACTGATGTTTAAATTATGTCAAAACAAACTATCACAAACTAAAGGAAACTTTACATAAAGTTTAGGATGCTATTGCTGAAGTCTGTGGTCCCATTACTCTTGAGCTTAAACTTTTTTTTTTACAGTGAATTAGTATGTTAAATGGTAGCAGATACTGTTAAAGCGTTTATGGTCCTCTGTTAAACTAAAAATGGCTTTACTGTTTTAATCATTAATTTAAACTAGTGAAACAGATTACATGTTGCTTAGATGCAAATCCTTATAATTGAACTGGCAAAAAATAGCTGTGTAACTAGACTATCGCTGTGATCTTGTTAATTGAGTTGTACTGGGGCAGTTCTCTGGAATAAGAAGCCGACAGTGAAAGGAAAAAGAAGCAACCAAGCAAGTGTGCAAGGTACACTGACTGAATCAAGTTACAGTTTGAGTTGCTTTGTAGGGTGCTCAGAATAAGGGTGGAAACTGCTGGTCTGTAATGCTTCAGTACACAAGTTTGTTCAGCACTGCAGCATTTTATGGAAACTGTTAGGGGTTGCAACTGAGCGTACTAGTCCACCCTTCCTTAAGTCTCTTAGCTTGTGAGCAACATGAAGTTCCAGAAGTCTGTTCTGATGTGATGTCAGACTTCTAGATCAGGCAGTTAAAAGTACTTTCTGCACTCTGCTTTAAATGGATTAAAATTCAAAATAAATGAAAGTTCACCTCTGATTTTAATATTGAACACTTCTAATTGCAACAAGAAGGAACTAAGTAGAAAAATTGTGAGAAAGCAAGTCATTCCTCTGACCTAGAATCAGGGGAAGAAAAAAAAACTGAAGCGGAATAAATGGCACTTAACTTCGTATACTGTTCCAGGATAATGTCGAACAGAACTGTGAGTTTTATGGCTGTTGGCCTTGGGATGTTGTATTTTGTCTAAACTATGCCTATTCCTTATGTTTGAAGCATGAATTTAATACGCTGCTTTTGTCTTAAAGACAACAGAATTACACAGCCAAATGCAATTTGAGCTTGAAATTCTCTTGTGCCTCCAGAGTTCCAGAATCCTTAGTCTGGTAACTTACTATCCTGCAGTGTAAGCAAGGTCTAAACTGCCTAGACACTGAAATACTGAAACCTTGGAAGTCAATAGCACTTTTTTCTTCCTCTTTTTCTTCCTCTGATGAAGAGGTGGCAGTGGAGTCATGAGGTGTTGTCTCTTAGTTACTGAAACTATCTAAGCTGGGGAAGCAGTACACTTTTTCAAAGATTTAATTAAAAATCAATTTAAAAATCATTTTATAGTTGGGGACTATTTAGCATTATGAAATGCTGCTCTGGCAGTACTCTTGCCAGGGAGAGCTGCTGCTGACACGAAAGGATTGGTTTCCTTAAAATTGTGGCACTTCAGAAGGTTGTTTGAAAGGCAGAGTACAGTAAAAAAGTGTCACTTTCAGGTAAATTCAGATGTTAGATGGTTAAAACAATTTTAATGTAATTTCACAGTCGTGGCTAAAGCATATAAAGCCTTAACAAAAGGGTGGTGGCAGTTCTGGGCATCTCCAGTTCCCCTCTGTGAAAGAAGCCTGGCCTGTGGTTGGTGTGGAGGTGTTTTGCTTTGATATTTGTGGGTGTTTGGTTTGGTTTTGTTTGGTTGGGGTTTTTTTAAACAATACTGGTAGAAGGATACAGACCCAGTATAGGGGCACCAAAGCATCATATCATGTTCTTTCACTAGTTCAAGACACTGCAAGTAGGATTTGAACAGTTCCTGGCAGATAGTTGTATTTATTGTTTTCTGTTAGACAAAGGACTGTTCCAATGCTGAGCTTGAATTAACCCTCATCCTCAGCGATATATTGTCTGCCTGCCTCATCTTGAAGTTGAGATACATGGCACTTCCCAGAGCTTACACTACATTCTACAGCAAATGTCACGTTTGTGACTAATCTGGTAGCTTTCTGGAACATGCTCAGCAACCTGCTCAAGGTACTTTTGAGGTGAATTAAGAATAGCAAAGAAGTGAAGTTGAAGTGGATCACTTACAAAGCAGAATATAAATACTTTTGTCTTTTAAACTACAAGTATTGTTTAACTTCCAATTCTTGGAATTGTTGATTATTGCATACAGGACTCCTTGCATTTTTACCTTCTGCCCATTTTAGGAGTGTTACCTTGCTGCTGTTCTTAAAATTTTGGGTAATTTCTTCAAGCCCTGTTTACTTAGGGCAAGGACTGGAATGTTCTTCCAATACTGCAGCTCAGTTGTTAATGGTTTAGCATGCCTGAAGTATCAGGGAATGCCCTTAAAGGTTGGAGGGAACTGTTCTTCTTTTACCTATTTTTATTTTATTTAGATTTCTAGTTGAGGATATGAAAGGGTACTGATGAGAGAAGGGCATTCCATCTCTGTGTATACCTGTTCACCTACACTTGTGTAATATGTGGACACAATAATACTGCCTTTATGTTTAATTCAACAGAACTGACAGTCTCTAAAAGCGTGTTGCTTTTTTTCTTGCTGCAGGCAGATCCACGGTTTGTGTGGAACGGACATCTTCTTAGAGAATTTGCTGCTCAACCAGAGGTAAACACTTCGTAATGATTATATTAATAGAGGACGAATGTACTTTTACTATAAGTATACAACAGTTCCCTGTAATTCTGTTTCAGACAGCCAAAATCTAGTATAATGTGGCAGTTCATCTTCTAGTTTAGCACAGTGACAGTATTCTGCTTTCAAACTTCCAATTTTATGTCAATGTCCTCAATAGTACATGTAGTAAAGCTGACTTTTGGAAGTGCCTGCATTTGAAGATACTGTGCTGAGATCATGCTTGTATAAACCAAAGGGGAAGTTACACTGCACAGCATATGCTTCTGAAGCTTTTGAAGTTTAGCTACTTACTTATCTTTAGGTATAGGCAAGGTTTGGCTCATCACTTTTTTCCTAAGACTGGCTAGCAACTTTCTCCACAAGTGCAGTTTAAATTCCATTTGCCTAGTGAGTAGGTCATAAAGCTGATAATTGAGAGTAAGACTAACGGTTAGACCCTTTCAGTTTATTTCAAATGAAGACTAGCACAGTGTAACCTTTGAATTTACTTAGTCCAGCAAATATAAGTGCATGACCATGAGCCACAACTGCAGTACCTCAATGGCCAGACAGATCTAAGCTCCTTCCTGCTGGAGACTTCAGATGTGTGTTAAACTTCTTGAATTGTCTGTGCTACCACAACCTTTTCTCTCTATCAATACTTCTCATTTATCGAAGTGAATGACATGCTGCTTCTATTTCTGTCTCGGTAACCCGTGGAGATGTGCTTTTACATTAGACAGCACTGTTCCAAAAGGCTGGATTGTGCAGTGCTTCTGGAATGCGAAGATAACAGCTTAGCAAAGGGCTGTTGTGCATATTCTGGAGGCATATGACTGGGTATATAGTTTGCAGAGTGACTTGACTACAGGTGACTTGCTATACTAACAGTTTTAGGTAATGAGATGTGTTATTTCTGACTTCCAGTACTGGAAAATCTTAGTTTTATATTTTCTTGAAAGACCAAATGTATTCAGGAGTGGCAGGGTGGGAAAAACCCTGGAACAAGCATTTTGAGTATTAATCACATGGAAGTATCCCTTACTGAAGCCCTGTGTTGTTAACTACAATCTCTGCTTACATCCTACTGTGGACGTTCATCAAATACAATATCAAAAGGTTTTCAGTGTGTACTGCTTTATATCTGGCATGTTTGTAGAAGAGTAAATGCCATGTATAGGATGTCAAAGCAGCTTGGTTTTTGTCAAGGTCACTTAATTAGGATTAGATAGATTTTTACTTTTTTACTGCTGCTAATAAGGGTTACATATGTTGCTGTTTTCCTTGAACTTTTTTTCTCAGAAAGAATTACTGCACCCTAAACAAAAAGTAAAGGATAAAAAGTATATAAAACTATCAAAAAAAAAAATTCCTAGACAAAGCATAGTCACCCACATACCTCTTCTGGCTGCTGGTGCTTAATATTATTAACATGTGGTGTGTGTCTGTTTCAGATCCATAGGTTTGCTACGCCAGTGATGCATGGATGTATCCTTCTACATGGTAAATAAAGCTCAGTGCTGAATACGGTAGTCTAATAGCAAAATGGCTGCTGAGGAAGCTGCTCTATTAGCTGTGTTGGCAACTGTAACATAGAACACAATGTCAGAATTAAGGTGTAGTTCTTTCAGATATGAGCATTACATATTTTTTTGACAGCCCACTCGTATGATAACTCAGTTGAATATTCTGCTCTTAAGAGTTAATGTATTTAATTTTACAGGCATGAATTGCATAACTCTTTCAATGGGATTGAAGGTTAAGATGAATATGGCAAATGCTCTTACATCAGCCTAAGTACTTTTTGTCTTGCTGTAAGGATCCCATCATGTAGCATTTACTTTGAATATAAAATACTGGTGAACAGTTTTGACTTGAAGGAGTGCTTATGGATGTTCCTGTTGGTGAATAAAAGGACAAGGAGTTCTGCTGGAGGCTTGTGGAATGTTTCTCCTAGCCAGCTGTTTTTCCTGCACCAATGCTTTGGGTAACAGTCTTTTTAGCAAAGCAGTTATGAGTTTATTTTTGAGAAGGGGTGTATGCTGTGAGTAAGCCTAATGCTTTCAGGAGGCAGTGTTCCTCATGCAGTGTGTGATCAACAAGAAGTCCCAGGTGCTCCTGGACTGGCAGCATGAGAAGGACTGGCAAGACTGGACAGAGCAACACATGCTGTGTTCTCCTTAGTTCCTCTATCGCAAAGGCCCCTCAGGTGTGTGCAGAGAACAGCTTCCAGACTGCATTGGTTGTTCTGGTAGGACTGTTAGCAGCTGGCAGATCTACAGCCCTTCTTCCCTGTGACTTCATTTAATGGAAAATGTTGTGGGAGTAGGTGGAGAGGCAAGGAAAGATAGCAAAAGGGAACTGTCAAAACAACCCAGTCCTTATCCTGCAGGTCCTAGGTGAAAGAGTCTGGGTAGATTGCAATTAGCAATTGGCAGACTGCAATTAACACCTTCCTCTGTCCTATTTTCACTATATAAATAATTAGCATAAATAATGTATGTTTTACTATAATACTAACCAAACACCTTGGAGAACCCAGGAATTCAAAGAAACTAGATTTTTAGTGATGAAATTACTAAGGAAGAGCCCTAAGCAGACTGTTCCAGGGCTGCTAACAGTTACTTCAATAAAATAAAAGATTCTTTTTTTTCCCCCCATATAAACCTAAATAGATTTTGTTCAGCTATCTAGACTGGGATTGTAGTCTTGCAGTGATGAGAAATAATGGACTTACTTGGGTAATCAAGACTGACCGCCTAAAGTAGATTTAATATTTCCCTTGCTGTTCCAAAAAGCCCCTTCTAAAGAACAATTGTTGTGTTTTCCTTTTTTGTGTGAGTGGAAGTAGCCAGTAGCAAGCTGCCATTCAAGTTAGGACAGAGATTGCAGACAGAAAATGGGCTGACTGTTTCTAAGCAGCTAAGTTTAGAGGTAGCCTTTCTTGCAGGAGACTGTTGGCTGTACAAGTGTTGAATTAAAGGGTGTAGGACCTGGCAGTAATTTTCCAGGAAAGCAGAGGAATAGGTCTTTTTCAGTCTAAGTTATGAATTGTGAGAACATTCTGGACTAGATACAGCCAATTTGTATGATATTTTTTTAATTCTTTACAAACAGTATTAGCACAAATGCCCACATAACTCAAGATGTTCCATATATGCAATCAGTGTGCTCTTTAACATAGTGTAGGTGCTCACGTGTGACACAGCTGCTTTATGTCCTATTTGATTCATAAATGCAGAATCTAGATTTCATTGTAAAATGTGCTATTTCAAAAAATAAAATGTCTTGTTTACATTACCAACCTTAAGACAAAGTATCTAGATTCCTCAAAGAATAGAAGACTGCATGCTAATAGTGCAGCTTGCAAAAATTGACCATTTTGATCTTTTGCTTGCTTTAAAGTTGCAGGTTTCTATTTTTAGGGACAAAGGAAGAAAGCCTGCGAATCTACCTGGAGAAATTACTCACGATAAATGCTGGTCTCTACTAGACTTGATAGGTTACTGTAGTCCCAAATAAAGGCAGTTATAAACAGCACAGAGCAATACTCTGAAACTAGTTGTCAATGGCCAGTGTTTGCTGATTAGTCCCAGATTATGGTGTATCTGCCACTTTGGGTATTTAGCCTGAGCAGGAAATCATGCTTGTGTAAAAAGCTCACACTGGAGACTTGGTACATGTTCATTCTTTTTCTTCATGTGGATTTGAAAGCTAGTCTACATTACTGCTAGTTCTGGCATCTGTAAATGTGATGTATGTTGCACTTAGAGGCGCAAGGTGTAACAGCCCAACTTAGTCATTCTTCAAAAAGCCTAGAAAAGAGTTTTGAAGTGGTATTTTGTTAAAAGCAATAGGGGCAAGAAACTGTTAAGATAGCTTAATAAAACTATGGATGAGATCGATGTAGCACTGAATAGAACTTCAGAGGTCAGTCCTTTTAGTGACCATACGATCAGATTAATCTTTTTAAATCCTGTTTTTTCAAAATCATAGCAGTTTTAATATGTGATCATCAATCATATCACCTATAGCCTGTCTTTTTGTGATGTGCATACTGATCCTAATATTGTTACTCACTCAAGTTTAACGTTCAACTGCTACTGGTGTGAGATGTTTACAGATTTCTTTGAATATGGGTACTTAGTTCCTTGATGTTTTCTACCTCTTGATATATAAAAATATCTTAATGAAATTTTGGGGTTTTTTCCTTAATGTTAGTCATTAGTTATTACTATGCATTCTTGTTCTATAAATGGCAAGTGTTTTGACTGGCTGCTTGTTTCCAGAAGAAGCTGTTTCAGGGCTGGTGTACGCTATTATGTAAGAGGTAAAATAGCAAATTGATTTATTTTTAAAATAATGTGAATTCCATCTAAACATGTGACTTACCTTTAAGAATAATTGCTGTATAATGACTTGCACAAAAAATGCTTGTAATAGAGCAAGGACCTCGTGAGACAAACTAAAGAAAATCAAAGAAAATACTAGGAACCTGTATGATGAATAGAAGCATGTTATGGTATTTGTTAAAACTGACCCTTCTTTATTCCTCCTAGAGATAACTGCAAAAGTTTTTTCTAGTGTTTTTTTAACACTTTACTGTTTTTATTGGAGTTAAATGCAAGTGTGTAATAGCCCTTTTGGCCTAGCAGTAAATGCAACTAAGAGCATCATTGGTGCTGGCAGGGGAGCCCTGAATAGTGGTGTTCTCTAATTGTTTCAAGTTAAAAAGTGAACAAGGAAATGGATTTAAATTACCTTCTCTGTTCTTAGTCCCAACATACATGCTTTTGAAGCAATTGGTCTGTTTCTGCAGTACCATTGCTATTGAATTGTGAATATTCTGGTGTCAAAGCACTCATGTTTTATTTTGTATTAAACCCCTCAATTTATAGGGCTAGAAATATCAAAATGTGTTAAGCACAACTGTGCTTCTTCAAGCTAAATTTCCTACAGATCGTGTTAAACTTTTTTGCCAAAGGTGTGTTTAATTTACCATCTTGAGGTGGCTTGGTGGTATTTTCACACTTTCTGTGAGTGCTTAGAAGGCATGGGTGGGAAGCCTTTTGCTGATATACTGTCACTGTTCTGCAGCTGGTCTGAGCTGGTTAATGCAGTCTTTTTCCTACATAGGCATTGATTCAGAAGGACATGCTGCAAACTTTGTTGAAACGGAACAAATTGTGCATTACAAGGGGAGCAAGGCATCGTTTGTTCAGGTAAAGTCAGTGTAAGGAACTGCTCACTGGCTTAAGATGTATAGATAGATAGCTCTGTGTTTCTAAACATAGATTATATATAAGATGTGCATGCACACAAATAAACAAACCAAACCAGTCTGTTTTATTTTTAAATGGCAAGTGAGTTTGTAAGTTCCGTTGTTTAAAACTATTTTCATTCTTTTGTAGACCCGTGGATCAATTCCTTTTTTCTGGTCTCAAAGACCAAACCTCAAGTATAAACCAAAGCCACAGATCAGCAAGTCAGTAAATCATGTGAGTGTTTGTTGTGTCTTGGGGTTTTAATATATTTCTGGGCTCATGTTTGTGTGATAGGGTAACAAACTGTAATCAGAAGAATAAAAATCAGCAATACTGGATTGAACTTTGTTTTTAAAAAGTAGTAGCAAGAAGCCTCGTACTCCTTAGGATGAGTTCAGAGCCTGAAAAAAATCCAAATGTCAATGGGGGTAGTTTCTCTTTGATTCTTGTTTGTAGCAGTTTTAGTAGCTGTACCATACTCGTTATCTGTGGCATGTTTAATAAGGAGAGCTGAATGGACTGGAGGGTTGAAAGTAGAAATGTATTGGCACAATAGAGAACATCAAACACTTTTCTTAGTTATAAAACTATCTGTGCGGTATCATCAAAATGATGATTATAGAGATTTCTTCTAAATCACAGATCTCAATAGTAGTGTATATCTGTCAATGCATTTCCTTTCTGTTCTAGATGGATGGCTTCCAAAGACATTTTGACTCGCAAATAATTAGCTATGGAAAGCAAATGATTGTCAACTTGGTATGCTTTCACTTTTTTCTTCCTGAAAAAGCTGCTGTTCTTTTAAGCAGGCTTTTGAGTAATACTGTCTCTTTTTTTAATTTTTTTAATTCTGTCTCCCAGGTTAACCAAAAAGGTTCAGAGAAGCCTCTTGAGCAAACATTTGCAAAAATGGTAAACAGCATGGCAAATGGAATGGTCAGGTGCGTGTGAAGTGAAATGATACATCCTGTGTTGAAAGTTGAGCATTGCCTCAGACCCACAGATTCATCAGTTCTTTGGGGACCTTTACCAACTGTCTGATTTGTTTGAGTTTTATGAAGTAACTTGCATATGACCAATGGCCCTACTTCAGAGCTCATATTTTAAGCAGAAATGAGACCGTGAAGTGTGTGAGACAAAGAAGAGACAGATAGAATAAAGGGAGCTCAGAGACAATGGTAATGTCAGTATTGGAGTAATAGTATGCTATGAGAACTGTGAAGATCTCCTGCATTTTAAGAAAAAAATGCTCTGTAGAACTAGCTTCTGGCCAAAGGGCTTGGTTACATTACTAATTAAGGGAGTGCTGAGTGTGAGCAAAGCAGTGTTGAGGTAAAGGTGGAAACAGTAAGGGGAACATGTAATTTAAATGTCTGGACCTCAGTGTAACAATGGGCCAAGAGAGCAGAGAATGCACTTTAATCGTAAGAGAAATTCCATCTCTTTGTGGGAATCTTGAGCACAGTATACAATTTTACAACCTACCTGTGCTTGTTTTCACTAACTTATAGAGGGAGGGCTAGCATCCAACTCCTGCAGATACTTACCTCTGCCTTTTCCTTGAAATTGCTGTATAGTGTTCTTGTCACTCATGTATGTCAAAGGACAAAAATCATACCTTTAAGCAAAAAGGCATCCTTTTTTAATAAGGATTCACTTCCATCTAAGCATAACTATGGAATTGCGGAGTATAATCAAAATGCCCTTATGAATCCTGACATACTTTGAATTTTTTCCAAGCTGTTTTCTGCTTGTATGATGCCCTGCTGCTGCCTTCACCAGGGTAGTTATGGATGTCTCTCACTTCTGTGTGCTTCTTTTACTACCCTCAGGGGTGTGTTTGTGTTATTGGTGTGTAGGTGTGGATTTTTCTTTTGGTTTTATTAAAAAAGACCACTTCTAAGGTGAGCTCTTTCCTCACTCTCACACCTAGGCTGGTATTGATACCTTAGCTGCACAAAGCTTGTGGAATTCCATGCATCTTTGCTATAAAACCATTTGATGGAAACAAAGATGTAAAATTCTGTCAGGGTGTGTTTCAGTGATGCTTGTTCTGTTTGTTAAAAAGTGGTATTTGTCAGTCCCGTCTTCTTAATGCTGCCAAAATCCTTTCTTTGTTAATCAGTTTTGATGGTGTTTACCTGCCAGACTGAGACTTGAGTCTTCAGAATATATATACCATCTTTCTTCATGCAAGTAGTCTTGAAAACTTGGCAAATAATATTTGGATTATGAATATTTGAGGGGAGGAATGTAATGCCCTGTAATTCCCAGCAAACGTATATATAAACACATTGAATCAAACACCACTCATCTAGAGCACTTCTTGCCAGAAATGAATTGGCTGTTAAAATCTTGTTCCAAGTCAGTAGCTGTGTAATTTTCTTATTACGGAGTAGGTTAACTGTTTAAACAGAACCTGACTCGGGTTTCTAGAGAGCTATCAAGGGAATTACGCTGCATGCTAGTAAAGAATGTTGCATTTCAAAGTGAACTGAAGTTCCCAATGCAGTTGCTTGGAAGAGAGGAGGGCAAAAGAATCCTGGTGGGGAAAAAAAAAAAAGATGAAACCAGATGCATATCCCTTCTGTACTTTCTGGAGGAAAAATACTAGCTGGAACATAGAATGAGTAACTTGGAACTGAATGTGTGCTTCCCCAGACTGGTGGCATCTTGTAAAGAAATGTAAATGATGTCACCATGCATGCTAAGGGTGCAGCCTTGGGAAGATTAGAGCACTGACAAAATCAACAGATATTTGCTGGAAGCCATCTCTAAAGAAAAACAAATCCTCTGTCACTACCTGTTGTATAGATCAGCCCTTCCCTATGGGGTTTTGAGACCTTTACTATGGTACGTATGTAATCTGAAAAGATGCTTCTCTCTCTTAACAGATATGTAGCATTTGACTTCCATAAAGAGTGCAGTCGGATGAGGTGGGATCGACTTCAGATTTTGATGGATCAACTAGCAGAACAGCAAGATGAGTTTAGGTAAGGCTCTGCAGTTCTACTTTGCACTGTTAAAATGAGATCACTTTCTCATAGTTTCTATTGTCTTGAGTTAGGCACGGTAAAACAGACCTGTAACCTTCTATAAAGAAGATGCATTCCTATGCATTAGTGTTTCCGTATCTCTGATCTCTTGCTGATACTATGCGCAAGCTTAGAGACCTGGTGGTGGATAAGATATAGAGCCCTTTTCATGTCCCAATAAAATGGTTCTGAGAATCATAGCAACCCTGTGTTGTGACTCGAGCTGCTTTTGTACCCTGGGTAAAAGGTTAGACAAAGAAATAAGTGTGCATACAACCGAAGCTATTTAAAGAGAAAAGTCTCCTTAGGTGATATTTTTTTCATCCAGTAGTAATTTTGTGTGGTGTTGACAGCAAACTGTTCTGCTACATAGCATCAAATACTTAGTGCTCCTTCCACAGGCACCTGCTGTCTTTTAAAAAGTGTTTTCTCTAATACACATTGCTTGTGGCACCAAACCTTGGCACTGGCACTGACTAACATAAGTAACCTTGCTAACATAAGTAACCTACAAAGAAACAAATTCTCATTTTGTTTAGTCATAAAAAGGTAGACTAGATGTCCAAATCAGCTTAAATTTTTGTTTAGTCCCACAAGTGTGTGGTTTTATGCACTTCTTGGTCTTTGCTACTTGTAGACATGTAGATTGTTAGGGAAACTGTTTACTTTGTTCTGCTTTTCAATTGCTTCCTTCCTGTTCCTAAAGTCTTGTGTCTAAAGCACAAAGTAGATCAGCTAAAACATTACAAAACTGGTAGTGGTATATTCTATCTTTTAAAAAAACACAAACAAAAAAAACCAAAAAACACAAACAAACAAAAAAACCCCACAAATGAGGTAAGCTGTGGACTAGAACAGGAGTCTCATGAATGAAATCTCTTGCCTGGAATGAAGGCTATGGGAGTCGTATAAATTAATGAGATGATAGTGAATGTTATCTGCCCACCACCAAGAAAAAAAAAAGCCTAAAAAACACATGAAGAGCTGAAGAATAACTTGGCTTTGAGCACTTCAAAGAAGGAGAAATAAGCATGTAGGTTTACTATACAGCAAGGATCCTTTATTCTTGGAACAAATACTGAATCCTGTGACTTGTTTACTGTCACCTGCCATTGGAGGCTTACAAAAGAACCAGCTTTCTTTGAAATGAAGAAAGACAAAAAAAGGCTAGGTGTCTCTCAAACAAGATACAAAAATGAAGGCTCTTCCTCAAGATTAGGTTGGCTCTACCTTGCCTTGTTTTGTTTCATTTAGGGTGACTATTGCTTAAATAGGAACGGAAAAGTCTGAGTTCTGATATTCTTAGAAAATAGTTCTGTAACCCTGATGGAGGTAAACAATTCTATGGAGGCAGACAACTGCGGGTTAAATCCAGTTGTGAAAGACCTGTCAAAGGAGAGCTGGCTTGTTGGGTTTGGGGAGGGTGCTGGGTTGGGGGGGGTTGTTTGTTTTTAATTTTTTTAGAGCTATTATAGGAGATGCAGCACTTAAACTATCTTATTAACCAGAAATGTCTACTCTTCAACTACACTGATTATCCTAATATCTGTTCTAGGCAAAGCTTGGGGGGGGAGAAAGGGGAAAATGAAGATTTCACAGGTGTTATTGTCTCCTTTAATCATACAACAATGTAAAACATGGTTTAACAAAACTAATTCTCCAAGAATGACAAAAATGGGTCTTGTTAACACAAGGTTGATCAAAGTAAATGCATATGCTTCTAAGGCTCTTGATTTTAGTACTGCATGACTCTTAAGACTATAATCTTAAAATGCTGTACAGTACCAGTGGATAATACGCTTGTTCACATTCAGAGTTCATAATTACATAATGGAGTAATCAAATCGACAGAATGTGATCTGTAAATCTTTAGGCAACTGGAAGTTTCATGCTGTGGCAGAAGGACAAGCGTAGTTCTGTCCCATTCACACATCCAGCTGATAACTTGATTGTCATATTTGTTTTACCAGCTCAGTTATCAGAATACTTGTATGCAATTCAGTATTTAAAATGAGCTGTTTGTTATCAATTACTAGAAACACTTGGTTTAGTTGATTAAAAAGATTGAGTTAACAGCATATGCCATTGCAAGAGGGAACATCTGGTTCCCCCAGATGTTTGTGTAATGGAAGAGATGAGCAAGTGACAGTAGCAGATTTTCAGTAGTGGCCTTAAAGATATGACTACCTTCCTCAAAGATTTGTGCCTGACAGCTTATATGACTTTTTATGCAGTGGTGACTGTATTGAACCATGTGACCAGGTGATACACAAATCTGGTTACTTCTGCTGTTACACTCTACTAATGATCTTGATATCTGTGGAGCTAAGACCCTCTAATAACTAAAGAGCATAAAATATAAGTCACTGATTTTGCACCAGAAGCTGCTCTTCCCAGTGGCATGTAACTCAATATTGCTGCTTTCTAAATTATAAGAGTAAATACTGCCCTGAGATTACTAAATGTTCATATATTGATGCTGTTTTTCAGCATGGGAGGGGGAGAATTCAGGGAGGCATCAAAGTTCAAAGACATGGCTAAGAAGTCTTTGTATGCTCAAGACAACTGTCTTTTGGTTGCTAGAATATTTACTTCTGAAAACGTGGTTTATATGGACTGTTACCTATAAATACTTAGGTGGATTGTATGTGTTAGTTATTTTCTAGTTGATTCCGATGGTAAAATAGTGACTCAGCAGGAAGGAATATTCCGCAGTAACTGCATGGACTGCCTTGATCGGACTAATGTGATTCAGAGCTTGTTAGCACGCCGATCTCTTCAAGCCCAGCTTCAGGTAAATATTTATTGTTGCTTAACAAGCTAGAAGAGGAGAGAAGCTTTCTGTTTGCAGTGGAAATGTAACTTTAACACTAGACTAAGAGCTTGCATACTTGAGTTACTGTACTACTTACTTGAAATGTATTGGCCAGACTCTAGTTTAATAAATAGCTTTTTCTGAAAGCAAATCCTAATTTTTCTAGTTAACTACTGGTGAGCCTCAGTATGCTTTTTGTTTTAGAGGCTAGGTGTTCTGCATGTTGGACAGAGAATTGAAGAGCAAGCAGACTTTGAGAAAATCTACAAAAATGGTAGGCTGTTTACAGAGTTCAAACAATCACTTTTTTCCGAACAGCGTACATAACTTCCTTAATCTTTCTTAATGTTTTCCTATTCACAGCATGGGCTGATAATGCTAATGCTTGTGCCAAACAATATGCTGGAACTGGTGCCTTAAAGACAGATTACACAAGGCAAGTCAGCCTTTCCTATAAAGGCCTTCTGGGTTTTTGGGGATGTTTGGGATTTTCTTTAAGCCTTCACATCTGAGAAGGTTATTAATTTGGGGCTTAGGCCATTAATGAGTTTTGCAGTGGTTCAACTGGTAAAATGTCAGACAAATCTACAGAACACCATTCTTCACTGTGTTTATATGAAAGGAGAAAAGGCTATTTGGAAATAAAACCAAGAAAATGTACCCCTTCAAGGCACATTTATATTGTGGGGTGGAGAGAAGTGTAATTTTACTTTCAAGCTTTGTTACAAGTATGTGTGGTAATAATGCAGAGGCAGCAGTAGATAAATGTATTTACATGCAGGTGTTCATTAAACATAGTACACATTTGAACAATGAAAGAACTGTAAATCTGAAATTGTCTTCCTGAATTTATAAATATATTTTAAATATTTCTCAAAACTTCCTATTGCAGAACTGGAAAGAGGACTCAATGGGGCTTAATAATGGATGGCTGGAACTCATTAATACGTTACTACAAAAATAACTTTTCTGATGGATTTAGACAAGTAAGCTAAGCTTTTAACTGTGGGGGAATGTTTGATAAACATGGCTGTGCATTTTAACTCTTGGTCTCCCTTTCTCTTGCAGGATGCGATTGATCTTTTTCTTGGAAATTATTCAGTGGATGAAGTGGAACCTGCTAGTCCTCTACATGTCAAGAAAGATTGGAAGTTCTTAGCTGTGAGTATGGAGACTTTATTCATGATTGGAGAAGCACATACCACCTTGTAGTCACTTGCTTCAGATGACTAAGTAGAACATGTCTATTTAGTAATGAAGTGTCCCTGTAATCTGGTTATGTTTCTATGATACCTGCTTATAGGACTAAACCCAGACTGTTCCCTTGACAGAAAATGGAGTGTCCTTGAGGTATTGAAAAAACTGCTGCTTGCTTTTTTTTTTAAATCTGCTTCATCAAGTGGAGAGGGAGAAATTCTACTAGTCGCCATCATGACTTTCCTTCTGCAGAAGAAGCTTGTGAAGATCTCTTCTCATACTTCATGCAGAAGCATAGACTGTAACACAAAAAAAGCTTTTTCTTTTTTTCCCCTTCTATTTTGTGAAATGGGATTTGGGGACACTACAGGTTTAACCTAGTGGCTGGTGTATTTTTTTTTAAAACAAAACACCACCCTCTGAATAGATAGAAGGTGTATTTTAATTCTTAAACTAGTTATTGAGCACACTTTTCCAAATTTTGGAGCTATCCAGAATTTTATTTAAGCAACTTCATTGCAAAGCAAGTAAATAGCTTTGCAGTATAGCCCATCTTAAAGGAAATTAAGGAATATATGTGCTGCTGTATCAAGTGATTATTCTTTTTCTCTTTCCCCAGTTGCCTATTATTATGGTGGTTGCTTTCTCCATGTGCATTATTTGTTTGCTAATGGCTGGTAAGTCAATATTGAGTTTAATTTCACAAAATGATCTTGCTTGGGTGTGGACTTTCGGTATATGGTTACCAGAAACTATTCAGTATAAAATTGCTTCTCAGTCATACTAAAAGGTATTTGAGCATGGCTCTGGAGACTGAGGGTCAGCACTATATCATTAATGTGGAAAAACCTGAGGTACTACAGAAAACAATGTTAAACCTTCTGTAGAAGTCACTTAAGGGCCAGTTAATTGCCCCCAAATTTAGCTGCACCTGAGTAGACATCTAGCTTTATTATAGGCTGAATGAATACCTACCTAATTTGGGGCAGAAAGTTCAGAAAAGTCAGATCTAGGCATAAGCCTGTTCTGTTGGATGTCCCCCTAACCAAAATCTGTGGTGGCAGTTGCGAAGTTTTTGGCCACCTGCTTTTGCCTTGAATTTTCTAACATTAGTGCCAATAGAGTTCTTGACTCTGACTTCTGTAGCTGTCTGTTCTAACTCTGTGGCCAACATAGTCTTCCTAGGTAAGAAAACAGAAAAAGAGAAGACCCCAGTACTCATGGAAGACTTCTAACTTCATTTGACAGCAGATCTCTGAGGGAGGGCTTGCAATATTTTGCTTTTGTACTAGAAAAACCTGTCTCTGGTAATTGGAGATAATGAATTAAAATGTGTATCTGAACCTTGACAGGTGATACGTGGACGGAGACACTGGCCTATGTGCTTTTCTGGGGAAGTGCAAGCTTTGGAACTTTTGCCATCATCCTTTACAATGGCAAGGATTTTGTAGATGCACCCAAGCTGGTCCAGAAAGAGAAGATGGACTGAATTTGTGTGTGTGGAAAGCGGCTTGGTACTGAGGATTCCTCAAGCCACACCTGGAGTCTCTACTGACCTGCTTTCCACACTGAATAGTGGTCTTTTTAACATTTTTCCTTAGCGGGGGGGGGGGGGGGGGGGGGGAGAAAATAGTGTCCTTTGGTGGTAGCTTTCAACTGAGAACTGACTTGACAGTCTTAGTTGCAGTGGTCTTTGGAATATCACATTAGTGGAGGGGGCTCCACTCTTACTGGGATAATGCAAAGATGAAAGCCAGCTTTCTGGTGTCTGGTGTGTTTTAGGGCATATGTTGACTGCTTAAGCTTGTAGTCCACCTGGGCTGTTTCAGCTCAATTTTTGGTCTCTGGCTTGACAGGAGAGAGCTCTGATGCTGTTCATGTGTCAAAAACCCCAGGTGTTGAAGCACTGAACAAATGGCTTCATACCAATGAAAACTCTAGTTCTAAGACTTAGAGCTGGATTACATTTGTTGTGAGAAAGTCCATGTGAAGGAGTCTGTGCATATTTGTGTGTGGATTCTTTTCACTAAATATAAACGATTTCTGAATCCTAATGCTCTTCTAAAATGAGCTTTTTGTCCTGTCTTGTTTATCTAGGACTGATGCAGTATTCTACTGATCATAGTTTGGGTGAAAGGACAGTGTAATTGGATGTTCCTGAAGTTGCAAATGTCTTGCACTGTTTCAATACTACCGTCTCCAGATGATGATTCATTAGTTAGCAAGTTAAAATGCAGAGTTTTCTTTCTAAAGATGTAAATGAAATCAAAGAATGTAAAAATCCTTTGCAGTGTTTATTGAACCTTCCTTATGCTAAAGGTCCAAAGTACTCTATTACTTTAGAATGGGTCACAATGTAAAAGGTGAACTTCATATTGTTTTGCTGGTCAGCTGCTTCTATTCTTGGTTATGTTGAAATAATTTATGAAAGAAGGAATAACAACCTGAGGAGAAGGTGTTTAGTCTAAACTCCATGTTTGCACTTGGGAGCAGCAGCTTGCTTTTCATGCATGATACTGTAACACACTCTTTAAAAAAAAAAAAAAAGGCAGGAAAAAAAAAGCTACAGAATAATTTGTGCTGGTTAATAATAAATGTGTGTCTTTAAATTTAGTGCTTCCAAGCTGTATAAAAATAAGTAATCCTAATCAAGGACCAATTTTAAACTATTTTGTCACTTATTTTATATGGTTTGTTCAAAACCAGATATGGAACTTGCTTAAGGCGCTGTGCATTGTTTAATACTTCCTGTAAGTACAGCTGTATATTCAGATTGTGAGTATAAAATTTAAATGGGGGGAAGGGAGAAACATGTAGAATAAATACTAGGACTAGCACAGTTGTCACTGTTGAAGCTAGAACACAACACACTGATACTCCAGTGTTTCCTTGTGTTATAACTGAAAATATGTACAGATTTTTGCAACTGTTTACTGTCCATTTTAACCTTGAATGTTTCTGGAGGCCTCTCTGGGTTTTGTGTAAACATAACCTGTTCATAAGCACTAGTACTTGCAAAGTATCTGTTTGCTTCTAGATGCTGTAATGGAAATAGCAGTTGACAGTTAACTGGAAAATCCTCTAAAACTTTTTTAAGGTGAACTCCATTATGGGCACAAAGTACAAGACCAGCGTAGACCTGATCTTTGAAAATTGTGGTTTGGATGGCTTGCTGGCAGGTGACATTTCAAGTTCGGTTCAGTCATCTTGCAGTCTAGAACTGAATCTTTGCATCTTGGGTGATGAACTTGTTGCAGCAGAGACCAAATGTGGATTGCTTGTAAGACCTAGAATAACGTGGGTTTTAGAAGGTGGACAGCACCTGTATTTCAGTGCTTTGCACAGAGTCTGTATTTCTAAAATCACAACTGGTGTACTCATAAATGACAATAAAACGTTCAGCTTTTCTAGATACACTGTCTGGGGTGCGTTTTACGCTTCGGAGCGGACCGTTCCCAGTTCCTTAGCCCCCGTTTCTCCCGGGGAGGACGCTCGTTGCCTGAGCAGACCCTGCTCTTTCTGTGCAGAACTGCTGCTGGCCTCCCTCAGCCTCTGCCCTCCCCGCCCTCCTTGCCACGGCCGGCTCTCCGCCCGAGAACGACTCCGGCTGGATTTCTGCCGCTCTTCGTCGGAGGCGGCTTTCGTTAGCGATAACCCTCGCTCCTTTGTAAAGAAACTGCCGCGGCCTTCCCTCTCCCTCAGGGCGGCCTCGGCCCGCGCAGGCGCTGCCGGTGGCCCCGCCCCTTCCGCCCACTGACGGCCGTCGGCGGCGCCCGCTTCCTGGCGCCAGAGCCGGCGCGGCCTGCTCCGGGGAGGCCTCTGCACCGCCCGCGCCGCCGGCCGTTCCCGCCGAGGGGCTCTCCTCTCCCCGCGGGCCGGCCGCCGCTCCCTGCCGAAGGCCGCCCGGCCCCAGCGCCGCCCTCCCGCCGCCATGAAGCTCGTCAGGTCAGCGGATGGGAGCGGATTGCCGGCGGCGGGGAGGGAGCCCGCGCGCCCCGCGGCCCTTGGGGCGGCGGCAGCAGCAGCGGGGCCGTCGCCGGTTGCTCGGCACCCCACCTTTTTGGGGGGGAAAGCCGACCCGGATTCGGCTAGAAGGGCCCTCCCGAGGCGTTAACGAGTCTAAAAACGTCTCCTCTTCCTACAGCAACGAGGGTTTCGCCGGGAGGTGGGGCGCGGGGTTCGGCGGTGTGTCAGCCGCGTCTGCCGGAGTCGGCGAGACGCGGGGGCCCCCTTCGGGTTCGGTGTCCGGTTCCCTTCGTGTCGCGCTCCGCTGAACGCCTTTAGCAGACCCCGCGGGCGCGGGGAAGGCTGGGGAGCCGGGAGTGCGTGGTGCCTGGGGGCTTTCGGGAAGAGGCTGTGCAACGCGCGCGGCTCTCCGTGGGAGTGAGCGGTCTTTGTTGTTCGTTCCCAGGTTTCTCATGAAGCTGAGCCACGAGACCGTGACCATCGAGCTGAAGAACGGGACGCAGGTGCACGGAACCATCACAGGTACGGCCGGCAGAGTGCTGCCTGTTGTTACCTTGCCGCTCACAGCCGGCAGCCGTGGTTCGGACTGAGCTTTTTTTGTGCCGTACTCCCTCTTGCGGGGACCTTCTCTGTAGGATGGGGAGATGTTCCTTTGTAATTCACGTCTTTACGTGCAAGCGGGAGGTGTGTTCGTTACACTGGTCGTTGGCAAAAGCTGTTGGGGACGGAGTGCAGAGCGGTGACCAGCCAGCTTTCCATAGGCAACCACGGGAATACTTGGAAATTTCAGTCGGTTACAGATAATCTTTGACATAGCAGTGGGCGAGTTCGCCCGTGCGCTGTTGATATATTTCACAGTAAGCTTTCTGTTTATAGGGTGCTGCTGGGAGGCAGTAAATTCAGTGTAGTCCTGGGAGCCGCTGAGCCTGACTGCAGGCTTTGCTTACAAACAGGCTTGGGGGTGAAGGAAGTAAACCCTTCCAAACCATTGGCAAACCTGGTGTAAGTGCCATGTCCTCTTAGAATTTTAGCAGCATGATAATGGAGGTGAGGTAGTTTTACTACTGTGTCAAACTGGTAGTGGATATACAGCTAACTTTTTGTAAGGTGTTGAAGTACATCTGACTTTCATTTGTGAAATAAGCAATAAAGACCTTACGGCTGAATCGCCAGAAGAGGGGCTTCTTTTTTTGATGGTAGCACAGGTAAATGGCAGATGTTAAGTGCTGATACAGTCTTAAATTGGTTATATTTTGTGTGTAGGCAATTTTAATTTAAAAAATGAGCTATTTCTGTTGAGCATGGTTTTGCTCTGATTATGGTGAACTCATATGGAAATGAATCTTTGCATATATTTGCATTGATTCCATGAAATGGGTTTGAAAAGACATAGCTTGATGGGGGATACAGGGCCAAAAGGAATCCCTGTGTTGACAATCTGGTCCCCAGCTGTTGCCAAAGATCTGTCATACAAGTTTGTGGGTGTTTACTGTCTGGTGGGTGCTTGGTTGTATCACTGAACTGAAAGTTGTAGCAATAGCCTTTATGGTTTGTTATTTGGTCCTCATATGTAGTGAAAAACATGCAGACTGTTTTGTTTGCTTTACTAGTATCAGCGAGGGATGTTGTTCTGAGAACATTCTTGTTAGCATTACTTTAGAGACAATCGGGTACGTAGGTGGGGCACATTGTATTTAATGAAGCAAACCCTCACAGTTAAGCTAATGAACGTACTTGATCTCCTTTCCATCACTCACCACAGGCTGCTTTTAGAAGTTTTTCTGCCCAGACACCGTTAAAAAAATAAAATTCAAACTTGGCAGAGTTGTATTCCAAAGGATTGCTTAGGTGCTTTTTTGGCCAGTAGTAATCTGCTGAAATTTGGCAAAGCTCAAAACGGGCATTATTTTGCAGCTAGATCCATCAGCTTTGATTATATCTGACTGCACCACCCTGGTACCTGATTGCAGCATGCTCTGTTGAACCCAGCTAGGTAGGAAGAAAACAAACTGCTTGTCTCCTGACCTTGGTGCTTTTGCAGGCTTAATTGTTGGGCAAAGTCTCTCTCCTTTTCTGCTAAGAATCTGTAAAAACTTTGAATGCAATCCATATTTCTAAAATGACAATCTTCCCTTTGCACTGGTGCATGAACTGTACAATCTGCTATTCCCCGTGGTGCATCGGCCGGACAGAGCAGGCTTGCTGGAGGGGCAGGTTTCATGCAATGCACACCTTACACAAACCGAGGGAGCGGCTCAGGTGGAGCACAGGTGCCAGGCAACTGTGTAAAATCTAGGAGTAAGGGGAGAGCACAGGGAAATATATGGAATAAACACAGCACAACAGTTGTTCTGGTTCTGGCCTGCCACTCTGGGTTATTTACCTTGGTAAGATATCTTAGGGTTTGTCTTTCCATGATACATACATCCAACTGAGACTTTTTTCCAGTTTCGGATTACACACATAGCACAGCATAGTGGGCACGGTACTGATTCCATACAGCCCTTACATACTGGCTGTTCACGGAATTTGTAACCACAATGATTGTTCCCTACAGTGGTGTATTTCATGTACTTTCATGGAATATATCACACTAGTATTAGACATATTTTATCAGAAAATAAATGCTGCTTTGGCAGTTGGATTTTTCTAAGGCTTACAGAAAGAGGAAATGATCAAGTTCTTTTTCCTTCTCAAAGGTATGTTTTGCTTCTTGTTAAAGGAGTAAAAAGACTAGTATTAGGCTTCTGTAATAAGTGGCAGTTTATTTGTTGTTCAAAGGAATTGTTTTAACTGTTTACAAAATTGCTATTGCCAGGACCTAGATAAAGATCTCTACCGATGAGGTGTTAAAGGCAGCAATTGATAAATTAGCGAGCGTAATTTAGGAGAGAAAAAGCCATGTTGTTTCCTTCAGTTAGAGGCTGAATTAATGAGTGGCAGAAGCCAGTGTTAATGAACACGACAAATCTCGAAGCATGTGCACACTTAAAAATAGCCAACAAGGGATGGTCTTATAGGCTTTCATCCTTGAAATGAGACTTGTGTTGTTTCAGGAGTAGATGTCAGTATGAACACACATCTCAAAGCTGTGAAAATGACACTGAAGAACAGAGAACCTGTGCAGCTGGAGACGCTGAGTATTCGAGGGAATAACATCCGATACTTCATTCTGCCGGACAGTTTGCCTCTGGATACTTTGCTAGTGGATGTTGAACCAAAAGTCAAATCCAAGAAGAGAGAAGCAGGTCAGTTGCTGCTTTCCTGGTTTGTGTTTGTTCTGCCTTTGTATGCATTTTAGTACTGTGAATCTGAAGGCATCTGGTTTGAGTGTCTTAATACCTGCCTTTGGCAGCTAGTTCTCTCATCTTTGAGGGTTTGATACTGAACTGGCTAAGTCTGCCTTGCTGCACCTTCTTGGCATCTGCAGAGCTTGCTTTCATGTGAAACTATGTGTGTGGCTTTTCACACATCTGTTTTTAAAAATATAAATGTTTTGAAGCTTGAGTAAATTTTGACCTATCACAGGCTCAGAGTTGACACCAAAGAGATTTACATTTCCTCTGCTCCAAATGTCTACTGTGTTTCCCTGGTTTGTATGGGGGACTTCACATAGCCTAATAAGAAAGTACAGAACAGCGTCTTGAACAGTGCTGAATGCTTCACTGAAATCTCGCTTGGTAGTGGATAGAAATTATCTGTCGGAGAACTGAATTTGAGAGATTTGAGGAGCTGAGGAAGTCTAGGCTGTGTTCTGATGAGCAGCTCTGTAGCTTTGGCTCCCAGTAGTGTTCCACTGTGTGCTCTTCCTGGAACTTTTTTTTCAAAAGGCTGTTGTACAAAAACCCTTTCCCTAGAAGCCTAATGGTATAGAGAGCAATTTCAATTTTCATCCACACTATTACAGATTAATATCCAGTAAACCCTAGAAAATCTGTAGCTTGTCTTCAGGCAGTATATATTTTGCCATCTGTGTATTTTTAGAATAGTAAGTGAAAGCTAATTGTGCTCTAAAATAATGTCGTACCATTTCTCCTGTAATTAGGGTTTAAGTATTTGGATCTGTGGTCTTTGATCCATGCATATGTTATGAATTGGTGTGCTTACCTTTACTGAAATGGTATAAGGAACCCTCAGGTGTGTGCATCACAAAGTGCAGGTGCTTCTGCTGTCTTTACAGAGAATAAGGATAAAGCTCCTGAAAAGTGTTTTGCTCCTCTCATGTCTCTTAAAAATAATCTGACCACATGGAGAAATGAGTGTGGTTGGACTAATTTTTTTCTGAACCTCATGGTGTGATATGAACAAGAACGTCACTATTTAACTTTGAAGACAGAAGAGGAGCTGTGATAGCACTGTTTACCTCGGTTTAATACTCCTTGCATCGTCTTCGTACTGAAGCCCTCTTGTGCTGTGCTTTGCCTTAATCTGTAAACACCCTTGGGCTTCAACAGCATCTAACACGTGGTCTGTCCTTGGCAAGCAGAATCGTCAGTGGAAGGCAGGATGCTGGTGCCGAGAGATGTAGGGGGCCCATGTGCCTTGGGCCCCAGTGTGGTGTCACTTAGTGAACACGACTGTCTACTGATGCGACTAGATGCTGTAATCTTTTAGTCAGGTGTTGATGCTTGGGTGTATTTTACAGAGTCGGTCTATTACCAGCAAAAGAAATGATGCCTTGCTTCTCACAAATTTCTCCTGTGCCTCTGCTCTTCCTGTCTTTACTGCATATCTAACCTAGGCACTGTCAGATGGAACAGAGTAATTGTTACAGCCTGCTGCGTGAGTGGGGATGCTGGTGTGTGGTGTGTCTCTTACCCAGCCACCCGCTTCCCCAGAATTTTAAGTATCTTTTTGAGCCCTACACTGACAGACTTGTTTGAAATTAACCAGTAATTTCAAAAGTTTGTAGGGTGGCCTTGCATCCTGATGGGACAGGTTGTGTTTCTTTAGGAAAAAGGGGTGAACTGACATGTTATCACCGTATGGATCATATGACCTCCAGCAGTTGCTTGCAGCCTCAATTATTCTGTGATTCTCTCTGCCCTTTACCGTTAAATAGCAGCACTTAAAAGTAGGAGCACACAGCCAAGACTTTGCCCTAGGAATCACGTCCAAAAGTGGCAGAGGCATCATTGAAAACAATAGGGGCCGTTTGGTGGTGGGATCCTTTCAAAATGCTGCCCTTTCACATGGTGCCTGAGAAAGGCTGAGCTTGGGAATCTCACAGCATGTTAAAACTCGCATTTCCCTTCAGCAGAGTACTTTATAAAACAGTGCAAGCTGTGGCAAAAAAACCCATCTCATCTCCACTGTAATGAACAGTAACAAAATACTCTTGTCTTGCATTTGCTTTTTCTGATGCCTGAAAAACGAGGAGGAATCATAGTTGTCTGTCAGACTTATCCTAGCATTTGGGAGCAGCCAACTGTTATTTCCCCTCATTTTCTGCAGTGAAGCCAAAGACAGATGGTAGCCTGTGGAAGTTGCATACTGAAAAACCTAATACAAAAGATGAAAATGTTGTCTGAAACTTACTGAGCATTAACAGCCTTAATATCTGACTTGATGTCTCGTCACAGGGAAGCAGTGTTTTGTTTATGCTTGATACAGAATGTTTTAATGAAAATGAAAGTATTCCTGGGTCTCATTTGATTTATCCTTTTTGTTTCATCTGCCAAGTTGCTGGAAGAGGCCGTGGCAGAGGCCGTGGCAGAGGCCGAGGCCGTGGAAGAGGAAGAGGGGGCCCAAGACGATAACTTCTCACCACGTAACCGTTAACAAATTCTGGGCAATTTTGGATATTTTTTTTTGTACAGGTCTTGTTTATGGTATCCATTTTTAATAAACTGAAATGTGAAAAAGTAATCTTTCCTTTGTTAGTTAAGTCTGGGGAGGGAGGCATGTCCTGTTTCTAGAGCCTGTTGCAGACTAAGCATGTCTTGTTGGTGTTGGTTGTGTGTGTCAAGATTTCACCCACCCCTGAAGGCTGTAACAGCTCTTGCTTTTTGCCCCAGAGAGACAGACTTGTGCTGGTATGCTTTAACAATGTTTGCTTGAAATTAATCCCTCTTATGAGGCACTTGCCATCTTCTGATGGTTACATAGTTAAGACACTATATTAAGAACCCACATCCCGTGAGTGTGTCTCTTATGTTGTTCTTCAGAGTGACCTCTTTAATGTTCATAGATATAATTTTACTGTTTTTTTACTAAGCTTACAATTTAAACATTGTTTTCTTTATAAAATGCTCACATAGGGAAGTTAACCAGTCCTGTGGAACTGCTGGATTATTGCTACATCTCATGATTAAAGTATACCTGGATATGAACTTTGTCAGAGCCAATGATATGACATACTTTTGTTTGGGTGGGTCTTGTAAAGCATTTTATCACAGATATCTTCTGGTGTACTTGAAGTGCATCCCTAGAAAATACAAAGTACAGCACAGTGCACAATTACATACTGGAATTGGAAGTTTACTTCTTCTGGAGGTGAGAGAACTTCTGCAGCTCATATATATGTGTGTGTGTATATAGATAAATATATATAAACAAACTGCTTTGCTGGACACAAGTATGAGAGAAGCAGTGTTGGCCACATTGATCTCAAATACCATCCTACTGACTTTTCCCTTGTAGGAACGAGACTATCACATTTTTATTGCAAGACTTTGACAGTTTCATCTGTTGATGAAATACAGATGTCATTTCAAATAACATGCATGCTTTTAAGCGTGGCTTTCTTGAATGGCAAGGGTGTTTGCCAGTACTTTGGTGCAGGAACATGCTTAGTTGGTTGCTGATGTTTCCACATAGGCAGTGCTACAACAGAGTGGAAAAGAATTACCTAATGTTGTGTAATGGGTTGATATGCACTAGCTAGCATTTTGTGAGCTGCTCTTCTGTTTTTCCCTCTCTTACAGAGGCCATTTTAAAGCTTCATCTTGTTAGAGAAGAGCTTTTTTTTCCAAACCATCGTGGAACCTCCTAAGAGCACTTTTTGGTCAATATAGCACCCATGATTCTCAACTCTATAAATAGCTGCTACAAATAATGGTTGCTGCTGTCTTCCAGAAGTGCCCAGTCACTGACAGTGGGGGTAAGGTCTTCCCAAATCCAGCTGTTGGTGTTCACGCAACAGTTGAAACCCTTTCCCTCTTCAGTCTCTTCCTTATAAAAGTTACTAGTGCTCCCAGGGGTATGCACATGGTGGATGCCGCCACCAGCAGCCCGATCACAGCTAGGGCATAGCTTGGGTAATCCTTTGTCACCAGCTGCCCCTGCAAGGGAGAGAAGCAACGTTGGAGCTGTGGGATTGGTGGTTTTCAGGGTCCTGGAGCCAGGTCTGGAGCAAAGCTGCGCATGTGTATCTAAGCAGGACAGCGGAGAAGCATGTGCAGGTTGTAGCAGCCCATGACTGTCCTCGGTGCTTTTCTTTGTCCAACTATACATGCTTAAAATTGACAACAAGAACAGAGCTGCTGACGAAAATAGTGGGGGAAACTTCTGCAAGCTTTGGTAAAGAGCAGATTTTGGCTTGATTTGTGTTTCTTAATGAGATGGCTCAGCCCTGACCTCTGTCAGGTCTCTGTGTTCCTCTCCTGGAGCCTGTGGGCTCATGCTGACACCTAGTCAACAGGGCAGGCCTACTGCAGGTCCCAAATCAGCAATAACATGAAAACAGTATGCATAATTTGTTTCTGTGTGCTAGGAACGTTTCTACAAAAGGTTATGAAACCAGTGGTTACTTATCCAGTAGTAATTCCTCTGTGATAAATACACAGTTCAGTATTCGTACAAAAGTGGTTTGGCCATGAGGAAAAACATATATGATAATTAGTGAAGACTATTATTCCAGCAGCAGCTCAGTTCTGTTAAAATACCACTAATTTTGTTCAAAATGCCATACTTTGAAAGTAATTTTTCTGTTTAAAGTGTATTTTTTAAGATGATATTTGGGTCTTCAACACGAATACAATTTTACTGTTTGAAGGGGTCAATTAAGAATCGTAGAGGGAAATGAGCCCATTTTACAGAACCATTGCATTGAAGTTCTCCCCATTTTACCTTACCAGGGATGGCCCCAGCTCCAGCTGCAAGCTTTCAGAAGGCAGTTTTGTGGAACAATGTAGTTAGGAAGGAAGGCTGTGTCCTTGCGGGAATTAAGGAAAGTTAAAAATAAATTAAAAAAACCCCAACAAACCAAAACTATTTTACCTGTGTGGCATCCCATGCTTGGTATTGTAACGTTCCTGTGAGGATATAGTCAGTGAGGTAAAATATAAATAGGCTTATAATTAGCAAAGGACTAGCAAAAGCCCACATAATTTTCCAGTACCAGTTTGGCTTGCGTCCAATCATGGTGTAAAGATCTTTCTCAAATCTGTGTTTAAAAACAAAAACACATATTTTTGAGAACAGCTGCATACGTTCAATCGATAACTTGATCTGAGTTACTTCAAAACCACCTACAGAATTAAATATGTAAAATAGGAAAGGGGAGTACAGTTGGCCAGAAGAATAATGAGCAGAGGGGTCTTGTCTGAAGAACTGGATCATACAGTGAGGCTGAAATCAAATAAAAAGGATAGCAGGGCTTCCGAGAGGATCCCAAACTGCAAAGCGGTAGCTAGAAACGGGTAGAGCAAGAAAAGCCCCAACCAAATTCCGCCTGGAGTCTAAGTTCAGACTGTTATTGGTGTAAGCTGACAGGGAAAAGCAATGACACTTAACTACTGTGGAGAAAACACTGCTCATTTTTGTGTAGTTGAGTTGTTCTCAGCACTGTTATGTGACTCTCTTTGAGGGAGTACTGATGCTGGGGATGGTACCTAAAATCACACAGGAAACCTGGATTTGTCTCAGAGGCTTTAAACTCATCAAGGACGTAATACCAGCATAGGTGCCTGTACACGTACTGTGCAGCAAATAGACAAAAGACAGAAAATACTAAAGCTTTTTCCTTTAGCTGCCCTGAACCCAAACACCTGCCGTTTAAAACCTTTCCTGATGCTGATGCTTGCTTTTACCCACAAGGGATGACTTGGGACACCAGTGATGTGCAAGGTGACCATCTTTGAAAACAGACTTACTGGCACTGTTGTGCTTGCACTGAATTGCTGTGAAAGGAGGAGCAGAGTTTTGGCAGAAGGTACTTTTGAGACCAAAGCCAAAAAGAGCAGGGAGAGGTGTGTACGGCTCATTAATACTCCCTGGCCTGCAGAGAAGGTGTCAGCCCAGCCTGGCCCCCGCACAGCCCTGAACCTGAGGCCCTGGAGGAGGCTGCAGGGCAGGGGACACACCCATTGCCTTGCTGGTACCACAGCATAGGAGAGAAATGTAGCCCAAGGTAGTAGTTTTATTGTTGGCCAGTGGTCACTTCCCCAGCTATCCCACGGTGAAGAAAGGAGGGTTCAAGCTTTTACCTTCTTATCCCGTAGATATAACACACAGCAATGGTTTCTACCAGCACGATGAGCAGCAGTGAGAGGGTGGCTGCATAGTCATTGAATATGTCAAACCAATAATTTCCGGCCTCCATGGTGAAGATGAGGCCAATCACACAGTTAATGAAACACACAACACCTGCGTGGATAAAACAGGGACCCTGCTGTTACACCTGGAAATCTAATTGCGTGGGGGAAATGTCATACTTCTTGTGACTAAAAAGCTAGTGGGATTTCTACTGATTTCTGCAGGGGAGCAGCTTTTTCAGAGGAGGAAGGTAATTTTTTTTTTTTCCCTTTGGAAAAGACCTGTCTCCATGTGTGTGTGACTATGCTGGTGTATCTTTAAACTGCTGCTCCTTAGATGTGCACAGTCACAGCACAGCATCCCAGCAGGGTCAAGACAACCAAGTCTTGGCTAGAGCCTTGTCCCGTGTGTGTGCAGCATCTGCTGTTACTGCTGGGCATCCTGCTAAAACAGGTTTTAAGGTGGAACAAACGATTTCTGTGCCCAAATGGGAGCTTGTATCACTTTTGGCCAAAGACCGAGGTGGTTCACAGTTGGGATACTGGTGATGTGACGGAAGAGCCACTCACTGCAGGTGTCTTGACATTTTTCCTGGCCCTTTGAGTTTCACTGGGCAGTAGACACCAGTCTGAAGGAGCTGGGGTGTGTTGGGAAGCCTGCAAATACACAGCCATGATTGCTCTAGTGCTTTGAGAGCTCCCGAGGGAAAAGTGCTGTACAGGCTAGGCAGGATTTCCCAAGGGCAGGCAAACCCTTCTGCCAGCATATTTGATATTCCCCTGCTCCACCTGAGGTCAAAAGAGGGACCCTCCACAGCTGTGGGGCACCAAAGCTTTTGCACACACGCGTGCTCTCAGTGTGTGGCCTACACTGCGACATGGTGGGTGCTTACCTGAGATCACCTCCTTGGGGAAGCGGGTGGCGATGACCCTACTGTCAGTCAGCGGCGTGAGGATAGCGGCAGTGTTTCCCAGCATGCTGCCAATGCCCAGCATCAGCAGCATGACGAAGTAGAGGACAGAGTACAGCTGGGGCACCTCCATGTTTTTGATCGCTTCAGAATAGACTATAAATGCTAGTCCTGTCCCCTGGACAGCCTGCCAGCAAGAAGCAGGGAAGAAGTGAGTTATGGGCAGCACCTCAGCCCGATAAAGGACATAAGAAAGGGATGTAAGAGACTGACCGTTCACCATGACAAAATACACCCGCGGTGGTTTTACACAGCAGAGGCAGATGAGATCTTCGCCAGTTTGTTCAGACTGCATGGAAACTGGCGTAGTGCTGCTCATAGCAAAAACATTCGCCCCAAACCTTTGCAACCTGCCCTGCCCCGCAGCTGGAGCCCGCAGTCCTGCTGCATTGCCACCCAGCTCATTTGTGAATGACCCAAGTGAGCCCTTTGCCGGGCTAAGCTAGTGCCCCCTGCCCCATCCTGAGGTGTAGAAATGAGCCCCACCACAGTCCCCAGCAAGGCGGCTCCTGGGGCTGCGGATGTGCCCATGTGGGGCTGAGGGGCTGCCCGGGCTCAGTGGGAGGAAAGGAGAGAGTGAAGCCCAGGTGCCAGCACAAAGCAGTGACTCACCGTATCTAGCTCAGCTTCCAAGCTGCAGTTTTTAAGCTGTGGCGATAATTGGGCGTATTCCTGTGGGTGGGTGGCCATGAGGTAGTCTTTCATCTCGTTGAGGTTGTCTGCTGTTAAAGAGCCTTCCTCCAGGTCGAAAGCATTCAGCAGCAGCAGGATCACCCTGGGGAAGATTACGGGAATTTAATGGCTTTCAAGCCACAGTATAAAATTGAGGCTGGCTTTACGCCTTGTCCCCTTCCCCATCACCCCACCACCACCACGCAGGGATGCTCTGCCAGCCCCAGGGCTCTGCTCTCCCCAGGTGGGAGCTGTGGCACTTCCAGCACGGTGTTGGGACATGGGCAACCTTGCGCTCGTCTCTGCTTTGGAGGGATCAGCTCCTGCGCCCACACTGCTGCTCCCAGGCAGGTATTTTGGGTGCCAGCCAGTGCTGGCTGGCGTCTCTTCCCCTTTGCCCTCTGGTCTCATGTCCACACCCCACCAATTTAACGAGCCTTTTGGCAACAAGAAGGGACTAGCAGCTCTGATTTCCTCTCTGATCAGCAGATAGATTGAAAGCTGTAAAAAAATATGAGTAAAAGTGTAACTGCCACAGGCCCTGTGCCAGGAAGCGCATGTGAGCTTGCTGCCCTGGGGCATGATCCTGCAGGCTGCTGGGCATCTCCAGACCATTGCCACTGAGGAGGCTTAGCTTTTGGCACAGGGCTTAGCCTTAAAGGGGGGATCTGCGCATTGCTGCGTTTTATTAATCAGCCCCCACTCCCCTGGAGCATGTGCCAGGACCAGGGCACAGGGGAAAGCACCGCTGTGACTTGCCAGGCAAACGCATCCTCTCGACCTGGCCCATGCCTGGAAGTGGCACCCAGGTGTCAAAAAGCAAGCCCGCCCTGACCTTTCATCTCAGCCTTCATCGCTTTAAATAGCACCATTAGCTTTATTAGAGCAGTATCAGATCTGATCTCGGGGCAACCCTGGCAGCACTGCATGCTGTTATTTATTTACCTCCCCTCTTACCTTCCCCAGAAAGGCTTGCAGTGAATAACAAGTGAAATACCAGGCTCTTACTTGTTTATACAGCTTTCGTAGTTAAACGTCGCCTTGAAGCCATAGATGGAGAAAGTCACAATGCTGGCAAATATGGATGTGGTGCTGTTGATCAGCGAGACGATGATGGCGTGCCTCTCGCAGTTGTTGGTGGGCTCATTGTAGCTGGCAAATGCAATGAGGCTCCCGAAGCCTAGGCCCAGCGAGAAGAAGATCTGCGTGGCTGCGCTGATCCATGTCTTAGGGTTCGACAGCTGCTCCAGCTGCAAAAACCAGATGGGGAGAGCATGAACATGAAGCTGTGAACAGATGCCCGGTGCAGCCTGCAGGGATGGGGATGGGGACAGGCCCCTTCATGCACCCATTTTAGCTCAGGGGTGTTTTCTGGGCAAGGTTACTGCTCAGTCTGAAAGTAGTATGCTACAGGTTACATTAATGGGCAGGTCTTTTTCTGCAAGAGAAAGCAAGCAGCTTATGGACACTATAGCAGAACAGCCTCCAGCCACTCTCAGCTGCAGTTTCCAACAGCCTGACCTAAGCTACTGCTGCAAAAATTCAATATAAGGAAAAGGAGCATCACCACCTTTTAAAAACCTACATGTTTGGTAACTAATAACATTTCATGAAAAATTCAGTATGATTTTTCTGTACCTTTGGTGTGAACATGTAGACAAGCCCATTCACAGCTCCATGAAGTGTTAATCCTCTGATGAGGTATATGATGAGAACACAGTATGGCAAAGAGGCTGTTACGTAGACAACCTGGGGGAAGGAGGGGAAAATACCTTGGTCTAAAGAATACATAGGACAGAGCTAATCTACTATGGTCAGTCCAACTTACTTTACATAAATAGTTTCCACTACTATGTTTGTTACCTTGTATTAATCTTCAAAGAAATATTTAAAGATAAATCTAACTTTAGATCTGGGTTTTTGGGAGACAAGTTTTTATAAATAATGAAGACCTGTGCTTCTGTTCCCAGGGTCTTCTCTTTAGAAAAATAAGAACAAAATCTAAAATATTTGCAGTGTTTACAGACTCAGTTCTGCAGCATTTAGTGGAGTAACACCAGTTTACAAGTATCTACACAAACTCATTAGGCAAAGGTTATCCATCATCTGCTCTGGAGGAAGGCCTCATAAAAGGTGAAAAATCAAACTATTTTAATTCAGATGGGAAAAAGACTTTAACTTAATGTAACCCAGAGGGAGGATGGGGGGAACAAAGTCTTTCAGTTGTCTTCCATGAGCTTTTGATCACACCCCTGAATTTGAATCTAACTGTTCAATCTCCACATTGGAAAAAGCCACTTGCAGAAAAAAAAAAAGGGAGAATCTGATCACCTTCTTTTTGCTGGCATGTACCCCAATAGCTCACCCAGAAACTTAGATAACCTGCTGCGGTTCTGGCACAAGGGATGCAGTGGAAGCCCCTCGTGCCCTCCCCAACAAGACCCTGCCTTCATGATGCTGTTTCAATGCTCCTTGGCTATTTATTTCTTTTTTGCCCCCAAAGCCAGCTGCAGCAAGTTTAAGAGGTTATTCTTGGTTTACAGTCTCTTGGCTTTCTGCGTTCGGCTAAGACGATTTGGGGATTACAGCCCTCAGCTTACTTCTTAGTGCAGGCTCAGCCAGGACACTGTTTTTTTCCCCCTTGCCCATAACTTCTGCTGTGAATAAAAAGTGAGCAAAATGCCCAGTAAATGTCTTTTTTTCTTTTCTTGCAAAGACCGAGGAATAGACGTCTCCTGACACAGCTCTGCTGTGGCAGACAGCTTTCCACAGGGCCAGCACCCTGGTGGCTGGTTTTGCAGCAGAGGTGGCTGCAATTAAAGGACTTTTCTGGACTTTTTTTTTTTTTAATATTGCTCAGTGTTTTGGTTGAGCCTTCTTCAGCTGCAACTTAACAGGGTGGCAGAGGCAGCGTGGTTGGCTGCTCCAGGGGAAATGCCATAACCCCAAGTAACAGCAGCCACAGCTGCTGCCTTCTGGCACTCATTTATTCTCCCCAGGCCCTGCCTGGGCTCAGTGGGACTGCCCCTGCCTCTCACCTTGCCGGTGGACTCAGTGCCACGGAGGATGCAGAGGTAGACCACCAGCCAGGCCAGTGTCAGGCAGAGCGCCTGCTCCCACTGCATGTTCCCACTGGCCTCCAGCGATGGAGAGATGTTCAGGGTCTGCCGGTACCAGAAGTACTGGGTGGACGACGTCTTCTCGCACTCCTCCTCATAGCCGGTGCGGTTGCTGTTCAGGGGGCAGGTGGCCCACGGCAAGGGGTCCTGGGAGGGAGGGACATGGGGAGAACGCCTGCTGTCAGCACGGTGGGGAGAGCCAGGGTGCCAGTGGGGGACAGGGGCGATGAAGGCAAGGAGGGTGGCTTTCTGCCCTGGGGCTTGCTTGTCTCCACATTGTGCTGCTGGGGGCTGGGGATGACCCTCTCCCCTGGAAATGATCTCTTCTGACCCTCTCCCCCCTGGGGATTACCTTCTCCCCAAGGACTGATGGTTTCTGACCCTCTCCCCTGGGAATGACCTTCTCTGATCCTCTCCCCCAGGGCCAACCCTCTCCCCTGCCTTCAGACAGACCCATCCCAGGGTGCAGGACACCATGGCTGCCAAGGCATATGTAAGCAAGGCATCATGGGCCTGGCCTCGACCGGTGAGAAGACACTGCAATGCCCCTAGGGAGCCCCCGGAGGGGGACACCACTGCCTCATTTTTACTCCCAGAAAAGCGCTTGGAGGGTTTCTGGAGCTTTTGCCCGTCCCACCCCCTGATCCCAGCTGACAATGGTGCCATCATGCAACATCCAGCACCAATACAACACCACTGCGACCCTCTGCAGCCACAGCGGGGCCGAGCTGTGCCACCAGGCACCCACACACCTGGAAGGAGTGGAAGAGGTACCAGAAGGCCCAGGCATTTATCACATTGTAGTACATGGAGAGGAAGAAGGAGACGACGACACTGGCAACACCTGTGGGCATGGAGGGAGGCACTCAGTCAGTGGCAAAACCCCCGGGGAGGGGCACCGTGGTCAGCACAGGGCATGCACCCACCACTGCAGCTGCCTCCTCCTCCCATCAGGTTTAAAAATAAAATGTGTAAGCAAATTAACGACAGTTTGGGTTACCAGGGTAATTTAATAACGTAACAACATAGGTAAGAGTGGACATTGGTAAATGGTAGGCAGCAAGTGTAGGAAATTAAGGCACTGTTTTATCACTCCATGTTGAGCTTATTGGGAAGACGCTCTTGGGGTCAAAGCCCAGTGCAGGCAGCCCCAGGGGCTGGGTTTAGTGCTGGCCTTCACACCATGATTTTGGCAGTCTTCCTGAGGGCAGGGGGACTCACACCAAGTCCAGGGGCCCAGCACAGCGAGCTGGGGTCTGGCCCCAATGCCCCTCAAGGGACGGGGTGAATGCATGCCATGAGGTGTCTGGCTAACTGCTTTGCTCAGCCTGGTGAGACTCAGTAAAACCCCAGCTCCTGCCTGGTTTCTTTGGAAGACAAAGCTCTCCAATCAAAAATTACCTGTGATCCCCAGACACTTAAAACTAAAGATGAGAACATACCGACACCGCAGAGGTAGGGGCTTATTATTTTCCAGGCACCGATGCTGCCCCGACGCATGCGCTGCCCCACAGCCAGCTCCAAGTAGAGTAGCGGCATCCCCTCAGCTATCAGCATGATAAAATATGGGATCAAAAAGCCACCTGCAAGAAAAACCCAACAGACAGCCTTCAGCAGATTAGCAGCATAATAAACATCATGTTGCCCTATTTGTGGTCAAATCACCCCATCAGTGTCCCAGGAGCTGGCAGGGGCTCCTCTCCGGGCACCTTGTGTATTGAGGGCACGGCCCAACCCTGAAGGACATTTCACAGGGTTTCAGAAGGTGTCCCAGGTGCCAGTGGGTGCCGAGCACCTGGGCCTGGGGAATTTTCCGCAGGCACTTGGCAGAGCTGGGATTTCTGCTGTTAAACTGTGCTGGTCACCACCCTGGCATGGCAGGGCTGCTCAGGTGTTTTGTGGGCTGTTTGAGCAATGTTCGGGGCTGGGGCTGTTAAAGGGTAACTAACCCCCAGCCAAACCTTGTAAAAGATAATGAGAGAAGGAGGACAAGGGAAAGATTTACTTAATGTGTGGCATTCAGTGGCAGAGCCAAAGTGCTCAATGAAAAAGTAACAGCAACACCTGTGTTGAATAGGGAGTTTTGAATAACATACTGAAGTCTGGCCTGGCTTAAAAAAAAAAAACAACCCCAAAAGCTCCCCAAAACTCCCATGCAAAGCACCAGCAAAGGGGTGAAGGCTTTTGCCCCAGGGTCCCACCTGCGGGAGCAGACCCTGGGAAGGAGGCATACAGCCTCCTCCCACCCCACGTCTGCTCATCCCTGCTTCCCCCGCACGGAGAGCCACAGGAACGGGCAGGTTAGCAGTGAGGGAGGGGAAAGGACCTTCACACCTGGCAACCAGGATGCACTTTGGCTTAAATTTCTGCTGGGGAAAAAAAAAAAGAAAATATCCTTGTCCTCGACTTGGGGCTCACTTCAGAAAGAGCTGCTGACTGAGTCAAAACCTGGATTTTTGTGAAGGCTTTCCTGCTTCCCTTTTTACAGCAAGCCAAAAATATTTACGTAAATATCTCTTATTTAGGATTTAATCTGCAGCATTAACATTCCTTGCAATGGGCTCTGTGCAGCACCATGGAGGAATGAACTCTGGGGAGTGACTGAGGCAAAGAACTGGAAATAAACACTGAGCAATAATCCGGTTTATTCTGGGAATTAATTTCCCACCTCCTGGCTCTCGTTATTAACAACCCCTTTGTTAGTCTGTTAGATAACTTCCTATGCCGCAAGGGAGCTGTTGGAGGTTTAAGAGCTCCCACAGCTGCTCTGTCCCAGCAGGGTGCGAGCTGCCCCAGCAGCCGCCGAGGGGAGTTTTGCCACATATGACGGGGGCAAATCAGCATTAGGCCCTTTGCAAAGGCTTTTTCACCCTCCCAGCAGCATTGCCACGTGCTTGGCGTTGGCTTTGCCATCTTGCAAGGAGGAAGAGAGCCTTCAGGCTTGTTCTTCACCCCAATGTCCCCCTGCAGCTGGGGGTGCTGGGGCTGAGCCCCTTGCCCCTTGCTCTGCACCCTGTTTGCACGCAGATCTTGCTCCCAACACTACTTTCCCTACAGGGTTGAACCAAAATGGCTCATCTAAGTGACTCAGGGCAGCCATATGAACCAGCTCCTTATCCACCATGAACCAGCACAGCTCCACTGACCTCCCTGCTCATTTACACCCAGCATTTCTCCCTATGGTGCCAACTGCCTGCAAAGACCAGCTCCCATGCCAGACCCCTGCAGTTGGCACAACATGTGGAGTGTGCTGTGGGTCTGGTTGAGGCACTGGGCTTGGCCAGCGACACCCTCACCTCTGCTCAGCATCCCGCCTGGTGCCCAGGGGCTTCCTCACTCAGGGCCAAGCACTGCTGAGCACCCACCCTGCTGTAAACGCACCCTAGTGTCACTTCAGCCTGGCCCAGCCTGCTTACGGGCAGACTAATTGCACCTACGAGGTCTGAACCCCCACCTCTGCCCAGGTCAAGCTCTCTGGAGGAGAGCAAGGAAAAAGAGACAATGTGCTGATGAACAGAAAGACAGGAGGTTGTAAAGTCTGCAAATATCCTGTTTATGAGTATCATCAGCACTAAAGGCCCTATTGCACTGCTGGGCAGGACAGGGACTGGCTCTGTGCTTTTCTACAAGGAAGATGACAAACAAGCAGTTGCTGGCATCCCCCCCTAAGCTCAGTGTCTGGCATATCCAGCTTTTAAATTCCTGAAACAGTGTTTTGTCTGCATGGGTTTTGCAGACCCCTGGAAAGCCACCGAATCCTTTTTAAGACGGCAGCGAAAAACAATTAAGAAAAGCAAAGCCTGCTGTCAGGATTTTTAGTTACACAGTAGGGACAGCTGCCTCTCCCCAGGGAAATTTAACCAGGGAGGACAAAAATAGTGGAGAAACTATTCTCATAAAAAACATGCTTTTCAGAAAATATTTGGGTTCATTTAATCTTTTTTTTTTCAGGTTAATCAAGTGTTCCAGTTTTGGTTGCATTTCATAGAATTTTCACCATCTACTACACTACTGATGGCTGATAAGCTAAACCACGCAAAGCCCCCCCAGTGTCTGAGTTTTGCTGCCTTCAGGATGTCTGCAGGATAGGCTGCTAGTGAACTAATCACATGCAGTTTAACTGCATACAGAAACACTTGCATTTTAAGCTTTGTGCTAGAGTTCACTGTCAGACATGAAGTCTTTACCCTCAAAAGCATCTGTGTAGAGGAATACACCCAGAATTGCAGCACGATTGTCACGTCTGCTACCTGAACCGTCTAAGAAAGCTTCAGCCGCTGCAGCATCTAGCCTCTACTGTAACTTCACCCACTGTATTACCTGGATTTTTCTGACCTGATCCCAGAGAGCAGCTCTGATGCAGTCCCAGCACTGAGCTGGCTTTTCAAAAACCAGCATGAACCAACTCCTACCACCACATGTGTATTTAGAAGTAAGCTACAAGCCAACAAAATAAGCAAAAAGCACTCAAACACCTCAGTGTGTTTCTTCCTGAAAGGAAGAAAAGGTGGAAGCAGACCAGAAGCAAATGAAGCAGATGCTCATCATGTCACTTAATGCCCAACTGAGATGAGTCCAACACTATGACAATGGATGCAGTGTGAGAAGCAGTATAATACTGGGATGTCTTATAAAGACAGGGTCTTTTTAAGGATTATTCAAAACATGGTCATTAACCAGTGGTAGCTGTATACTAGAAGAGATTATTAATGTTCAGTTTTAATTCATCTAATTAGCTGACTTTTGATTTCTAAGGAAGAACATCTGTGGCTGGTATACAATACAGACATCACCTTTCTTCACTTTGGACCTTGCAGAAGGATAAACTTTCAAAGAGTTTTTTTCTGGAACCCAAACCAATTCTTTCCCTGTTTTCAAAGCTTCCCAGGAGGCTTTAGCTGTGGAACTCCTGTCGATTAAGGAATTTCAGCCAACTTCAAGGCAGATTTGCAGCCAAGTTATCACCTCCTAAAGTAAGGCTTTGTATAAGACAACACATTAATGACAGAAACTTGAAAGGATACAGCTAATCCTTAAATTAAATCAGTGTAAGCATCTCCCCTTCTCAGTATGTTCGAAGTCCCCATATGTGAACCTACAAGGAACTGAACTAGTTTCTGATGCCTTCAGAATGGTTCAACAGGGCAAGAAAGTAATAAATTAACACCATGTAGACCCACATCTCTCACTCTACCTCCATCCTTTAAGAAAACACGGGCCTTCCCACTGTTTCATTGCACTTCTAGGAAATGAGTGCCACTATATTGGGGCAGCTGTCAGGTAAAAGCCTTATACTAAAGAATATGTAAAATAAAGCAGCAATAGAAGAGATTGCACACCAACAGAAAGCCTGACCTCCTACTTTGCCCTGGACTTTGCTGGGTGGACAGGGTGTAGCACGGACTGTTGGATTTAAAGCTTGCCACACTCCTCGAGGGAAGCAAGAAACATAAACCACACTTACCTCCTCCGTACATCTGACATAAGTATGGAAACCTCCACACATTTCCCAGCCCTACGGCATAGGAAATGCAGGCAAAAACAAACTGCAGAGGATTGTCCCATAGCGGCCGGGATTTCTCCATTGCCTACTTTGCAGGCAGAAGTTTCAGCACAGCCTTCCTGCCTTCACTCCTTCAGGTACTCTGCCAGCCCTGCCTCAGACTCCACGCCAGCCTGGCTTGGAGGGGAGGGAAAGGCGGAGAAGCTATGCTTGCCAATTCCTATCAAGCTTTTTAATTACTAATCTTATTAACAGGCACATACTGAAGTAGGAATGCTGGTAAATAGATTATAGACACAGACAGAACTATAAAATTGGTACTTTGGGTGAATAGCTGCTTGGGTTTTGACTGGCATTTCTGGGAAGGATGTGAGCACAGGGATTTTTATCAGCTCAAATGCTGACTTGACACTGGGAGGAAATAACACTGGGGCTGCAGTTTGGTTTTGGAAATGGGACACTCCTTCCCACAGGGCTCTCTTCCCTAGGAGTAGCATTCGTGTGTGTGTGAGGCACCAGCTTGGATTTGATAACATAGGGAAGGGGTTCCCACACCATTAGGACTGGGCTTAGTGACTGTCAGAGCTGCCTTTTATTCCCAGTGTCCCTTGCCCTAAACAGGTCCTCAGACATCCCATCACTCACTTGTGCGCTGGTGCTCACCCCAACCAGTCCAGCATACTCCCCAGTTCCCAAAGTGGCCTTGAAACAGTCCCTACCAGCCATGCAGGTGCCCAGCCTGCTGCAGCCTCGAGTACAACACTCAAGTTTGACCCTCCAGGAATACTACCCTTCCTCTACATGCTCTGCATGTGTATGAGAGCCTGAAATAGCCCAGTCTCTTTTCACTTACCTTCATGCTCAAACTCCACTACTGCAGATGAACTTTTCTGAGGGGTTGCTGTTTTAAAATACTTTCAAGCAGCAGGGACCAAATATATACAAAGGCCACTGGGAGATGGTGTCTGTGGCCCACTGTGGAGGCAGAAGGACCTAGGAGGCCTTTGGGTTGTCTGAACACACACTGAGATGCCAGGTCTCAACATGAACCCTGGGACCTTGGGCCCCTGCCAAGGTACACTTTGAGCTCAACCACTTCAGACAGGTCTCCCAGTGAAGGAGGCTGCCGGCAGTGTCTGTAGCAATAAAAAGGGACTGAACAAGCCAAGGATTCAGCCTCCTTCCTCTGTCTAAATGTGTTTTTTTTTCAGGCCAGGACTGACCACCTTTCAGGTCCATTTTACAAGTAAGACTCGCTCAGCTGCTGTCAGTCTCACTCCTCCAGCGCCAGGAACTTGCTCCCTGCCAGCGCTGTGTGTGCTGCTCCAGCATCCCATCAGGCACTGGCAGAGCCAAGGCATCCAGCTGCAGGTGCAGGTGAGGAACCCCTACCACGGGGCCTTTGGACATCAGCCCAAACTCCAGAGTATATTGTGCAGTATTGCTGAGACCAGGAGAACCAGTCTGGTGGACTTGCTGACCAACCACCTGTAGTAGGAAAGTCACAAAGCGGGACACTGCTTTTTTGCGTGCTAGAAAAGGTGACTGCAAGAGGTTTATGCATCTCCCATGAGTGAATCCATTCTTCGCAGCACGTTTTTGTGCTGCTAGAAATGGAGGTTGTCATTGGAAAACATAAGGGTTTGCCAAACCCTTCCAGAATAGTTTTGAGGGAGCTCGTGGCTCTTCTGCAAGCTCCTTGCAGCTCTTGTCTTGCCTGCAGAATTGCAACATGCCAGCTAGCCCTGGAAATATGTCTCATGGGTAAACCTGAATTCTGCTGGAAGGAAAAATCCAAGGTAATTTTAGATCCATAAGCTATTAAATTGAAGGACATACACTGAGAAGCTACAGATATGTTAGCTGTCCCATATCACAAAAACTTTTGCAAATTATTAAAAAGTTAAACATCCATCACTGCCAGTGGGATTTATTACAAATGATGCTTATAAATAACTTACAGCATTTAATAACTCACAGACAGGACAGCCTTAAAAAAACAGCACATCACTAGCACTTGGGATGCTTCTGTATGAATAGATTACTGCTACTGATGAGCATAATCAAGTTAAACATTTCCTTGGCTCTGTACCTCCTCCCCACTACATTTCAAACTAGTTTACTAATGGACTGGGGAGACTGTGCAGGCAGAGAGGTGTAGTGTCCTCAGCTCGGGTCAGGCCAGATCAGGAAGTTCAGATGCAATGAGATGAATCCTTGCCTCTCTCACAAATGTCAGTCTCATAAGCAGCTTGGATCACAAACTACTACGAGGGTTTTTTTATGCTCATAGGCAGCCAGCAAAGTGCCTGTCATCCAGTGGCTCCTTGAGAGACAGGCTTAAATATATTTAAAGGTATTTAAACAGGTAACACTCAGGAATTCTGGCTGTGGAACTTTTTCCATATACACCTCAAATGATAGATAATCAATATGCTATTTCTGATGCTATTCAAGATTTTATCTCCTTTGAACTTCCTTCATTTGGGTTGGGCGGAGACCTGGGCTTTATCTTCAGGGACAAAGATAAGCCTCTAATAGATACATGGCAAGAACTTTTGATCATTTCACTGCTCATGTTAAAGGAAGATTAGAAAGAATTTTTTCCCCCAGTACCTAACAAATTTGAGAGTGTGAGGTTTGGGGGAGTGGGTGAGAAGGGCAGGGGTTCACTTCCACAGCAGGCCAGGGACTGATGGGACAGCATGAGAACTGCCCTGTGTAAACCTAATCAGAAGCTGGTAAACAAAGCAGAGAATCCCATTTCTCACTGAAGCAAAATTGGAAGTACTTCGGTGAAGGTACCAACTAAAAATCCTGGGTTTGCGTCTCTTGATGCCAGTACAGTAAGAAGCCAAATGCCTCTGCCAGCTACTTAAAATCAGACAAAAAGGGAGCCTGGGGTCCTAGCAACAGGTTGGGGACCATGATTTGAGGGTGTGAGAGAAGCTTAACAGTTCTATTGGCAAAAGAGATGGAAACAAGGGAGGAAGGAATAATAAGCAGCAGTGGAGGAAGTCTGGTATAGACAAATCCTAGAGAATTCTACCAGGTAGTCTGGACTTTATTATGCTACACCCAACATGTAGCATATAAACCCTAAGTTTAAAAAGAAACCCTCTGGGCTTTTCTTGATGAGCCAGACATGGGAGAGGGACAAAGTGTCAGCAGGGACTAGTTCTGATGTTTAGTATCTGCCATTCCTGGAGGCGCCCACTTCCAAATGGAAACATGCTGGCTGTTAGCATATTAGATGATCATCAAAGGGAAGTGATGGAAGAGTCTCCACAACTTCTGAAAATCTTTAGTGATGCTATCAAGGGAAGCAGATATACAGCCAAGAGAGTAGCAGCTCCTACTTACAGTTTTTCTGTTTGTTTCTGTTCACAGTTGCTACTCTAAGCTACACATTTCCTTACTTTAGGAGAAAGAAAGAACCCAGCTGGATTTCCAAATCTTTGACAACTCATAGACCATGACAACTGCTGGGTGACTGCTCTATGCGTTATTGGAGATTACAGTTAGTCCTCTAAGCAGTTACTAGGATTGCGGTTATTAGGATTGCAGTTATTCCTTCCAGCTCATCACTACTACTTGCTGCTTGGTGCCAAATTACAGATGATGCCCTTAAGGTCTGTACCCTGAAGTCATATCCAGCCTCATAAACACCCTTAAAACTGTTTTGCTTTACCTCAGCGTCCCAAGAAAAGCATGCCTGAGAAGAGTCCCTCTTTTTATTTTCCTTGCTTTTCTTTAGCACCACAGCTCTATCCATCTTGTGACTGTGTGGGTTTTTTAGGGTACTCCCTGCATGAAGGGGCACTCAACGCAGTTCTGATTCACAGAACTGCACCCAATTCACCTAGACCTCAGAACTGGCCTGTGTAAAACAAAAGAGCCACAAACTGGCACCTCACTAAAATAAAAAAAAGATACCTGGCCTATTCAGTCAGTTCTTCTGCTTGCCCTCTGTCAGTTCATGCTTTCTCTCTGTCAAAGCCTGCCTGCAGTTTGGGGAGGTCTCTGGGCTGCTCTCTTATTCACCAGCAGTTGTCAGTCGTGAGCTGCCCTGTCAGAGTCCTCCACCAACCACTCAGCATCACCATCACTTAAAACAGACACTCCAAGACACTACATTAACAGGTTCCTAAAAATAATAATGAAAAAATAATTAAAAAATAAAAGTCTATACATATTAAGACTGCTGAAACAGAATGACATTTATCTACCCACCTTTATTTGGAGAAGAGTTGACCCCAAATAGGCTGCCTAATGTTTCAGGATATGTCTGAAAGGAGACTCTGATAAGGAGGGCAGATCTGGGTGCCTTCAGGGAGAATCTGTAGGCAGCCACAGCTGGGCAGGAATTCTGGGCCAACGCTTTCACTTGGACACTGTCAAAATTAACAGTCAGAGGGTAACTCCCGTGGGCACATTCTCTGCTCAATGCCAGTTAGAATCATTTACAATAATAATTACAACAACAATTCTTACCTGCTCACATACAAACTTACCTTCAAATTACATTAAATTGTTTTTTAATATGTTTTAGAAGGCACATCCTCCTAGAACAGATCAAACTTTTTAAGCTTAATCCATTCAGCCACGTGACATCCCAAGACAATTCACGTTTGTTTCCTGAGGCAGTAAGAATCATTTCACTGTGGTCTGACAGTATCTGGTATCACGCAGAAGCCAAGAGCCATCCTTGATAATGCCAGAAGAGGGAAATCAAACTGAGGAATCATAAGAACTTTTTGGCTGGATTGAAATTTAAGTGCCTGGCAGATGAGTGTGGGTTTCCCAAAGCAAGGTATGTGGGAACTGTCCAAATTGCAGCTGTCCTTAGATCAGTCTATCAGATAAAGAGGAGCGCTTGCAGTTTAAGTGTTAATACGTATTAGCATTCATCTTAGGACATTTAAAAAAATGGCTCTTATCTACAAGAGAAAAAACAGATTAAGGAGTACTTTAAAGAACATTGGGTAACGTACTGTCTCATTAAGATGGTAGCATGCAGCACTGCTGGCTCATTTATTAACAGTCAACCTCTGAACTCAAGTCACAGTTAGAGCATAGGGTTGGTTGCGAGCTGTCAGAGTCAATACTAGTGAAGATGAGCTGCCTAGATTTCATTCCCAAAGAAAATATTCTTCAGTCTGCAAGCAAAAAAAACCCACAGAGCTTGAAAGAGATTTGATCCCTGCAGATCAGCCAGTTATAGAGAAATTTTCTTTTTAAACATTCCTTCAGGCACAAGTCGGGAATTAACAGCTGAAGAGGAAGAAATGGATGGTGTCTATCTGAGCACTATAATGAAATACTGAAGAACAAAGGCTGGTAAAAGCACTTAGAATTTACACCTCAGGGAAAGAAATGAAGTTTTAGAAACATCAGACACTGTCAGGAGAGGTTCAGATGTCACCTCCATCTTCAAAATATTGTACCTATCTCAACAAAGAGAGAATCGCTACTGTATAATGCTCCAGGTCTTCTTTGACAGGTACCTCATCTTTGACAGATGATGTATTTGTCATCAAGAGCTCTACAAGACCTTTACTCAGCCATTGTACAACACAAACCAATGAGAGCATCACACTGATCTCATACTCACTAAACTGTCAATCTGCAAATAAATCGAAGTAATCAAAGTCAGGGTTTCAATTTTGCACTGCACAGTCCTCTACAAGATTTGTCTTACTCATTTGAGGAGATAACAAGGTCTGTAACCATGCTTGCCTACAGCCAACTTATTTCATTGAGACCTATCCATATACTGAAGTTGATAGTGTACCTTCTAGTTGAGCTGGTTTCTAAGCAGATAACAAAGGCCTATCACAGAGTCAAGATTCTAGCTAAGTCAACAGCCAAAGATTTATCAGAAAAGGCCACCAGAAGTCATGAGATTCTCTGCCTTTCTTCACCCTTTACCTGCCATTTTAGAAATATTAAAAAGAGTTTTATTACAAAGAAAAACACAATATTCACCCAGGTAAGTACTCCTGTTGGTGTCAACATAATTGCTCTGAGCAAACACAGGCCAGAAAGCTCTCTGGCACATCCCTATTAAGAACTTAAGATTTTAGTGAGTGTACAAGGGGCAAAATAATACCTTTCGTGAATTCCTGCATGAGTAGTATGTCACCCCATAAAGCTCTACTATTGTGCTACAGGAATAATATCATGCTACAGACACAGGACTTCATCCCAAACCAATCTTGTTTAACCAGTGGGGGGCAAAGAACAAAAAAAGAATTTACAGACTGCAAGTGTATGGCAGATTGGACTGGCACATCACTGCTTGAGCAATTTTAACAGCTTTGCTCGTTTGAGAAAGAATGAGGAAAAATGATCCATTTCAGTTCAAGCAGCTCCTGAGACGAGCACTATTAAATGCCAGTTTCTGTAATGTGCCCCCCCCCCCCCGCCTTTTCCCAGCCGTGCCACTCGTACACGTTTTTACAGCTGTTTGATGTGGTGTGGCTTTGAGCATGAATCTGTAATTTACATGTTTGCATTTCTAGCAAGATTCTTTACTGATCTGCCACTCCTTTCTACAGATATTTAAAAAAGAGCTATACAAAACAGTCTTGTAAAAAAACCCAGCTCCTTAAAGATTAAGTGTTTGAAAAACATAATGGTTTTATTTGGAGTAAAATACAGCATACATATGAACAGGGACAGATGAACAAGTAGAATGCACTATTAAGAGGCTGCCAGATAAAAGCAAGGCAGAGGATTACAAGTAAAACACTTGAAAGAAGTAAGCCATTTTCTGGTGAGGTTACATTAAGAAAGGAGATGAAAACATCTAAAATAACTTATTTCCCAAGAAAGATGCTCCATTAGGAACTTCCCTATGCATTTTCAGATTATCATCTTAATGTTAAGAATACTGGCAAAATCAGAATCTGCCTTCTGATGTTCAAATTTGTTTCAAATAAATTCAAGTGAAAAAGCATAACTTCAGTTAGCGGCTTTATTTGAAAGTATCCAGCGCTTCTGCTATAAAGAATATTTACCTCACTATCTAATGAACATCCTCTAGCAAAACGTTAACAACAACATTTTGGTGAGGTGTGACATGTCCAGTGTGAAACAACATTACAGAATCAGTGTGTTTCATTTTTTTCCTCCTACTTATTACTTCCACTGCTGGAATTTTCACACACAATGCCACTTCATGGCTACATTAACTATGCAAAATAACAACTGGAGTTTCCACCTCAGAGGCATCAAAAAACCTTAATGCTTTTTTTCTCTTTTTTTTCTTTTCTTAACAAAAATAAACTCGTTTCATTTTAGAGAATGACCTCAGTTCTTCAGTAAACTCCTGTTTGCTATTTTTCAAGGAATGTCGATGGTTAACAATTAAGAACATGACTATGGAAACTAACACCCATAAATTGTAGGTTTACAATGAAGTAAGGTAGGAGTTTCAGTGTGTTATTAGTATTAATGAAAAGTTATTTTAAGCACTAGAAGCAAAAAAATATACCATTCAAAACAAAAATTACTGAAAAATAATACCAGTCTACATTTTCTTTCTATGGCAGCTTCTGATAGATCAGATGTTTTTGGTATTTTTTTAGTCCTCTGGCTCATACCTGAGGATTAACAACAACAACAAAAAAATAAATCATTAAAACAGAGTAGAAAATATCCAAGAGACATTTTGTCTCTAAAGAAAATATGAAACCCAAGTAATAAATTACTCCCACTAGTGATGCATTCCTGTCAAGGTTCACTGTATGACTTTGGGCACAGACAAATGTATATACTTTTTAGACTATTTTCTCCTTTTAAAATTGGCCAGTTTATCAAATAGTAGAATGAGGGAATGGCCAGGAACCCATCCACAAATCCCTAGACACAGGCAGAAATTTAAACAGAAGTTTTAAGTTCCACCTCTGTCCCTCTACAGCATAGGTCTAAGGCATCCATGTTGCCAAAGCTCACTTGACGTTTGCAGAATGATAGTCTTCTACGCAATATAATGGCCGGGGTGCATCTTTCTTTACTCAATACCCTGTTATATATTGTGGACTTGTCATTCCCATAAACAAGTGTGGAAGAAATAAGATAATGCCAAAGCATCTGGTACATCTCCCATCTGTATCTCTGTGTGTAGCACATGGGGGCTTATCTACAATATCCATGAATATTTTGTGTCCTCTCCATACGAAATTCTCTCATTACTTGCTACACAGTAGCTGCTGTTGCACATATCCGTCCTATCCACCTGGCATCCATTAAAAGGATTGGCTTGTCAAAAATCAGGAACAGCCTAATAGAAATTCTTTTTAAGGGAAAATTTATGGTCTGTTTTAGAGACAGCTTCACATTTATAAAAACAAAATGGGAGCAGAACATGGATCCAGAAGAAGGATCCTGTTTGGACAGACAGAACAGCACCACTTACTTGGAAAGCTTTTTACGTAGATCCTTTATCTGTTCATTCTTCTTAGTGAGAATCTCTTTCATGTTGCGATAGGCAGATGTTTGCTGAAATTTCTTCTCCAATTCCTACATAACAACATCAACGTACTATTTACCTATTATGAAAACCAGCCTAATACGCTTTTTAAAAAAGATTACTTGCTCTTCCTCCTCAAGTTTCAGAATAATAGCTTCTCTATCTTATTCAAATTTAGAAGTCCGCTAGTAGATTCAAATAAGATTACTGGGAGAGACAGAGAAACACAAACTTTATTTTCTAATGAAATCAGGCTAAAAGTCTTCTGAAGACTGGGAATACACTTTTCATTGAAAAATTTCTGTGCAGACAAATGTAATCATGCAGTTAGTTATGTTTTTGCTATTTTACATATAACGCGTGTCTTTCCACTGAAATAATAAAAATACACAGGCACAAGCGTGACCCAGTAAAGTCTGCATGCTGTAGTGTATGCTTGTTAAATTACTAATCAGTTAAAATGTGAGTAAGGATCTCATCTTTACATTACAATAAAATGCTAACCTTTTCAGCTGTGGATAGCTGATCCTGAAGCTTAAGCAAGTCATGTTTTGTTGTCACCAAGTTCTCTTCCAAGAATTTTTGGTTTGCAGTAGAGTCATTCAAAGTCTTCTCAAACTGGCATTTCAAAGCTGCCACCTTATTCTCCAATTCAGTGATATCCTGGTTTGCATTAGTCTTCAATAGAAAAAATATTTTAAATATGTCAAATGCAAGAGAAGAAATATTTAAAATTCAAGTGCAAAATTCCACATAAAGTTGGTACATCTTAATTTTTAATAATTATGTTCACATTATTCCTACTAAAAAAACTAGTTAAAGCACTAACTAATTGATAACTTTAAAAATTTGTTAATAAATGCATTTTAAAGATGGCTGGAATGTCTTCTCTGCTAAGTTGAGATTTCAAGTTCTTGTACTTCACCTCTTTAGGAATTAGGTGAAGCCACAGCATGAAGCATATCAAAAGAAGTTACTCGGCATACTGAAACAGTAAATTACAGTTTAAGATCTGAATGTCTACGCTAGAATGTATTTTTAAAGCAGGTAAAGGATCACAGGCATTTCAAAAGCCATTAGCGTAATACAGGTAGGAAAGGATGAAAGTGTTAAGGCTCATTATCAATCAGGTACCGATACTGCACTGTTCTCAGATACATTATAAAAAAACCCTCCACAGTGGCTTGTGAAGCAACTTTCCTGTTTCCTTGTGAGAAGAAACAACCCAAACTCTTCTGGCCATCAGTTCTGGGTCACAAAACATTTTATTCATGTAACTGTTCTATGGATTTCCATTAAAAAAAAAACCTCTCAGGTTTAAAAGTTCAACTTCAAACTTTCAAAAGTATAATGACTCAGGTTGAGGCCAAACAAGCAGCACCTTAAAAAGAACAAAAATCTAAAACTAAGGAAGTTCTGCTCCTTTTTCCATGTGGAGGTTTCGTGGTTTAACCCCAGCCAGCAACTAAGTATCACGCAGCCGCTCACTCACTCCTCCCCACTCCCAGTGGGATGGGGAGGAAAATCGGAAAAAAAGTAAAACCCGTGGGTTGAGATAAGAACAGTTTAATAACTAAAATAAAATAAAATATAACAATAATAATAAAAAATATAACAATAGTAATGAAAAGGAAGATAACATAAAGAGAGTGAAACACAACCCAAGAAAAGACAAGTGATGCACTATGCAATTGCTCACCACCCACTGACCGAGGCCCGAGCAGCGATCTGCCCCTCCCAGTCAACTCCCTCCAGTTTATATACTGGGCGTGACATTCTATGGTATGGAATATCCCTTTCGCTAGTTCGGGTCAGCTGTTCTGGCCATGCTCCCTCCCAACTTCTTGTGTACCTGCTCGCTGGGAAACTGAAAAATCCTTAACTTGGGGTAAGTGCACCTTAGCAACAACTAAAACATCAACATTGTTCTCACACTAAATCCAAAACACACTGTACCAGCTATTAGGAAAAAAAATTAACTCTATCCCAACCAAAACCAGAACAGGAAGGTAAGATTTGAGCATAGGAAACCACCTGATAATAGTACCTGTACAGAAGAAAAGTTTATTTTGAATTTTGAGACAGAGTCCAAGGCTGCAATGACGAAAAGCACTACATCATATAATGTTTCAGATCGGAATAGACAGTGATCATTTTTCTCAACTGTGACATAAGTCAATTATGTAAAAATTAGAAATCCTCAAGTTAAACTGATCCAAAAGAGCAGTTACTCCCAAACCGTTGTTCACACTTGGTGTGTGGAACCATATTAACTATTAAAAAAAAAAAAAAAAGCCAAAGAAAGAAAAAAGGTAGAAATCTGCTGAGCCAAGAGTTGGTCCTTAAGAACCATTGTGGTTTGGCAGTCATTTGTGTGTCCAAAGAGTTTGAAAACTACTGCCTTAATGAGCAGCTGGGTTCATATGATTTTATTGACACCCATCCTATAAAAATACAGAGTGAAACCATATAAAATTCAGCATTTTCTCCAAACAACTAACACTTTAATTGATTGAATAAAGTAGTACATTTCAGCACTATATCTACTAGCTAGTTTCAACAACATATATACCCTGTCAATAGAAAATGTAAGAGCTGGAGAAGAAAGTGACAGATTATAGAGAGCAAATTAGGACATGAAAGCTGAAGATACTCAGCAGCCCTAACATTGAGGCCAATTCATGTTTAACCAGAAAAGTAGGATGAGATTTGTTTCCAATCTTTTAAAGCTACAAACACTATTATCCAGGATTTAATAAACCCCTTTAATATTTTAAACCCTTAATAAATCAAGGCTTAACAAAACAGATAAAGAAAATATTTGCCATGACTGATAAATCAAGTTCCCTATTAAGTAATATTATTGAATATAGATTTTGAAAGTTACTAGATAAAATTATAACATATTAAGCAAGCCAAGTACATACCATAAACCAATAGAAAGCAAAATAAAAAGAAATTAGGATTAAAACAGGAAAATTAAAGTGAAAATGTTTTATGACATTGAACTTCACTTCCACATCTGTAAATGCTGCAGGAATTTTAAAAAGTCAGTTTCTCAAAATAATGGGATTAAAGTGTTCTAATTTTGTTAAAAGTTTGAATTGAAATATTTTAAATTTAAGAAACAATCACACATGAACAAACTTTAGAAAATTCTAATTATTGACAAAATAAAGGTAGAAACTTAAAATAATACTAAGGTGACCTGAACAGACTTATCTGTGTCAACCTGCATGACTTCTAGCTTCTTATGGTTTTTTTCTGCAGTAGCAACTCACATTTGAATCCTCATTTACAAAAAAGATTAAGAACCTTAAGTAGTAAAAATAAACAGTGAACCATTTTTGACAGTATGCTGATATGGGTAGAACGGCATAAAATCAAACATTTGCCATCTGACCCATTATCATTGACATTTGTAGCGAAACTTCAATTGACATTTAAGAGTACAGGACACTGGTCAGTTAGATGTAAGTATTTAGGTATTTAAAGTCTGAAGTGAGAAGCATCAAGTCTGGCTTGCTCTCATCAATATCAAATGTGACAAATGCTTGAAATAATTAGCGTTTTATTGATGCTACAAAACCCAGGTTAGATATCATTCTTTCATTAGTAAATGGGAAGAAACAAACAGAAACAAATCTGTATCTGTTAATACAAATATCACCCCTGAGAATATGAACTCTGGAATACTACTTCCCAATAGTACCTGGAGTAATACTTTCCAATAATAATTTACCATGGTCTATGTGACACAAAATACATGCCATAACATCAGCTAACATTCTGGATTATCTGCGGACTGACAGAGCAGCAGGAAGAGAATGTCAGCAGGAATATGACAATACAAACTTGAACTTTTGTATTTCCAGAAAAGAAACACACTGTACAGACCAACTTTGTAGATGTACAGGCAACAGTTGTGTTAAACAGGGGGGGTGGTAGGGGAAATCCTAATTATATTTACCTTTTGATCTCCTTGGATCATCTGTAAATCCTTCAGTGACTTCTCTAGCTTGGACTTCTCATCTAGTGCAGCTGTAGCCTGCAATACATTGAAAATGTAAAACCTCAGAAACACATTTTAGTTGAAAACACAAGAATAATAACCATGGGATTCTTATTTAGATCCTTTTTAATATGTAAACAGCATTAAGTATCCAATCGTACAGGGAATTTACCTGTGTTTCTATGGTCTTGAGTCTGGTCTTCAATTTTTCATTTTCTTCTTGGAGACAAGCAACTGTCTGGGTTAATGAATGAGAAAAAGTTTGTGAACACTTGCGCTATTTTGAATTTTCCAAATACTGCAAGTAAGAAAATATGCTTCATAGCTTAGGAAAGCAAACAAGCTTCTAAATGTTTATAAAAATGGCCTTCATAAGAAATCAGTAATCCATTTATTTATTGTGTTTTCTGCCTCAGTCATCAGAAATTACTTCATTTAAATTTGGCACATGCTTTACTGAATTAAGATTAGTGAGCTCAGCATCTTGTTAGTATCAAGATTCACAACAAAGAAAATTGTGCGTTCAGAAATGCAAATCTCATCACTGCTCATCGTTTGTATTTTCAATCAACAGGCAAGTAAGAATTGATTCTTAGTTCCTGTTTAAAAGGGACAAATACCAGGTTACTGCATGTTCTGTGTCACAGGAAATAACCATGTTTTATCAGTCAGAGTAAATTCACCATATAAACTTTGAATTATTTTTGAAGAAAAAAAAAAAAGACATCAGATGCACATATTCAACAAAAAATGTTATGAAACAGGTTTTGAAATTATGTTTGAGAAAGAACTACATTGATCTAAGTAAAACACAAGTCTGAATTCTTGAATGCTTTAATTATCTTAATGACTAACAACAGTTTGATTCAGACACTATACTTGACAGATCATTTTGGTAATGCAGGCTAGAAGACAGAAAACGCAACTCCTCGCTAAATATCTTGACTGCTCCTAACTTAAAAGCATATTGTAAGAAGTGTGGCATTTTAAAAAAGCTCAGTTGAACTAAATGAGTTCAACACCTAATAAAAACTATCAATGACATTAAATACTGGAATGTGTTTTGTAATTCTGAAAATCTCTAGCAAGTGGGAAGTCAGATGTTTTCAGAACTAGTAAATCCCAAATTCTTTAAGTGTCTGTTTCTTTAGGAGGAATTTAACCAACTGACATAAGAAAAAACCTGAACGTAATAAGATTGACTTTGAGTGATACAGAAAATGTTTGATAACCTAATCATTTCAGCCAGCTACATATTTTAATTTACTTCCTTGTTGGAAAGCCAGCCAGCTGCACGGAACAACCTGAATACTGGTTTCTACTAATTTACTTCATTAAATGGAAAAATAAATAATTACAAAGGCCAAAATGTCTTTGCAAAAGAAAGGTCAATATTGCAATACATGTTAGAGATGATTACCGCACAATAAATTTAAGCTGCTTTACAATATTTATTAATTTATTAGCATTTTCCTTTACATTCTGGGGTATATTACCTTGACGTCTATATAGTGACAGGCACAGTATACAAATATTACTGTACAGCTATCCAGTTCAGTTGAATAAGCAGAATGGTCATTGACCGCAATCACATGAACAGACAAGTTCTCACCTTGTTTAGCAGCTCTGACCCACCTTCATTTAATGGAGCCAGTTTTGGTTTAATGAGATCTGCACTGGGCTAAAGAAATAATAAAGGTTAAAAAATTAAATTATACACATTTCTAGGAGGAAGAAAAGTATTCCTTTAGTCTGTAAGATAACTACTGACAGTCAATTCAGCTTTCTTTTGTAAAGCAAATTAATGACCTTGTATTTCAAATTCATTTTTTACTGGTACCTTGGCTCCTAAGCTATATACTTCACTTTCAGCTAAAGTTAAACAAAAGTACTGCAGAGAGACATAAAAGGATTGCAAACTTGAATTTACAAAAGACTACCGATGCTACAGCAACCAAAGACAAAGGAGCAAGGAAAACAGAAAAAAATATTTGAGTGATTGTAAGAGTAAAAACTATTTACACAGCTCTAAATAATTTTCTTATTTTAAGTATTCAAATATAATATATATTAACTAAATATACCTTTACACTACAAACCAAATAAGGTGCAACATATCATACAAGATAAGCTAGAGTGACATCTACATTGTGGAATCTTCTCAGCTGTTGACTCCATGTTGGGAAAGCAAATGTCCCAGTCTTATCCCAGTTTCCAGGAGGAAGGGAACTTGGGAGCAGACGCTCCAACACATCCCTGGTCTGGTTGACTTTGAGATGAGCATTATGAGACATGCCCTGGATGTGCAGAATCTGCAATCTGGAAACAGCCAAGGCAATTCAGTGTGAGCCTTGGTGCCGAACTGCAAAATGCTCATTTTTGAAGACTTTCAAAGATCGTTTTGAAAAAAGCGAGGGCATTTTGTTTTGGTTTTCTCTTTTAAACACAAAGAGTCAGTACTAAGTATTTTAAACATCTGTCATGACTCCACATGACATTTGATTATGATTTGATTAAAATAGAACTCTACCTTCTTGTTCGAAGATGTAAATTCTGACTTTTCAAACTCAGCAACCTGTTCCAACAATTCTCTTGAAAAGAAAAATAAAGGGAGGCATTTATTTACTAAAAGAGCTATGCTATGAAACACACTTTACCAGGCTGATGCTATGCTCATTATCGCATGTAAGATTCTTGTTAGAAGTACAGAATGAAGTTCTATGCAAATATAATAAATGCAACAGATCATGTCATGCAATGGTATGGTATATGCATTAGAACTGTCAAGATTTAGCATCCTTGATTAAAATATAATCTACTCAGACAACAAAGGCTTTTCAGTCAAATCCTGTCACCTGCTCTTAACTGATTAATTAAAGTAAGAATATTACCAATAAAAACATCTTCCAGACAAATTTGAAATTATTGCGTATCTTGCTACTTTATAGATGGAAGACTTGAAACTAACCTATTATCAATACAATAGTAAAAGGTTTCTATGGTTAGGAAAAGAATGCAAATATTCAACACTTTGAATTTTTGTTATTATTGAAAGATGTTCTGTATATCCCAGTATATGTTACCGATTCTCCAATTCAGAGACGTCTGTCTGTAACTTAAGGTACCATTTCTCAGCCTGAGAAAAGAGCTGCCGCAGAAGTAAAACATTGGTGTAAGTTGTATTTATGAGCTCTGACTCCACTTCACTGTGTACAACAGTCCGCAGTCCATCCAGCATGTCTATCACCTCATCAACTGTGAAGGTCTCCTCAACAAGTCTAAACAGGGCAGTCAAGATGAGTCATGTAAGATAAAGGTAACAATTTTGGATTGTTAAGAGACTTCGCTACACAGGTATCACTCTTATATAACGCCATGTCCTTCTGAAATCATTCACTGTCAGTAGTTATTAGATGACCATGGCACTACTAATTGGTTATTGTATTTAAATTTTCTCTTGGAAACATTACAATCACAAATATTACTTCAGCTACAGTCTTGCATCAAATTTAGAAAACAGAAGCAAAGTATAAAGCAATGTCATGCTGTCAATACCTATGTTAATTCCTAAGAATTTGAACAACTTAGTTTTACAAGGACTTGACTTGTACTATTCCAAAAATTATTGGGTCTTTCTTCCTCACTAAGAACATACAAATGTAAACAAAGAAAAGTCACCCCATAAAGCATTTAAACCTGCAATTGTTGCTAGCATATTTTGCTTTATTCTTGCTCAGAACTGCCCCCCACGGTACCTGCTGTCCTTAAGGTCCTGAAAACAAGAATCCACTGTTTTGAGACACAGGCCACGCTTAAAACGAGCAAAGCGCATGTAGTTGATCACTTCATTCTGGTGGTGCTCATTAAGGCCTAGCTCTGCCTGCCGATAAGGATATAAGCACAAAGACAAATGCACGCTGAAGTAAGTAAAAAGGAGCACAAGCATCATGAAGACTTGCCCTCCAACTAGTTTCTGTGCTTGCTTTCATAGCGTTATCATGTTAACTAGTATGTTAAAAAACAACCATATTTTCATACATGTAATCCCTATATACCTCACATAAGCGCACTGCCTCTAAAAGCACCAGTGCTTGGAAGCAAGTCCTCAAGTGACCAGTACCCTCGGAAAAAGTCACACAAAATCAGAGACAATCAGAGGATCAGAACCAGAAGGACTGTAGGGGAGATGAAGCTCTTGGGTAAATTTGTATTACGTGTACATGTGTATAAATTAGCCGAATGATGTATCTTTTATAGACGTGCTAACAAAAATACACAGGAAAGTATGTTATATTTCTTTGCTAGTCCATATGTAAAATCTTGAGACTTCTTATATAATCTCAAATGATAATCTGAATTTGTTTCTCAACAGCCTACTGCCCAGAAACAAATATTCCCAGGGCAAATTAAGAAGAAAGCGTTTTTAAATCTGGCTAACTAGCTGTTCTATGCATGCCTCTATTTCAAAAGGAGGAGTATTGGCATGGCCAATTATGTTAGAATAAATCTTGCTCTTGCAGGTAGCACAAGTCACAAGGAGGCACAACAGGGCACAAACGGGAGTTTATCATCACGGTCCCCGATGAGCTGCTGCAACCAAAGGTGAAGTCCATTTTGTTTACTCCAATGTACTTAGTATTGCTGGTGTTGGAGACAGCAATGTAGCAATTCAGACAAACACTTAATCTGACCCAGTCCTTTATTAATCCAACTGCGCAGGGTAGCTCCAGTCAAAATACAATACTGCGATAGCTGGATGAACAATGCTGAAAATGTGAGCGCAGACCCCAACTGCCTGGAAAGTAAAGGCAGTGTAGGAAACAGCGACAGCAGTAAATAAAACAAGCTCTCACAACATGATTGCGAGTCCCACATCTCCCACAAAGTTCCACATCTTAAAAATGAGAGATGATAGGAAAAGCTCCATTATTGTTCTCTTTGCTGTTGCTGGGTTTTCTTTAGGTGAAAAGTTTCTATTCATTACAGACAGAAAGGCGGACAGTGCTGAAACCTCACCATCTCGAAAACAGCCTCGAAAAGAAATTAAACCAGTAAATCAAGGCAGGCCAAAGCCACTCGCCATCTCTAGGCCCGCCGCGCCGAGACGCCCTTCAGCAACCGGGGCACTGGATCCCGCACAAAATCCCAGCCCCACTGGTCTCCACAGGCGGCAGACCTACCCGCGCCCCCCCCCGGACGATGGGCCGCCTCTCCCCGGTGGGACTTGACCGGGCCGCCTCCCTGCCCGGGCACTGCCCCGGCGCACGGCGACGGCCGGCCGAGGCGGAGAGCCTCCTCACGGCTGCGGCGGGGAACAAGGCCGGCCAGACGGCGTCTCCGTCCCCCGCCCGGGAGAACTGAGGGCCGGCGGCGCTGCTACTCACCATGGCGGCCGCTTCGCCGGCGCTCAGGCAGCGGGCCTGACGGTTGCCATAGAGAACGCAGCCTCGCGAGTACCTTCGCTGCGCTCCTATTGGCGGCGGCTGGCGCACGTCACTCGCACCGCCCGCCCCCTCCCCTCCCCAGGGGGTTGCGCAGCCGCCTTCCCAGCGCGTCGCGCTCTCGGCGGGCAGCGGCGCCCGTTTCCCGGGGCAACCGCCGTTGCCCGCCGGGAGCTCGCGCTCGGCCCGGACCCTGTCTCCCCACTGTCAGCGCATGCGCACCTACCCCCCCCCAACTGCGCGGTGGCGTGTCAGGGCCGGCTGGGTGATGGGGGTCCCTCGGTGGATCTGCGGGTGCCCTCCTTCCCGGAGGAAACGGGGGCGGGCGGAGGGGGGAGCAAGCAGGTGGGAAGGGCTGTGCGAGGGGCTTTTTGCAACATTTGGGGGTTTGGGGTTGGTCGGTTGTTTTTTCTTGATGCCATCAGGAAATAAAAGAGTTGTTCAGCTTTTGGGATTCTTTGCTTCTCTCACTGTTAAGATATGAAAGAGGGAGGGAGTCTCCTGGGGAGGGAAGACCTGGCAGTTGGACAGAGGTGAGCAAAATGAATGGGAACCCCTTAAAATCATAGTAAAAGGGAAGTGGGTGTGCCTTGATGAGCTTTGTAATTGGTAAAGCAGTTTCATTTAGGAGCTCCGTTCTGCACTGAGATCTTCGCATTCGGTGTTATCGCACAAGGTGTTGCAAATCTGGTCCGTCCTGGTTCATACCACTGCCGTAACCCTGTGACACCCAATACCTCCCATTCTGTAGCCTAACGCTCCGAAGCTGCCCTGGTGTAACAGGGTGGACGCTCGGATCGCAGGGTGACAACATGGCTGAGGCTGGCAGGGACCTCAGGGGTTCATCGGCTCAACCCCCTGCTCAGGCAGGGCCACCCGGAGCTGGTGGCCCAGGTCTGTGTCCAGACATCTTCCGAATTTCTCCAAGGAGGGACACTCCATGGCCTCTCTGGGCAACCCGGGCCAGCGCTTCATCACCCTCACAGTGAAAAATGGTTTCCTGGTGTTCAGGGGGAAACTCCTGTGTGTCAGTCTGTGCCCCTCGCTTCTGGTCCTGTCACTGGGCACCACTGGAAAGACCCTGGCTCTGTCCACTGTGCGCCCTCCCTTCAGGTATTCATATACAATTGGTAAGATTCCCCTGAGCCTTCTCTTCCCCACGCTGAACCATCCCAGCTCTCTCAGCCTTTCCTCATAGGAGAGATGCTCTGGGCCCTTTACCGTCTGTGTGGCCCTTTGCTGGACTCTTTCCAGTATGTCCATCTCTTCTTTTGTATTGGGGAGCCCGGCACTGGACCCAGTACCCCACGGAACTGCTGGAGTCTCTTCTTAGGGAAACCATGGTGAATTCTTGAGTTGGACAAGATTGATAGCTTTTAAATATGGACTAATAGCCCTTAGATGACAGAACCTGAAATTGTTTCTAAACAGTATAAACTTGTTTATAACGTTCTAGTGTTAGACAGATGCATACAGTATGGTGAGTGCTTAATAAAACTGAAACCTGGACACTCCTAAGTTTAGTTTTGCTTGTGCTCCATAACGCAAACAACCAAAACCGAAGCAGCAAACAGAAATCACAGCGATAATTATCTTTAGAAACAGATGGATGATACAACAATGAAATAGATGTTATTTTCCCAGCAACAGCACCATGTATGTGGACTCAAGTACAAAGAGTTTATGCAGTGTGAAGCATTTTAAAAAACATGGAAGGATCAGTCTCTTAGTCATATCATGGCCTTACAAATCGATTTTAATGGGCTTTATTCATAGGTAATACTCTATTTACACATTTTTTTTCAATATTTTTTCACAGCAGCCATAAAAAAATGAGTTGTACATTTTTTTTGTAGAGATGGTAGAAATTAGATAGTATATAATATAGCCCATCTGTTTGTAATGTGCCTATTAGCAACACTTGTTAGTTCCATATGCAATGCACTAGATGTATCTGTGTTCTTTACAGTTATTACAATGGTTTTGCCTTCAAAATAAACTGCAATAATGAATACATTAGTCCATTGGCATGATTGGACTTTTAATCTTTTTCAATTTTTTGATCAAGGAGCACGAGAAGGACCCTGTGTTACAACTCTTGATTCCTTAAATGCAATCTTAAGACTATTTACCTATCTGTTTTTACAACTGACATAACCTATTGGCTTTGGCCATGATATCGTCTGTTACCATTCACTTTTGAGTATTTGTACACGCAAACCGCCCCTGTGCAAATGCACTTAATTCACAGTTTCTGCTGTCACAACTGTGATTTACCATTACCACATCACCAATCTCTTATGCAAAAGCACTGATAATATTGTGCGTGCTGACATCATTCACTGAATTAAACCCATTAATCCTCCTTACTAGAAATCATGTTTGGCCCTGTAAAACATTTCAATAGATACAGTTAGTAAAACATATGTGTAACCAGGATGATCTGATGCAGTTTAAAATGGTGAAGCCTAAATAGATTTTCTTGAACAAAGGCCTGGAACAACTGTGCAAAATTAATTTTGAAAAACTCATGGCTAAATGCTTTTTTGAGAATTTGAGAAAATGAGAACTCATCACATCTAGAAAACCACAATCTAGCCCCAAAAGAACACCTAATCCATCTAGACTAAGAGTTTAGTAAGTCACAGATTTCAGCACCGTTAAAAAGGTCAAATCTGTCTTTCTCGAAATACCAAGTCAGAGAGAGAGAGAGATGGGGCTTTGCAACCAAGGCAGCCCGGCTCCCCGCTGGAGCATCTAACCTTGCGTCTGCCGAGGCGACCTTCTGTGGCAGCAGGGAGGGACTCAGACCTTTGTCGTTGCAGGTGGCTGCGGCTCGTAGGTACCTTATTTTCTGGAGACCCAGCGTGTTACGTCTGGAGTCAGATTCAAGGAGTGCTGCCTGCGCTTCCACCCACTACTGGGTCAGTCGGGGGGAAGTTAGGATAACGCAATGTACCCTCAAAAAAAAAAAAAAAGAAAAAAAGCAACCAAACCAGGCAGGTCTCACACATCTCAAAATTTATGTCTGAAGTTGCAAACACTTTGGATCATTGTAATGACTCTGTACACCCGCTAGAAACGGGAATAAGAACATCCTTTTGTTGGCTTGGTATGGAAAGCCCCAGGAAACCCTGTGCGTAGTGTACCTAAGCAAGTAACCTGGCTGAATTGCGTTATTGATGGAATAAGAAATGCTGAAAAGATCTACAGAACCATGCTTTTGATTTGCAAAGTGTTTGCGAGTGTCTAGGGTGGGGATGATATTATGCAGGGTCTTCTTTTCTTTGCTTGAAGATGTGATTACTCAGTGGAAAGCAACTCTTGCTTGCCAGGAACAGCCCAGGTGCTTTGTCTTGCCTCACTTTGGGGAAACATGGAAGAGCTGAGGTGACTTGTCATGTCCAGTCTTATGTTCCTAGGACTTGCCTCAAGTGTTTCGATCTATAGAAAGTTCCTAGATAACATTATTTGCTTGCATACAAGTGGCACCGATCTCCCCAAGTGCAAATATTCTCCTCATAGAGGATGGCGAATCGTGGCCACAGCCTCTCCTGAACAGACCACTGAGGGGCTGTTGAACCAGTAAAACAGCCTGCTCAGAGAGAAGCAGGTTAATGTCCTCCTTTTACCTGCGGAGGGGAAAATAGGTATATTAAATGACAGATGTAGTGCAAGCACAGTGCAGTTTTCACTGCGGTTAGCCTCAGCAGAGGGTGTAACCCCAAGTTCTGTTCTATTTCTGCCAAATCTTTCCAAGCACCTGATCAGCGCATCAAGCTGAGTACGTCTCTGCCATTAGTACATGCACTAAATGAGAAGCTTAAAAAATCATCCCCAAGTTGTGCTTAAAAGTAAACACCCTGAAGTTAAAAAGAAGACATCAAAGAACTGCTGGTGGTTTTCATTTTCCCTCTTACTTCAAACAAACAAACAAAAAAAGTGTTACTCTTGCAAGTTCTCTTGGCAAGCATGAAAGCAATATATTTGTAAGGAAAACAGAGATGCTTAGTTTTGTAATGACATGAGCTGGAGGGAAATCACAGGTTATCTCACAATTCATGCTGGTATCACAAGAACTGACCGCACCAGCTCTGTTTTGGTTCAAAATGAATTAACTGTGGATGACACTGAGCAAGGATGCAAATAGGGAACCGGTTTGGCAGAAATTTGGCAAGAGGATTTATAAGGTTCAGACTGTTCTGCTTCTGTTCCTACCGTTGGGGACAAAAATGCCATTGTTGTCAGTGACACTCACTTAATAAATGGCACGTGGCAGAAAAAGAACGAACAGGATGAGTAGCTGCCCATGTTCTGGTCTGGAGATTTATCTGCCCAGGGACTTCTAGGACAGTGGAACTGGCTGTGTGAAGTGGGTGGGTTAAGTTATACTTATTACTTTGCTTCTAGGGAGAATTAAGCTAAGTCTAATTAAAGTCACTTAAATCCAGAACGTGAGGGCTCACATTCATGAAGGAGAGACCAAAGATGTGAAGACCCTTTGCATCAGAGGCTTTGGCCACAGGCATGCCTTTACCGTACTGCAGTTAATGTAGTTCTCCCAGCACTGAATCACCTTGCATTACACCGAGGGACAAACTAACCTGAATTAGGGGTAATTACCATGGATCCGCTGGCAGGCAGCCATTTGCCAGCCCACAGTAAGTTGTGCCTGAGCCCACAGACTATGCCTGTGCTTTCACACCTGTGCTTTCCTTAGCAGGTGCCCCGGGGTTTAGCTGAGAGTTGGCCCCCCCCCCCCCCCCCCGTTTTCCTACCCAGGGGTCCAGGAGGCGAGAGAGGCCACATGCGTACAGAGGTATCATTGCATACAAACATACGCCTGTTTCAGGAAGAGTTTCAGGATGACAACTAATTATTAAAGATATGCAGACACCTCAGCGGGGGTTTTGCAGTGGAGTGTGGAGCACCCTGGGCTCCTTTCCCTTGGAAGGGGATGCCACGCTGGAGTGTGGTGCCAAGTGACAGCTGAGTCCAACCTAAAACCTAGCTCGAATCATTGTTTTCTCCATAATTAGAACTGATGCTGAACTGCAATTTGGAAATTTTCTTGAAGTGTGAGTCAAACGAGCATTGGTCACAGCTGAACACCGTCCAGCATTTAAGCAAAACCCCATGGTGCTCGGACCTCCTGCAAGAGAGGGGAATTTAGATTACCGTAATTTGCATGCCACCTTGCCAGGAAGAAGACATAAGATGTGCAATTTCACATATTTATTAAACACTTCTCACTGCCTTCCTCTTCAAAATGTTTCCTGCCACACTCTTCTGGATGGTTGTCACATAGGATGTGCCACCAGCAGGGACTTTATGTGACTGCCTGCAGTCCTGCCCTTGGGTCTCCCCAGTTTCTGTGGCAAGAATAGCTTGGCCTTTCCTCTTGAAGCTGGTGTCCTTTCATTTTGCTCTCTTCTGCTTGCAAAGCACCTGGTGTTGCAGGGCATCACGCAGACCCTGCGATCCTGGCCCCTGCTTGCTTGGTGGGAAGCTGTGGGGAGCTGTGTCTGGGGCCCAGCTTGGAGTGGGCAGCACTAGACCTGGCTCCTCACTCCTGTCCCAGCCTCCCCAGGGGACACTGGTGGGTGTCCAGAGGGACCCAGTTCTTGTTTGGGGATTTTTTTTTTTTCCCCAGTGAAAGCATTTTCCAGCAGGACACAGCCACGCCAGGAGCAGCCTCTGATTTGCCCTGTACTAGATGATCCATATGAGCAAAAAAATGATGGTATGAGAGGTCTTCCCTTTGCTATTGAAAGAGCTTACCAGGAAAAAAACAAAGAAAAAATAAAGAAAGAGAAGATTGCCATCTGTGTTTGAGCCACCTAAACCATGGAAACCACAGACAAAACAGCCTGTGAGAGGGCTAATTAGGCTGGGGTCCTGGGAGCACACACCCACCTCAGCCTACAAAAAGCCCAAAGCTTAAACGTGGGTGCAAAGAGCAAACACCGTGTGCAGTGGTGTGACTGCTGGGTGCGACATCCAGGCTGACCCCCCTGCAGCGACCGTCCCGGTGAGTCCCCTCCTCCACTATTCATGTCTGTCTTTCCACGTGCAGCCTCCGTGGAAAGGAACCCAAATTACAAATTGCTTTTTTTAAAAAAAAAAAAATTGCCATTGAACTCATCCAGTTACAATGATCTTTTTGATTGCAATTTAAGGTATGTCTGATGGCTAAAAGAAAATAACATAGAAAAGCCCCGGGGGATGCGCAGCTCTGCATCCTTCAGTAGATGCTGCAATGACGTTTTGGAAACAGGTACCAGGGAGAAAGCAGTAGCTCGCTGCCTGCCTGCCACTGGCCACAGTCACCTCTGGGTCATATGTGGCAGGTCTTGGCTTCGACAGCCAAATTTTGCACTGTTGTGAGGGGGACAAGGCTCTGCTGCTTTGAGATTTCAACTTGCTGAGGAGTTTCTGAAGCGCGGCATTGCAGCAGGTGGAGCACGGCAGGTCTGACATTGCCCTGTGGCTGAGAAGGATGAGTCACGTGCTTAGTGCAGCAATTCCTGAAACCACATTCCCTCCCCTCCAAAATAAGCAAAAAAAGGGATCAAATTAATTTTGATTAATAAGCAGCCCCTCCTTATCTCAAGGCACAGGCTGTTGCTTGTCAACTTTTAGCGTGCTGTGAATTTCACCGTAGGAAAAAGTCGGGTGCTGGCTAGAACATCAGAAAGCTCATTGTCTCTGGCCCCACATTATTGTTCTATTAATATAGCCCGTAACAAGCGCAGCAGCAACGGCAAAGCAAAACCCCAAGACAAGGCGGCCGCTGTGGTTAGCATGCTGCCTCCTCTGCGCTGCGGCTGAGGTCGTGACAACTCGCTCCTCAGACTGGAATTCCTCGGTAGGAATCCAGCTCGGCTTTCGGCTTGCCCTGTATTTACCATGATGTGCACGAGCCTGCCTATGACGAGGGGGCCAGAGTGGGTGCACCCTTGCTGCCGGCACCTAGCGGGGTCGGTCATCCCTCTGGCCCGCTGCTGCGCCCGCACTGCTGCCTGGGCTGGAGCCAGACAGGGATGGGGACAGGGACAGGGACAGGGACAGGGATGGGGACAAGGAAAAACCCTTGTGGGGCTGTTGTCGCCAGAGACTTTGCTGTGTTGTGTATTTTCCACTTGTTTCAGCAGACCTGTCCAACATCATTCGTATATGTATGGCTATGACTGGTCTTAATTTCTACATCTTAGTATTTACATGTGGTATATCTGATTTATAGGTATTATACAGGTGGTTTCTTTCTGTCTGCTTGCATGGTTTTACTCGCGTAAATTCTGCATCATGTTGTAGCATTAGTATGATTTGGCCACTTACTTTCCTTGGTTGTCTGCTTTGGAAAGAAGTCAAATAAAAATGTATTTTGAGTTTTGTGCATCAGAAATTCAACTACTATGTACAGAGTACAGGTGGCACTGTAAAAAGCCAGGTACTAAATTTGTATCTGTACTTGAAACTCCAGGGACCAGCATAATTCTGCGTGGAGACCTATATCTTGATAGAAAACTTAAAAACTAAGAGCACATGTTTATGACTGGTTTTATTTCTTCAATCTATTTTTAAACAAACACTCTGTACCTAGACTCAAGTTCTTTTATTGCAAAGATGTCATTCTGCCAGCCTTGCTCCTAAATAATTCATATTCATTAAAGTCACTTCATGAAGATAAAAAATGGAAGGATTAGCCCCTAATCTGTGCTTTCTGAACACACTCATTTCTAAATAGACGAAAACAACCGCATTAAATTTTTTTGACCAGATGCCAAAGCCCTGCAAATATTTGCTGCAAGCGTCCACTTGGGCACTGAGAGTGGGCGAAGGGATCAAAGGCAGATGGGGCCAGTGGGTGCCACAAACACAGAGACGTGGCTGCAAACGCACTCGCCAACCCTAAAAGTAGCCGCTTACAGTAAACTGGCTTTGTTGATGAACTTGCTAACTCAGCGAACCCTAAGGCAGGCTGGGGAGGTGAACGGCATGGTGCGTCAGTTCGTGCCCCACATAATACCAGGGAAGGGGCTTTTAGTCAGTGCACAAAGAGCAACCGGAGGGAAGGCAGAGCGTGAACATGGGCTGCTTCCCCATGGGGAAAGTTCGGCTCCGTCCAGCTGCTGCTGTGGTGAGAAGTTTGGCTCTGCGAGGTGATCTCGTGGCTGTCTGACCTGCTTTTGAAGCCACTGATGACCAGAGGAAAGGTCTGTGTTAGCTGAAGGTCCCTGGTAGCACCGACGGGACCCTCCTCATGTTGTCCCTGGGCTTCATCCCCAGGCACTAGCACAGTTGGGCTGGTGCAGAACAGGTTGAAAGCTTAGGATTGTGTGACTTACGTTGAGCCCACCAGGCTCAGCTACCTTTGGTGCTGGTGCTGGTAGATGGTAGACTGACTCGAAAAGCAACCTGCAGCAGGGAAAAACAGTATTTTCTTGTTTACTGAGGCAAAATGAACTGCTTTGCAGACCAACAGCAATGAGCATCGCACTTAAACTCACAGATAAGAAAGAGATGTTGCAGACAGAGATTATCAGTCACTGCAGAGGATGCAAATATTTTAACACTGCAAACTAATACTAAAGGCAGGTACTTTTCCTTGTTAATTTAAGAGACATATTTCATTTATTCTCATGAATCTTTTGGAAGATACAGTGCTTTCAGATTACTTTCTTTTTTAATGTGCGCACTGGGGAGTCTACATCTTATTAAAAATGAGATCACAGTGACTCTAGTACATCAAAGAACTTAATCAGCACAGTGCCATAGAGAAGCTGAAGACCTAATGGAGGCTAAATGTAAATTTGTAAAATGAAAGCAGCTAAATAATCAAACCAGCAACATCAATTTCTGTGTGGTTTGTTCGTCTCCTGGCCAAACTTGTTTCAAAGGGTTGAGGTTTTTATTAGAAGAAGAAGAAGAAGAAGAAGAAGGAGAAGAAGAAAGAAAAGTCACAGTTCTTCTTCAAAGTTGTTTTAAATCAGTTGTTTTCCCCCCATCTTTCCTCTCCAGGTTACGGACCCTCCTTTAAGACTGAGTAAACATCTGGCTGAAGATGGCAGTTGCAAGTGTAGTGAGTATACAGTGATGCTGCTGTGTAATCTCAGTTTTTCTTTCCCCCCTCTTTGCCTCCATCAGTTTTCTGCCTCTCTCTTGCCAACGGTGGCATCCCACCATAGCAGTAACACAAAGCCTTCTTCCCCACCTCTGAGTTGAGGATTTTGCATTTTGTTATGTATTTGAAGCTGACAAACCAACAGTGTTTTGAATGATCTTGACAGAGATAATGCTCTCACCACCTGCCATTTTAAGAACTGAAGTTGGCTGGAGGTGATGAACTGCTCTTTTGTAATGAGTTTGTTGCTCAACGGGTCATTTTTAAAAGCCTCTGCTGTGCCACACACTTCAAGCAGTCTGAAACACACTGTGTTTCGCTGGCAGCCTTTGCACTTTCCCATCTAAAATGGAATATATTGGGGATCTTCAACTGCATCTGGTGGAGAGGGGCAAATTTGTGCTTTATTGAACCACCTCTCAACACAAATTTACCTGCTGACCCATTGCAGGTCACCCACCCTGGCAAGACCAGCCTGGATTACTACAGGAATGACAGCACCGTGCTGTCCCTGGATGGAAACCTGGTAAATGACACAGATTTCACATGCGACAAGAGGCAGGTCAGGCAGTTCGCTCGAGCCTTCCTGCCAGTGTTTTTCTGGCTCATCTTCTCTGTGGGCACAGTGGGAAATGCCTTGGTCGTGCTCGTCTATTGCAAATACCGCTTCAGGAGGAGCATGATGGATCGGTACCTGCTGCACCTGGCCCTTGCGGACCTGCTCCTCCTCTTCACCCTTCCCTTCTGGGCCAAGGCTGCCTCTGATGGCTGGATCTTCAAGAACTTCATGTGCAAAGTCGTCAACAGTATGTATAAGATCAATTTCTATGGCTGCAGCTTGTTTCTAACCTGCATCAGCTTTGACAGGTACATCACTATTGTCCAGGCAATGAAAGCTAAAACTGCTAAGCAAAGGCGGCTCCTGCACAGCAAACTCATGTGCTTGGCTGTCTGGCTGACATCCATGAGCCTGTGTATCCCAGAAGTCCTGTACAGCCAAAGCACGCAGGTGGGTGACATAACAGTTTGCAAAATTACATACCCATCAAACATCAGCACGATCTTCAGAATTACTGTCCTGGCCTTGAAAGTCACAATTGGATTCTTCTTCCCATTCCTTGTGATGGTTGTTTGTTACGCCCTTATCATCAACACCCTCCTGCAAGCCAAAAGATCCCAAAAGCAGAAGTCGCTGAAGATCATCACCATGATCATCACCGCTTTCCTCCTCTCTCAGTTCCCGTACAATATTGTTTTGCTGGTCAAAGCCATCAACACCTACACCAGGGTGGCATACAGCTGTCAGGCTGCCAACCGGCTGGACATCGAGCTGCAGGTCACCCAGAGCATTGCCTTCCTCCACAGCTGCCTTAACCCCTTCCTCTACGTCTTTGCTGGAGAGCGGTTCAGGACAGCGCTGGGCAGGATGATGCAGAGCAGCGGCTGCTGCTGGAGCAGGGGCCAAGAGCAGTGCTCCTCTGCCTGCGACAGTCAGGAGCACAGCTCAAACTGGTCCTTTGCCATGCTGGGCAGGCAGCGGGTGAGAAGCTCCCTGACACTGAGCACCCACTTGACCTCCTCCGGTACGCCCCCACCTTGCCAAGTCCTCTTGTAAGTTAGTCCCTCCTCTCTCTCCCCGCCAGAGGAGCACCAAACTCTTTGGAAACTGTCCGTATACCCCAAAGACTGTCTCAGAGGAGTGGGGAGGGCTGGGGGCTCCTCGCGCAACCCGTCCTCGCTGCACGGGACCCAGCCTGGGCTTGCAGGCTGAAAGGAAGAGAAACCTTCGGCACAGGGCAGCAAAATGGAGCCACACTTATTGTAAGCAGAACTGATAGAGCTTAAAAGCTATCTTTGTGACAGCTGTAAATACCCGGCCCACCTGTGGCTCAGACCACAGCCTGAAATAACAGGCCTTGCAGAGAGGTGACAAGCCCAGCTATGGCAGCAACAGAGACAGATGAAGCGAGATGAACCACCCATCCCATCCATAGGAAGCAGCAGGAGGGGGTTCAGCCTTCGTTTGCTGTCCGGCCAGGGTCTCCTATAGAGGTGGCTGGACCTGCAAGCAATGCCTGCACCCACACCAGGTCCCCTCTGCTGCAAAGGAGAACAGCCTTTAGCTCCTACGCTGGTTTATTGCAACAGTCAAATGCTGCTTTCTGTGCCTGTGCAGACATTAAGCCTGTTTTGCTGCATGTGTGGTTCTTCTTGCAAAGGAAAGCCAATCGTTTGCGTTCATAAAGTGGTCATTACAGAATTAGATCTATCTTTCTCCTATATTTTAGCTGTGTGGTGTAAGGTGAAATTGGGTACAATTTATTTGCTATGGCTCCTGTTTTGATACTGGCATTTTGTGCGGTTCCCTGCATTGACAAATCGCACCTCACAATAAAAATTCAAGGGCATCAAAGACATCAAGTTGTCTGTCCCAGAGATATTTTCCATATGGTGCAAAGCCACAGTAAACCAGAATGCAAAACCCAAACCCATGGTTCAACAGACCACTGGTTATGCACTGATATCTTTGCTAATGGCTTGAAAATATATTTAGCCTGCGGCCAGTAAGACAGAGAGTAATGAAGTGTCAAACCTAACCTGAGGCTGCAGGGCACCGCGTGGCCATTCCCCCTCGCTCGTCCCCTCCCAGGGACATGGCATCGCCTGTCCTGCCTGACTGTAGCCTGCACCTCCCAGTCTTCCATCGCAAGTTGTAGTGCTCAGGGGGCTTTCTTTTAAATAATCACATTTAACCTAGTTTGCCTCCTGGTAATTATTTCTTGCAGGAAGATAGTATTTTCATTGTATATTAATCATTAAAGCGCGTCAATAAACACAAGCTTTCTGCAAGGTTTGGCTGCTTTTCTAGTTAATAGGGTACATCTGAGCAGGTAAGGTTCTAGTTTTGTATGTGCTTATTAGGATTTTAAAAAAATTTTTAACCTTCTTCTTAGAGGAAAAGATGGTGAAAGTTGTATGTACTTTTTACTATAGGTGTAAGAAGGGTTTGGGGGGTGTTTGCAATTTGTGTCGAGCTCAGTGCGAACGGAAGCTGAAATTCCGTTAAATAAAGGCACCACCACATACAGCAAGGGGATGAACTGGTTCTTTCTTGCCCACACATCCTTCCCAGGTTTGGGTCCGTACACATAACCTGTTTCCAATGATGGGACCTACCCCTCCCGAAAAAGACCAAAGGAAAACTTTGCTAACGGGGTTTACTTCACATGTCTAACCCTTCCTGGGGCTGAGGGTGGTCCCACCCAGAGGGTCCTCCCAGCCCCAAAAGAGCCCTCAAGTCATGCAAACAAACAAACAAGCGTGCAAACCTTTGCTGCCACCGACCTGCGGTCCTGCCCGGTGACCTCGAGCTCCTCTTCCCCGCACAGCGTCCCGCCAGCCCCGGGAACTTGAATTTCGGGGCCTTCTCAGAGAAGGTAAAAGCTTCTTTGCTCCATGAAACGCGGTGGGAAATTTTCATGCTTGGTCGGCGAGTGAAACTGTTGAGGGTGGTGAAACGGCGATGAACTTTCAGCAGTTTGGGGCGGCAGGGTCATCCCAGGGTCACACATGTCCCGCTCTGAGTCAGGCTGCTCCCTGCCACTTTGCTGGGGGGACCAGCCCCCCCCCGGGTGGGTTTTCCCTCGTGGGGTCTGTCCCGCCAGGGCTGCCTGTGGTCCAGCAGCCACTGGTGGCTTCCCAGGCTGCCGGCAGCCCCCAAACTGGCGGGGAAGCTGCTTCCCTCCGGCTGCAGCCTTGTCCTTGGTGGGGTCCCTTGTTGCCAGCCACCACACAGCAGGGACTCGGTCGCAGAGGTGTTTGCTACCATTACCCCCAGAGGCTGGGCGGGCCTCTATCTGCCAGCAGCGCAGCTCCTTGTGGCCAAGCCCTCCCAGGGCTCCTCTGTCCCTCTGCCCTGAGGTTTTAGCTGGATTTATCCCACCGAAATCCCTCTTGTGCCTCCCTAGGGTGTCCCCAGGCTTCAGCTGATGCTGTCTCCCAGGAGGGGAGGTTTCCGGGAAGGTGAGGGGTGTTGCCTCCCCTGCCCCACGGCCCCTCGCACCTCCCATGGGACGCTGCCTGTGCCTTACCCACAGCTCCATCAGGACACTCACTGAGCCATTGTTGGAAATCCCAGGAGAGGCCTAAGATCTTCCACAGCTCCCCTCCCCTCTCCTTAATGTCAATTTTTTCCCAGATATTCCTAGTTTTGGGTTGCAGTCTCCTCTGCTGTCCCTTTTCTTTGAAGGAGCAGCTCCACTTGTCTCTGCCCTGAGTGTTGCATCGTCACCCTGAGACCCTTCATTTCAATTCCTAGTCCCCATCTCAGATTTCAGAGAGCCATAGCGTGCCAGGACCCCACATTTTGCCCAGGCAGGAACTGGGCCAGACCTGCCCACTGGTGTAACGCACTCAAACTATGCAAAGGCTGGGAGCTGAGCTGTAGCAGGGACAGCCATGGCAGTAGCTTCAGGTTGTCATCGATGCGCTGTGGTCAAGGGCTCAGAGGTAGCTGCGACCGCGGTGCAGGCAGTCACGTAGCATGGCACCGGCCTGCTTGTGGTACAAAGAGAGGAAGTTAGGAGAACCGATGAGAAACTTTCACTCTCTGCAGGCAAACCCACCTAATGCCTGCTCCTGCCTGTGAGAGAGACGTGCTTTATAGAAGTGCCTCTTCCAGAGAGCAGAAAAACGATGGAAAGGTGTGAGAGACTGGTGCAGCAAGAATCACTGAAGTCATGGTAGATAGAGTAGCCCAAAACCAGAACCATCGATCTGAGTTAGGTGTATGCAAACACACCATTTCCAAGTACAATCTGGATCACTTATCCATCATTGAACTGACCAGACACTGTCGTTCCAGCACCCCCCAAGTGCTGCTTGTTTTTTCCAAGCCTCCTGGGCCATATGTGTTTTGAAACCTTGTATTTGGACTTCAGAGTGTCCGTGTGACGTTTCAAGGGCTAATGGAGAGGATACTGCTGTCTTGCGGCAGCTTCACATAGTTGCCACAGCAGAATGTCATACTGAGTGTGTCAAGGCCAATTCTTGGGGCACAGGCCAAGAAAGAGGTGGGTTAAGACCCTCCGTAAGGCAGCACTAGGGCTGGAAGAGCCTTGCCCCTAGCACCAAAGAAGGGAGGAGGTATTGTCCGGTATGGTTAAACATGGATTATTGGAGATGTAAACAAAGGCTTTCAACAGCTAAAGCCTCCCTTCCAGAGATGTTGTACAGCAAGGTGTGGTCACTGACACATGTACTGCAGGTCTCTTGTACTGCAAGCTAGGCTTTGTCAGAAACTCTGTCCCAGTGACAAGCCTCTGAACATGGAGCAGGGGCTGGTGCTGCTGCTGAAGCATGGGAAGGGGAAGCATCACAGCCTCCACCCCAGCAGGAAACTCCCATGAGGAAACAGAAATCACCGATAAAAGCAGCAATGACTGGTCGTGACGGGGCCCGTCGTCCTCCTGACCCCATTCTGATAGCCGTAGCAGTGCAGACAAGCCTACACGTCTGCATCTGTAGTCCCAGCCCTGGGGAATGGGGCAAACACAAAGGCAACAGCGACACATGAAGAGCACCTGCAACTCGCACAGCGCTTCTTTCCCTCCCACAGCCACACAACATAACCCAGGCATAGAGACCCAGCCAGCACCTGGGGAAAACCAGATGGGAGCCCCGAGCTGAAGGACAGTGCTAATTGCTGTCCTTAGGGCTGCTTTGTTTTTACCTCCGAGGGGAAGCAAAGGCGGACGAAGGTGTTTCTGCTCTTGCTGGGGGAGGCCCAGCTGCTCCAAGCCACCAGGACAGGGTGATATGTCCTCTAGCTTGGGGACCGGCTCACTTAGTACTTATTTAAGGATGTCCGCTGTTGCTCTGTTGTACTGTACAGACGTGGCCTTCCTCCACCAGCATGACAAATTATTTTCTATTTTCTGTATTTTGTAAAACTTTTTCTTGCTTAGAAGTACATCATACAATCAAATGATTTATCTTCCAGACAAAGCTATCTCTACGAGGCAGAAAAGGGACACATTCTCAATGATACAGAACTTTATTTTTTTAATTCCTGAGGTTAAAAAAGGGGAAAAAAAAAAGCATCAAGAAACATTCCAGTACACAACCATCTACATCTCTGTAACTGTACCAGACGCTGGTATACATAAATCTCTTTTTCCCCTATCTGGAGCATGAAGCTTGATGTGAATGGGGTTTGCAATTCTTTGGCAGTTAAGACCAAAAGATGCTTCTGAACAAGTTACAGTCTCAGTGATAGAGCATAATTAAAACTGTAGTGCAATTTCAATTTTATAAAAGGAGCAAAGTCAGGCTTTTGTAGCTTTGCTATTTTGTAACGTGGTACACTTGTGCAATACATCTCAGTGATTTTTCATAAAGCAACATTGAGGAACATTGAGTAAAGGAACACTGTCATCTTCTTAAAGCAACTATGTTCTTGCCTTCGCATAAACCTCTGCATAACAAAAAATACTACCTTCCGTTGTTCCAGCACCCAGAAAAAAACATCCAATTGCTTATACTGACCACGATGCATACTCTCTTTGTCCCATGAGTGTTACATCCCCTTAAATTAACTTCATGATCGATTTTAAGTATTTGTTTTCTTTTAATTGCATTGCTGCAGATAATAAAAGGCCCAATTCAACTAATCACCTGAGTCCCTGTAAATAAACAGATTTATCAGTATTCCTGGCACAGCTCATATTAACAAGTGCTTTATGAATGGAGGTACAAGGGGCTTGAATGAAATAAATCTCTTGCACAAACCTACACTTGTGCCAAGTCCTTTATTGGGTTTCCATGGCCCCAGTAATAAACTGTCTGGGACATTCAAACAAAAGGTCGGTATGAATGACAGGTTCTTTACTGTCTTCTCTGCACAGCCTCTGAAGTATAAAAGACTCCATGATGGGATTCCTGTTCTTCAACAGCCAATTTGAACAGTTGCACTCCTGTACCTTACCACACTGATTACTTCCTCTTTTGAAACCTTTTCTCCTTCTTAAATACTCTCCTTGGTTAGAAGCAAACCTTTTCTTTTCTACAGATTCTGGCTCCCACTCTTAGTCCTCTTTCAGAGAGGAAAACAGCCATAAAACTACTCTCACGGGGCAGGAAAACTTAAAGAAAAGGTACCATAAAGACTCAAATGCTAAATAAAAACAACCCAGTGTTTTTATTCCCCTCCTCCCAAACATATGCTTCAGCCAGCCTCAGGACTGTCTACATGAACAACTGTCAGGGAAACATGTGGCTTACTAGATGGAGCCAATTACTTTAAGAGCTACATAAACAGTGGCTTAAAAATATTTGACACAGGATGAAAAAAATGTTAAGAACTGGGATGCAGAGAGGAAATCCAGAGGCAAGTCTGTCAAATGATTTTGAATGGAGATATTTCAAATACTTCTGAGCAGAGTTGTCATATTTTGGCCTAAGATACTTGACAGTGTCCCTTTACCTTACATTTGGCATTTTAAGAAAGATATCCTAGTAAGATTAGTATTCTAACTAAAACAACAGCAAAATGCTTTTAAAAACCACACCTAAAAGCTTAAAGGAAAACTACAGCAGACTTCAGTAACAGCTCAGTGAAACTGCATAGCATATGGTACACAGTACTCCATTTTTAAGCAATAAATAATCTCTTCTTGCCTGATTAAATATAAAACATAGCTTCAACACTGAAATATGCCATAAGTCATGAACTGATCTGTGAGCCCACTTCAGTCTCTTGTCCATCTCATTTTCATGCATGCAGCCAGGTAAGGGTTTAACTGCATTGCAGCCTGTTCCCTCAGGAGGGGGAAAAAACCAGCTCGCACCTTCCACTGACCCCTCTGCCTGACAGAGGCTGGGGAGCACCCCACCAGTATGCAGAAGAGGCATCTGAAAGGAAGGGAAAGCTACCAGTGAGCCAGACATCCTAGCTGAAAAGGCCACCTGATGTCAGCTTGACGTCACCCAGAGAACAAAATTTGCTCTGTTAGAAAGCCCTCTACGTGCAACCTAAAATCTTGGTGCTCCATGAAGGGTAGTCATTCTTTCACAGTCTTTTTCAAGATCACTGTATTTATAGTGTTAACAACCGGAATGAATGATTAGCAACCTTTAGCTTCATCTGCATTATTCTTTTCTTTCCATTATCAGAAATTTCCCTCCATCTCAGCTGCTACTACGTAAATGTCCAACACTTGTCTTGTGATCTCCATCTTTTAAACAACCAGCCTTTTGCTGTAGAAGGAGATCCCCTACAGGTAATGGATTGGACCAGCAACACATAAGCACCAGCCGGACTCTCCTGACTTCCTTCCCTAGTCAAGCTGATCCCTCCAATTCCCTGCCCTTGTTTTTACATTTACAAGTTTGCCCCTGTGCTTTCTTTCCGCTCCCCTAAATCATTTGCTTTCAGCTTGTGCTTGCCCTTTTTTCTTCCTTCCCCTCATGTTTTATCTTCTGTCTCCCACCATGACACCTGTATACCAGCTACAGCTGCCACCAAGAGTCTGCAGGGTTCCTGGCAGGCTGAGCTGGTCTGCTACCAACTGCTGCACTAAAACCTTCCAGGTCTGGGGTTTCCCTAGGAGAACAATAACATTAGAAATCAGACACACCTAAAATGATGAGGAGGGCTGGTTGGGAGAAAGAGTTTTTCTCCTTTCTCCTGCCAAAATGTTTTGCCTTTCCATTAGAAGATAGGAATTTTTAAGAGAAAAATCTGCTTTCAGATATTTTAACAAAAAGTTGAAATTCTATATAGAAAGCTGATGGTTTGCATGGAAATTCTGTATAAATGAGAACCCAGTCTTCCTTAAAAGGCAGTGTTTACAGCCAGCTCTGTCCCCAAATCTGAGATGGAAAGTTAGCAGTTGGGCAACTGCAAGGGTTATGAAAGGGACAGAATATGCTAACACTGGGTGGAGAGCTCATCAGGGCTGGATATGCATTTGGGTTTGGATGGAGTTTTTCAGACCAATTCAAACATTATTGCTACCTTCCATGCGGTCTAGAGAGAGAGAGAGAGGGAGAAACTGCTGACCTCCTCAGAAACTGTGCTTTCCTGTGAATGCTGATGACTAAGGTGCTAAAGCAGGAAAAAGGAATGCTCCTCTGCCAAATATCAGACAGTGAGTGGTACTTTATTCTGCAAATAATACTCCTGATTCTGTCACTGGTACACACCATAACAACTGGTTTCAGTGGACCAACTTACAGAGTACGGTGAGCAAAAGTGAAAGGAGTTGCCGCTTCATGTTATATTGTTTTGTAACTGGTATCCGGTACCAAAGCATTTGTAAAAGCCAGTTAAGACTTATCAAATCTTAGCCCAAAATGTAAAAAAACCCTATGTTTGCTGTTTATAAAACTTGGAAAAGATAAAAAAATTCTAGATGGATTACAATATATGCCTGTGAAGACTGAAGTATTGCATAGTTGTTGTTCTGACTGTAAGAGCATTAGAGCAGAACAGAAATGGTTATGTTTACTCCTCAGTGAAGAGGTCAACAAAAATACGCATTTTTCTTTAAACTTCCTTTTGAAGGATATTTTTGGAAGAAAAGTAATTCAATTTTCAGTACAGAATTTCAGTTTGCATTTAGACACCCCACACTTATTTTTCTCCCCACTGAAAAAAATTTGGTTGGAACATTATTTGACCTGTTAAATCAAACAACATGGCTTTTGAGCAATCTGTACACAGTACAGAACCATTAGTGTTCCTAAAAAGGCTTCCATTTTTTAGTGTATATATGTTCTCTAAGTGCATTATAGCTATTGCATAGTTTCAAAGTCTTCAAACACAGTGGTAATCGTAATGCTTACATGTACATAAATAATAGCATTTCTTAAAAATGTAATTAAAAATAACACAGTATATTCAAGGCTATGGAAAATCACTTCCATCATAGATGACAGGTCGCTCGACAGCCAAGTGATAAAACACTCTTTTTGAGATAAACCTGTCAAAAAACAAGAGAGTGAGATGATCACATTAGCTGAAGTCAACCAGACAGGAAGCCTTAAAAGTGTACTCAATCCTTCAGTTTATACTCAGGCAAAAAAAAGACTGGTGTTAAAAAGCAGTATACCTGCACAAGGGCTGTCAGGTCTGTCATGAGTAAGGTGACAATCCTGACTAAACTGTCCTGGAAAGAGTCACAAATTACTTGCTCGCTTCTGTTTACCTTCTCAGAGGCTGAGATAGAAGAGTGGAATTCTGCTATGGAAGGAACAAAAACCCACAAGAACTAGAACCAGAACTCAGGCAGAAGATCTTTGGGCAAGCCAGGATGAATTTCTCATACTTACTTCTGAAGGACAGAATAATGGTATATCTGATCAGTTCCACTGTCTGTAAAACCAAGCTTTCAACCTTTTACACTCACCTAGAGAATGTGTTGTCAAATATCAGCGTGTAGATTCCAGAGTTTCTGACTTTCACCTGTCCTCTGATAGTTTCCTTATGAGAGTTGCAGCGGGTCATAGGAATAAGAACCTGGAATCCAATAAAAATCAAAATGAAACTTGCTATTTGTCCTATAAATTGACATTTGCCTTCAGAAAAATATTTAGACCTGAGCTGTCTTGAAACTCCCAAAGTGCATATGTGCCTGCAAAACTATTTTCACTGATTAGTATTAAAAATTCGCCCAAACTCAAGTCTCACAGTGAGATATCTGTTTTCCTTTGACAACCTCTTTACAGTGTTAAGCTATGGCTATAAATCTCTGCTTTAGAGATAGAATCAAATCCTGATCTTTTTAACGTTAATCTAAGCAAGTTTACTAACATCAGCAGTGCTACATTAAATCTACACAAATATATCCAAGAGCACAATTTAGCTAAATATGTCTTTTAATATATGCTTTTATACTCTCTGTATTAAAAAAAATAAGCTTTCTCAGCAAATCTTAATTGTTTATCTAAGTTTACAGCGAAACTGTGTGTAACCATCTATCTTACAGTAAAACCCTAGCAAAGACAGTTGTCAGAACAGCAGCTGACGTAGATCAAGGACAACCCTATAAAAAACAAAGTTCTATCAAATAGATAGATCAGAATGGAAGCAACATTCACTCTTCATTCGGCCTTCAGCTGAAGAAAAAAAAAAAGGAGAATTTACATGGAGTTAGTTACCTTGGAGTGAATTAACACATGCTAAATAAATGTCTTATTCCCCCAGCAAAATCACAGCCTTAGGGCTCCCCCTACCACCTGCTGGTTAAACCAGCAGCTGCCTTGTCTTCATTAAAACTGCAATGAGCCGAGTAACATAGATTCGCTTAATCCATAATCCTCACGAAATATGGACAGCACATATAAAAACTAGTACCTTGGGCACTGACAACGTGATTTCACACACTATCAAGGCACTTAAATACATGCTTCACTGTAAGAAATGCAGGTAACCCAATCAATGTATCTGCCTCCGTGTGGCCCCTGCTTAAGAGCCTGGCAACATCAGCTCTGAGCAGCTTACAAATTAAGTAATACTGAGGAGGGAAAAAAGAAGAATTTTGCAGGCTTGGACTTTTATTTTTGCTTAGTAATAGCAGGTGAATTTCAGATGCAACCAATAGAAGCTACAGTGCTTTTCAACTCAACTTTTGCAGGCAACATCAAATAATTCAAGGTGTAGCTCTACCTTCAGGAGAACTGTGGCTTAATTGGAGAAACAAGTCCTTAATGCAATAGCAACTGGCACTCATGTGGAGACCTTCTAGCTATACTTGCTGATTCCTCTAGCCAGCTGATTGTAGTATAGTACAATCTCTAAGGTAGTAAAGAAACAAAGGCCTTACTTTGCACTGATCCAGTGGTGTGTCTTCTGATTCTTGGTAGACGACGCTGAAGGATATGCTTTTAGGGTCCGATGAAAAGATCCAGCTAATTGTCAGCCCCATCTCTGTCACTGTGATGGGAATGATACTGTAGGTGCTGGATTTAATGAACAGCTCTCTGTTACTTTCCCCAAAATTTAAGATCTCTTCCACTGTAAGGGGTAATTTGATCCTGTGAAGCAGAAAAATACAATTACTTGAAGAGATCCAATGTTCTTACTCAGACAGAAACAATAATCATTGCTTTTTATTTTCTATCTATTTGAGGCAGACTCCACAGCAGCTTTGGGAAAGGTCCACAAGATGTGGGGAAAATTCAGCCTTGGATGAAAGCATGAACTACAGAAAAGATGACTGATATCAAGCACTTTCACTGCTTTGGCAAATGGGGATGTTATTCACTTATTTATTTCATTTCGACTAGAAAAATCTAGTGCTTGAAGAAAGCTTTAAAGAGTTACTATAATTAAAAAAATGCTGCCCTCTACTGTTCTTTTAAAATAAAAATTAGTCACCTAATTTACTCGCCTTTCCAGGTATCATTTGTACAGGAAATAGGGATCAGCAGTACAGAGGGGACAGATAGGTAGAATGTGAACAGCAGCTCTGTTTAGATCCTCTGAAGCACCTAATGCTACAGCTTGGTCTGCTTTATTGAAGCAAGCTACATAAAAGCTGACTCAAAGTACTTCCAATTAAAAAGGAAATTCTCAGCACCCAGATGATCCCGAGTCATGAAGCATTATATTAGCCTGCCTCCTTCAGATATCTATTTCAGACTGTGAACAGTGAGGGCCTTAAAAAGGAGAATGCTGCTTGCCTTCTTCAGGGGAAACCTGTAATTTCTAAGAGCTGTGGATCTCACCTACATTACCCTAAGTAAAACTCATCTAACATATCACTCTTTAGGCCAAATAAATTGTTTCCAAATCAATGAGCTCACAGTAAATCACAGTATTGTGATTTTTTTGATAGCAGCTATCAAAAATCAACACATTTACCAGAAGGTATCACACAGTCACCATGATGATTTGCTGTTCTAAAGTAAGGAGGAGTTCAGTTTCCAACCATGACTACACAGTGGTTAGGGATCACAGCTGATTTACTATGATAACTGTTGTACTCTGGCCAGAGAGGAAGCTTTACGTTAAGTCTTGCTTACCTTGTTACATCTTCCTCTTAGCTGAAGTAACTGCTGGGATGTCTTAGGTGATCAAACTAACAATCACTCTTGGTTTTGCCCTACAGCCCAGCTATGATTTTAGTTACTGCTTCATTCACTTTGTTCTCTGAACAGCAGCAACAAGGTTGAAACATGGATTAATTTATCTCCTTGCAGTCAAAAGTTTAAAACCTTCCCTATAACTAAGCCAAAATCTCAAAGGGTAGAGTGAGCAAAGGGGAATTTCTCCAAGTCACAGCATTTTCATATGTTAGATTCCCTCCTTGGCTGTGTAAGTGACAAGCTGTATTGCTACTGCACGTAACTATTAATTTCAGAGCAGGATATGTGCAGAGAATTGTGCACACACAGTTCACAGAGGTTGAGCAAAGGCTCAGATGAACATAGATCATAGATCCTAGAATGGTTTGGGTTGGAAGTGACCCTAAAGATCATCTAGTTCCAAGCTCCCTGCCACAGGCAGGAACACCTTCCATTAGACCAGGTTGCTCAAAGCCCCATCCAACCCGGCCTGGAACTCTTCCAGGGATGGGGCATCACAACTTCTCTAAAACATTTTATGCTATGGCATATATCAACCAGAGCAGGCAAGACAGTTTCTGTGAGGCTGGCAATAAATAACAGACACATGGTCCAAAAGGCCATGAATTCCCTCCCCATGACAAAGGTCCAACTAGCACTGCACTCCCTGACTTGCCCTTGCAGTTTCCTCCAGAGACTACTAGAACTTCACAGCCTTCTCTCTCAGCCCCCTTTCTGTTCACAGCACCTCCTGCAATAAGAATAAGGAAGGAGGGTTTTGTGATGTGATGTGGACCCAAATCTTCCCTTCTTATTCCCCACTTGGACTACAGTTTTGCAGGACTGAAGGGAGAGGACTTGGCTCATTGCTGCTGCTCTGCGTAGTTGAGCTATACTCTCTGCTCCTCCTCAGCCCAAATTCTACTGTGCCACACAAGCGATCAGCTCTTCCAGGAGTCTGTAAGACTTGTGCTCACATAGCTGATATCTGAGCTCAGCCTTTATTCTTTCAGCCTGGTAGTAATGAAATTGTTCTGCTTACATGATTTCTCCTGACTTCAACAAGCATATCTCAGCATCTTGAGCAACTTGCCACTCTTCTGATTCATCAAAGGTTGAAGAATTACATGTGCTGTTTCTAGGACAAGGAAAAAAAGGAAAGCCATGATTCTGAGTAGTATGTGGTCAAATACCATCTGCATGCTGACCCCTTCTTAAAATAGAAACGTTTTGACAGTCGTGATGCCAAATTCTAGAATTCTTATTTTGCACATTGTAGTGACAAAACTGCCTGGGCAAAACTGCAGCCCTGTTCTGCTAACCACTGTGCATAAACGTAAAACTGTTCCTATGCTGGTTCCATGAGCTAAGAGGAATACATACATCCAGAACATCTCTTCTACATTCTTAAATTCCCTATTGAGACACTGCCAGGTTTTAAAGATTCCCTGGCAGGTGGAAATCTTGATCAACAGCAGACACAAGCAAAAGAGTCTGGACTTGTCCCTTAAACAAAGCTTGCACAGGGATATGACATTTGCCCTAGATTTAATCTGTGAGGTGTTTTACAAACATATTAACCAGTTCCTTAATCTGAGAATGGTACAAAAACCATATTTTATCATTGTAGGATCACCACCATTTATTTTCTTTTCATTCCAGAAATACTGGATGATTCAAACACAAATACATCAAAGAAGCTGTTACGAGATGAAGCAGGATGCCTCCTCCCCACCATGATGTGTCCAGGAGAGCAGAGGAAGTAGATGGAAGAACCTACCATCCACTCCTTACCTCAAAAAGGGTGCATGCTCTGGGTGAACACTGGAGTAGCACCAGCTATGAATTACAGGGCTGGGACACAGAGAAGAATGAGTCTGAGAGTCAGTAAACAGATGCTGGTAGTTTCCAAGTAAGTTAGAGCTTCTCTAACTGATACTTACTTTGCTTCTCTGCATCTCAGCAGGTTGATAACTGAGACAATTAGGCTGTCATTCGCATAAAAATGCCAAGGATTCTTATACACAGGGAACCAACCTTACAAAAACTAGTGGAATCTAATAAAATGTAACATCACTTACATGTGCTTCTGAACCATCAAGTGTAATCATGTAGCAAGGGCATAATTGCCACACAAACTGTAGACCAAAGTCTGAAAACCAATGCACAGTTTAGCATTTTCTTTAAAATACTACAGGACCTTGTTCTACAAGCAGCACTGCTGAAACACCTTCAGCTGGTCATTAGCAGCATCTGAATATACTGTGTCAGCACATGCAACCACATGCGAGTCTAGTGGGGTGACATTATTGTTTGGAAACAGGAAGAATTTACTGTTATAACTGCAAATTAAACTGCACCCACCGTCTACATGTTTCCTGAACTCATAAAACACTGTTATCAGTGGAACTCATGTTCTCTTATTCTTGTAGCTTCTTGGGGTAACTTTTGACTTCTTCAGAGTCATACCACTACTGTTAACACACTAAGGAGACAGCTGTGACCTGCAGGGAAGACTCAAACCTGTGACTAAGTGCCAAAACCTCAGCTACAACCAAGCACTACCTGCCGACTGAAGAGTAGCAATGACACAGTACATGTTGGTCTATAAAGGTTAATAAAACATCTATGCAAATACTTAGCGAGTGATACAAATAATTTAATTGTTAACTATCTTTATACAACTATATAAGAAAACTGATTCTGAAAAAAATCCTAGAAAACTAAACTTGTAAAGCTATACAGGTATTTTGCTTGCACAGTGGGAACAGCAACAGACTTCATGCTGTGATCCACAGAACCATCCCTCCCCACCATGATAGGTACACAGCCTTGAATTCATACAGACCAAGAGAACTACAGGACTACAGGCTTCCCAGAAGTGTCAAACTCCATGATTTATTATACAATGCCATTAGAGTTCCTTATTTAATCTATTAATTTCTCCTTTCTTTTGGGACCCTGAAATGTAGATTAAATCCCAAGACTAATATATTTTTCACGTTCTCCTCTAACGTGATTTTCCTTATTCCTGCTGCTGCAACCTAGCACTTGGTTAGGTGGTTAGCTTGCCACTTGGCTGCTCTAACCAATAAATTCACCTACTCACTATAGACTAAGGGAACACTAGGTATCCTACTTTGTCTCTGAAACCCAAGCACATTACAATGACAAAGCAAATCCTCCTTCTCTTTATGATATCCCATTGAGTCCAATGGTCTAAACTGAGGTCTGGTAGCCTATGTAGAAAATATAAGAAACACAGTCTCGCGATTTAAATGGAACTCTTTCCCCCCTGACAGGAGAGTTTATTCTTGCATAACCTATTCGCACTAGGTGGCAGCATTAAGGATGATCCTGCAGCTTGCCAGATCCCCAGCTTATAAATATGCACCCTCTGGTGTATGTATTAAAACAGTCTGGACTGTTTCTCTTCTTTTTAAGAGTGAAATGAAGTGGGGCTGAAAAGCAGGAAGAACTGAAGCATGGAAAAGACACTACAGCAAGAAGAGAACAGCTCTGGTTCAGCAAATCCTGGAGATACAGATCATTGGAGGCTGGTGGAGGATTTTGAAGAAGCATGGTTGTCCTGTTCTTATCCTCTTCCTCAGGCATCTGCTATTGGTCACTGTCCCTCAGCTGGATGGTCTGGTCCAGTGTGCCTGTTCTTATATATGGAAAGCATTTTTTACAAATGATACTAAAAATACTGTGACCAACATCATGAATGGCTTTGGGAGTTAGAAATAAGAAGTCCCTTTCAGAATTAAAACCCGAAGAAAGCTAGTTCAACTCTGCCCTCGACAATTTCCTGTTTTCATAAACACCCGAGCTCTGGCAGCTGTAGCTATGCATCCAAGGTATTGTGTTCATCTGGCTGAGTAGTGAAATCCCATAAGCATCTGCCTATCAGCAGTGCAATGGTTTCTGGAGAGAACTTCAGTCATCCAGGGCCAGAACTTCACCGAACTCTGTGAAAGCCAGAAAACTGAAATGGAGAGTGGAGGCTGTACAAAGCCCCTAACAGCTGCTTAGCCCAGAAAGCACCTCTGCAAATGTCTCTAATGCCAAAAAACAATTGAAGGTGTTATGCTGAAGTGCACCAGTGATTTCATAGGCCTGCTGTTACCTAGCAGGTCATACTCATCCCAGGCACCCTAACTTAGTTATCAGCCTTCCTCTCCAGCCCAACAAGAGAAAGAAGAAAAGAAAGAGGATGGTGAAGGATCAGAAGAAAGGATGCGCAGACAGCCCTTGGCATGGGCAAGAAGAGAGGCATGATTTGGGATGGAGCATGGGGGATACAGAGTTCACTTAGTTCTTAACAGGGAGCAAGACAGTATCTTGCGTGAAGGAGTGTGTATGGGTGGGAAGGGGATGGAAATGTCATGGGCAAACCCTGACATACATAGGGATGGGAAAGCATCATGCTGACAGCTGATGAAAAAAATAATAATGGATGGACATGAAGATCCACCACTATGTGCTGTGGATGACCTGCATATTGGTACATTGGAAATCCCAGCCATTTCTCAAAAAACCCATATGATTTAACTATGCTACATCCTGTATAAAAAAAACCAAAACCAAAACAACAAAACCCAAAAGGACTCCCCTGCCTTAAAATTGGTTACTCTCTATCTGTAAGACCAGAGGCAACTGGTGCATACAGAGAAAGCAAGCTAGGGAAACAATCATGACAAAGGTTATTTCTGTGCTCCAAGGGACAACATGCAAAATCTTTTGAGATTTTTTAGTACTGTGATATGAAAGAGGTTTGGCAAAGGCTCTGAGATGAAGACACCTTTCAGTTGTCAGTCAAATGCTGCATTTGCAAGAGGTTCAGGTAACAGGTTTTGAAATAAGCAATTTGGGATTACCACAGTGCTCTCAAGTCTCCTCCCCAGCAGGAGGCAGCAAACAGATGACTATCAGAATCAACACTAGAAATACTGGCAAGCTGCTCCCCCAAAGATCCTTAAATACTGCAAGGTCTGTAGGTCACCATGGTTACAGCCAGCTTTATGGGTAACCCTAGCTTTTTTAGTGGTGAGGTACCTGCTCCCAAAAACGAGCTGGTTTTTTCTTAGATACCTTTAAATTTTCTCCTTGCACAGTTCCTTAGAGGCTATTACAGGGAAACTGAGGCAGAATTATAGGAGAGGTATAGCAGAGGCAGTTTCTGGCTTGCATTAACACCAGCAGGAGCCCCAGGCCCTTTCAGCAGAGTTGCTGCCCAGCCTATACCTCTGCAGAGGCTGCTCCATCCCAGGGCCTGCAGGTTCCTGGCAGCCTGTGAGGTTTCTGCACACAGGGGGCTTCACAACTATACCATTAAACATTCTTCAGACTGACCTGTCCAGGAGTACCAGCTAGCCTCTCAGCCCTCTCCCTGAGATAAACTCACACAGCCCGCCCCTATTTTTACTATAATTCCTAGATTACAGTGATAATTCAGTAATGCTAGAATAGGTATACCACAGACAAAACAAGGAAGGCCATCTAGTCTTACAGAGCTACATGTATGCAGACACACACAGCAGCAGCCCTCACCATTCCTATGCTGAAGAGGGCTTCTTTGAGCAAGCCATCAACAAATATTTTATGGAAACACAGTTCATGAAACAAAGGAGGTCAAATTACAGTTAGGCTAGGAAGCCGAAATAAAGTATCTCTTGAGTTTTTTTTGATCCCGACTGTATGATAAAGGGTTGAATACTGCTGATACTGCAGTCTTCTTCAATAAAGAGTTTATTAAAAGTTACACAGAAGTGATCCCAGGGTTCCTCGTGTATGGATAAGGGCAAATGGATGTTGGGAGGGTACCGGTCTCCATGGGAAGGCCATCCCTGCCCATATAGTCTGAGAAAGGAGCACCTCTGGTGATTGAAGCAGCAGCAGTTGCAATGAGGTCACTGTGAACTAGGCTGACAGAGTAGCTCAAGTGAGCTCTCCATAAATGTATGATTAAGACATTTCAAAAGTGACTCTGAACACTTCCTGGTTTTAAGAAATTTAAATGGGCCTCATTGGCAGAAATGGCCAATTGCTGGCCCTCTGCAACATGGTGGGAACTTTATCTTTTCTCAAGGCAGACACTCACACTGGTTTAGGGTACATATGCTACCATGTAGCTTTGCCACTGCTTTATCATACCCTATTCTGCTAAAAGCAGGTGGCTGTTGCAACCTATTGTTCCCCTCCTTGACAGGAACAGCCTGTGAATATTTAGCCCCTTGCTGCAGGTTTGTTTCTTGGACACAGAGGAATTGCTACCACATGCAGTGAAGCACAAGGGAGAACTCAATTTTAAAGAGCATTACCGGGCCTTACCTTTCTTGTGTTAAGTAGTCTTCTTTCAGCAAATGATGCTGTAGTGTTAAGTCAAATTTGGTGTTGTTTTTTTTTATACACATTTGCAGGTACCAAATTCAAGTACTCAGAGGTACAAGCATACTGCTCTACAGGACAGAGCCCCAGAAGCATTCCAGCTACTGTACCACAGGCTGCTGCAAAGATGTAACTGCATGGGCTAGTTTCTCTGAATACTGCCTCTCTCTCTTGCAGAATCTGTCTGTAAGAGTTCTACTTTTCTACACTAATCACCGCTCCTGAAGATAAGTCTCCAAAGGCTATCAAAAGCAATGAGGCTCACTAGGGAAGTGGGCACAGCTGATAAACACAGCTAGGAAACACATTTAAGGAAACCACCTGAAATGTTACATACACTGCCTGTAGTGCATTGCTTTATGGGATATGCAGGTACTGGGCTCCTCCTATGAAGAAATACCACAGTGAAGGTTAAATGAAAGCTACAGCTCACACCGAGTTGTGGTGATGGCCAGGCATGTAGTTTAGTTACAAGAAGTGCACAAAAGATGTCCCTAATTACAGTACTGTATCATTTCATCGAGCAGCATTGCCCAGGCACCTCTGCTTCCCTGCACCCTCTCAAGAGCCTCCTCGCAACTCTTTCTCTCCCAAATCTTGTACCCTTAGGCTGTAAGTCAATTCCCACCCCTGGCTTTGCTGCAAGTGAAAACAGTCACCCCTGCACAGGGTAGGCCCCCTCCAGCTCCCTTGTAAATGTATAGAGGCCCTCCCAGCTTCTTCCATTGACTCTGAAAGAAAATTTAGCACATGTACTAATTTTAACTAGGGCTGAGACTGCCTTAAAAGGTAAAAAACTCACTTGGGGATGGTCACCAACACAATATATTTCTAGCCATCTCTAGTTCATCTCAGATGGGCAAAAAACCTGACAGAAAATTGTCACTAAGAGTATTTTTGCCCCAGAAAAACTAGAAGGAATTGGAAAATCCAGTACTGTCACAAAATATATGAGTGGTTAAAAAAGGTAAGTGGTAAATACAGCTTAAGTTTTAATTCAGCAAATAATTTTTGAAAAATCAATTTGATTCTGGACATTTCAGATAATTGGCCACATGTAAGTGAATTTGAACTGGATCTTGAGAGGACAGCTTGTTCATACTATCATATCTGTAGTAGTATCACTCAAGAATCAAAACAAAGGAGTAACTTCATATCATGTTGTTTTGGTCAGCAACAACTACGAAAGCTGTGAGGCAGTGGCAGAAGCTTCAGCACTGATAAATAAAGCAAACTGCTGCTTTTGTATTTCCTTTTAAAGATAAGATGACTGCGTTCCCCCATCGTCTGTGACATCGTCTAGTAAGTGAATATTTTCTTGACTTCAGGTGAATAGGTAGACAGTTCAAAAAAACAATAACAAAGAAAAGAAGCTTTAACATTCACAAATATTCAAACTTGAAAGATTTTGTTAGTATCATAGATATCCTCCATCCTGATATGCAAAATTTAAGAGAAAGTATGGGGTTTCATTCAGACTGTTGAAGATACTGATTTTGCATTCTAGTTTTGTTATTAAATCTTTTCCAATGCCTTGTTATTGCAGTAGATCTTTGGTTTACACTTGCTAGTTTTTGAAAAAGACCTTTAGACAAATTTTTTGGATATCTGGAACTCAGAGGGTATATGTTAAATATCTCCGTTCCATTTATGCTCCAGAATCTGTTTTTCCAACTGATATGTGCTTGAAAACCTCTCATCTCTTCCAACAAATATATATATGAGATAATTTCACCTTTTCTGATTACAATCTCAAAACCCTTTTGTAATGTTTATTTCTAAGTAAGGCATATCACATGATGTTGACGAGCATTATTTGCCATTTTTCTGTTTATAGTCTGTATTTATTGTGATGGCAAATTATACTGTTTATTATTACATGTTAAAATTACTTTTATTTAGATTTATTTAAAAAAGATTGATATATATTCGATTTTCTGTTTGGAAGCCTGAGACAACAGAAATGAACCAATGGCAAGATCATTATTACTGCTTTTTACATCCTGCTTTTCAGGTGCAGCTACTAAAGCAGGATAGCTGATCAGCACAACAGAAATTAGACCATGGAGACCAAATGGGGAAAAAACCCCTGTAACACTGAGACTACCAGCTCCTGGGACACTCAGTTCCCAGAGTGGTAGAAATGATAAGCAGCCTTTTTCGGGTGACAGGACAACTATCTATCTATGCATAGTGGGGCAAACCAGAATAGCATGTTCTGACTCTCCATTACTTGCTTGCATTTCCATTTCATCAGTTTGAGAGTTAACTGTAAGAGAACCAGACCTCAAAGCAAATCCTGTATTAACACACTGGACACTGCATGGCTCTCTTTAGCTCACTTTTCTACCCGTGATGTTGTTCCTATCCAATTTAAGCTTCTATTAGACTTCTAAACCTTTTTAGAACCTAGACTCAGTCCATACAAACTGTAACAACACTTCCCTGCAAATAAACTCACCTGCTTGCTGTCTCCTGACCTGGGAATCTTCTTCCTCCTCCATCCCTCCCCAACAAAATGCTTTCCCACTATGTCACTTCAGGTAGAAGGATTACTACTGTTCTTTCCTTTGAGGAAAGCTGGAATAACTCCATGAACAGTCTGATTAGTTGTAACAGCACTGACGTTTGAGACAACATACAATCTGGACTCTAACTTAGGTGTGTGAGTAACAAGCAGGATACTTTAAGAGCTTCTGGCTAGAAAAATATCAGGTAACATAATTACAATGCATCATGAATGAATGAAAACCTTTTTAAAGGAAATCACTGGACTCTTAAAATTTACCATCCACTGGGGGGGGGGGGGGAAGCTTATTGATCTGTATTTTAGTGGACTAGAGAGGCTGGTCTGCAGAAGATAAGGGTCTCCCCCTACATTTTTAACTTCCATACCATGTTACACACACTTGTGGCACATTTTCAGTAGCAAAGATTGAGAATATTTGGCAAGGGTGGTCAGCTGATCCAGAAACTGGATCCAGCCTTATAATACAGGATCAGCTTTTAAGAGAGCCTTCTTGAACAACTCTAAGATGTAACTTCAGCTTGTCTGGAACGCAACAATGGAGATTAAAAAGTTTTCAGCTTTAGCGCCTCTCTCAGCTCCTTATTGCTCTCCAGCAAAAAAACCAAAAAAAACCCCAAAACAAAACAAAAAACCAAACACATTTGGGCTAGGAATTGCCACACCTGACTTTGCCTCAAAAATGAGTGTACAGTTCTGCAAGGTTAACCTATTTTATGCATGTAGGATTTTTTTTTTTTTTCAGCAGAGGAGTTGGTAATGAGTCAGGCATTTAAGACTCATTTCTCCTGCTGTCAAACCAAGAAGGAACTTAAATGACTATATTCAGACAAGAGAAGGAAGGAAAAGAAAGAAGACTTAAGACCTTTAAGATCCCAAGAATGTAATAAGAAAATAAATTTCTAGAGCATCAGTTGAAAGGTCACTTTCAAGGACTCCCATTAATCCTTTGCCATCTGTTTGATGGTATCAGTCACCTCATCTCTTTCCTAAAACACGATCCATAAATTCAGAGTTTAGGAGCCCAGCTAACTGAGAAATATAAAGCACATGACATATTAAACTTTTTTAACTCAGAAAAATCTCTTCTGCAGCATCCTGTTCTCCGTCGATATGCAGATCTGCTCATGTCAGCATGTGGGGGAGACAACAATATCAGAAGCCAGTGCCTGCTATTTGCATAGAAGAAAATCCTTCACAGTGGGAGCTCAACAATTATCCTAGCCTGGCTTCCACATGAAATCCACAGTAAAACTCCCACCTGCTTTCACCAAAACCAAATTAGGGTATTACTGCCTGAATTTGAAAGTTCCTGTAGAGAACATTAATGTAATAGGAAAAAAATTAGTTAAATTTTAGAATATTTTGGTCTGTCCAGAGAGTGAATGCTGTATCTTATTATGGCAAAAAACTATTCTGGATTAAAAGCGGGTATTAAAAATTCTTTTAAAGAGTCAGTAAGACTCTCCTAAAGGCTCATCTCCAGTAAGCTTGGCAACCAGAAAGAACTGTACTATTTTAGTAAGGCTACTAACGTAATGTTATGTTGTCAAACTACATAACTGAGTACCTAGTAATTTGTTTCAGCTTAGAGGAAAACACTTTTCCTTTACAAGAAAGAGGCAAGAAACGTCAGCTGACTGCTGTTGCAAAGGGTATGTAAAATAAAACACAGTGCTTCCATTTGTTTCAGTATACTTTTCCTTGATGTTGTTGAGCCTAACTTACTTTTGCTTGTTATCTTCATGCTGTGCTTGGCCTCCATCTGAATTGAAAACTAAACTATTTTATAAGGAGCCAGTAACTTTTCAAAGGGGCACACAGTCTTATAGTACTTATCTGGTGAGTAACAGACTGCACCTGCTCTGCTTCTTGGCCCCGCAGAAACTACTTTTTCGGTTAACGTTCAATCTGCTCTACATTATAACTCACACAGGCGAGGCCTTTCAGCCAATCTAAATGATTCAGAGGCGAATTCTGCTAATCTTAGGCTGAGTAATACCTTGTAGTGGGATTAGTCTCACAGAAACATGTTCTTTATAGCTTAAGAGAGAGGACATTTAACTTTAGGCTAGATCTTTGAAAACCCCATTAACCTGTCTCACAAAAGATTTTGTTTACAAGGTAAACAGCTTGCAAATCTGGTTATTAGTCTTATGGCCATTACTCTTATGTGCTGGCACAGCCCTGACAGAAAACAGACCCTTGCTAAGGAGAGCTGACACTTCAATACTGCAGCAGCTCTTGAGGGGGTTGTGATGGAGGGGGGTTGACAGAGAAGTGGTCACTCCTCTCTCTGACAGCAATACAAATGCTTGAAACAGATTAACCAAAATCAAATGTGGAAGAGACATTAATGAAAATCCACCATGTTTCCAGTAAGTCACTTGAGAAGGGGAAAGGAAGAAGTGCCACCATCTGATGATGTGACTAACATCTAAACAATGAGCTAAGGCTGAACTGAACCACAAGCTCTAAAGTGCTCGCTCACTGAGACTCAAACCCTACTTTGAGACGGGTCCCACCCAAGCCAAACAACTCTGATGCTTAGAGCCTGCAACCTGAGCTTAAAGGCTGAATTTGGCAAAACAAATTCTGTTTCTCTCATGGGTTTCCCCAGAAACGCTCGATCCAAACACTAAACCAGTGATGTATTTGAAAGCTTAATCCATATTCTGCTTTCAGAAGTGTCTTTGTAATTGTCTTGTTTACTGTTTTGAGTCCCGATCAGTATAAATCTGGTAACAGATGCTGTATTTAAATCCACCAGCTGTTGTGTTTGGGTCTTGACTGTCAAGACAATCCTCTTCAGCAAATGAGTATATTTGCTTTTGTCTGTCATGGATGCTTTACTACAACTTTTATCTGTTAGCACTTAAGATTTTGTCTGTCTCCTGGATGCATTAGGATTTAATTATTTGCCAAGTAAAAAAAATCTCAACATGTCTCCTTACAGGCTGCCTTTAAAAAGAAGGCAACATGGCAACTACAGATACTGCCAACTTTTATTATAACTTCTCCATCATTGATCCCAACGAAAATGGAAGTGAGAATTTTCACACATTTACAAGAGTCTTCCTGCCCTGTATGTATTCGGCTGTTTTCATCCTTGGGCTAGCAGGAAATGCACTTGTCTTTGTAATACTAGCTTTCTATGAGAAACAGAAGATGCTGACAGATATATTTTTGCTGAACTTGGCTATAGCTGACTGGGTCTTCCTTTGGACGCTGCCATTCTGGGCATATTCTGCTGCTCAGGAGTGGACTTTTGGCACCGTGGCATGTCGTATTATACGAGGCTTGTATACTCTGAACTTGTACACTTCAATGCTAACTCTAACGTCTATCACCTTTGACCGGCTTATTGCTATTACTTTTGCGACCAAAGCACGTATGTGTCAAACCAAACGAATGACATGGGGCAAATTAATCTGTGTCTTGATCTGGGTGATCTCACTAGCATTTGCTGCACCACAGTTTATTTTTAGTGAGGTGTTTAGTATTGATAAGACAATATGCCAGGAAGAATACCCAAACCATCACACCGAAATGGTTCTTGAAGTGATCCAAGTGACCCTTGGCTATTTTATTCCCATGCTAGCCATGATCATCTGCTACTCACTAATTATTAAAACCTTACTGCATGCCAGGAGTTTTCAAAAGAACAAATCTCTAAAGAAAATATTTTCTGTAGTTGCCATATTTATTCTTACTCAGTCACCCTACACTTTCTTGAGACTGATAAAGATCATAGACTGGAGCTTTAACCTGAACAGCAGCTTTGAATATGCAATCATTATAACAGAAGCTCTTGCTTATTTCCACAGCTGTCTTAATCCTGTTCTGTATTTCTTCATGGGGGTGAAATTCAGGAGAAACTTACAGAAAATTATTAAAAATTCAAGATGCGTCAAACGGCAAGTTATGGCTAAACAGTGGCAAACCACTGAAGAATGCGGCTCTAAAACTTTTACTGCCTCCAATAATGCAGATGCAACAAGCATGTACCAGCTATAAAACTGCCTAGAAAATCTGGCAACTATTTACAGCTTTTTTTTTTTTTTTTTAAATACTGAGATAGGTAGCTCACATGAAAGAGGAAATACAATCCCATTAGTAAAGACATCTTAATCATGATACTTCAGCGTTTCCTGCTTTTCCTGGTCAGAGCTGATTCTGAGACAAAGCTGGTAATTCAGTTAACTGTGCAGAAGATCTTAAAAAGGTATAAGAAACAATGAGATAAAACTTAGTTCTTCATGACAATGCTAACTTGGACTTCATGGCTCTGGAGAGGCTGAAGACATTCACCAAACCTCTGGCCTGCTGGTTTTCCATGAAAGGTGTTTGTTAACCAAAGACTGTATGAGTTTTGTTTCAAAGATATTACAAATTTTAGTTCAGGTCATTCATTTAATGAGAATTCCTGGATTAAAGACATACATGTTTCAATCTTCATGCTGGGTTTCATGTGTGGTTGGGGTTTTTTTATAGTTTTCCACTTGGAAGAAGGTCTCCATGCACACTGCTTTAGCGTTCATCTAAAATTTCTGTAATAAAGCACCATTTTCATCTGCCTTCCATCTACTATCAGGTTCATGGTCCGAATCTCCCATACACTTCTTTGTATCTTACTTCTGATAACAGAGCTCATGTTGCCAGATGACTAGACCCCCTGTCAACACAAGGGATATCATACCACCCACGGGCTCTAACACTGAGCAGTGTTTCCTTAGACGCAAACTCTCACACTCTCATTCCCACACATTCTTTGCACCATGACATCTTTCCAGTCTGCTTTTCCTGGCATCCCCTCAGCACTCTGGTTCCCTTGCCATGAAACTCCTTAGTTGTTCACCTTCCTTGTTCCTGCAGTCCCTCCTTTCCACCTCTGGCCTTTTTACTTCCCAGTGGGAGGCAAAAAGGTGCGCAGAGGGCAATGCAGACAGGGGCAGAAAGTACAACGAAAGCTCTTGCAGAGAGTAGCAGAACAGGGGTGGAGACTGGAGTAGGGAGAAGAAAGAAGGGATGTCGGAGAGGAGCAGAGGGAGGGCTTTATACAGCTATGGGCTGCCTATGGTGAAGGCAGCGTTGGGTCTGGCCCAAAGGCTGAAAGTCCTTTGCGTTACAGCTTTGAAATACCAGTTTTAACCTGTTTCAAACCATTCTTGCAATAACCATGCTCACTCTGGATGTTCCTTTTCTGCCCATTAACACTCAGTGCTTCTTGCCAGATCACTGCAGCTCAGTGGTACCTGACCCTTATCGGCACCATTGTGTCCACATCACCTTTTTCTGCTTGGTAAACAGCTGCTTAGGCAATCCTTTCCTTGCTACGCAATCTCTCATTTCTCCCATAGTGAAATGGTGCAACACCCTTAAAAACAAAACTAGGAAGGAACGTGCTGGGCTTCCACGTCTGTGTAGCAAGTAAAGCTGCAATCCCAACACACAGCTGAAAGGCAGGCTTTGCCAGCAGAGCGTGGTGAGAGGTGCTCCTGTCCCACTCCTCCCTGTGCAGGGCAGCAAATGCTTCAGGCCACATGCAGTTCCCCCTTTTGGCTATACTGGCACCCTGCCCAGCTGTGTGAGTTGTAATTAGGTCAGGAAAGAGTGTTATGAGTCATTAAGAAAAAAAGAATCAAAACCAAAGCAACCACAGTGCAGACAGGCTGAGATGTCCTTTCTACCAAAAGCAGTACCAAGATGTGAATAAACTCTTTGTTTCCATACCAGGATAGTGTCAATTTTTATTTTTTTTTTTTTTACCTTTCTGCCATCTATGATCTTGATTCTGCTGCTGCAACATTTATTGCAGGCATGTAATTTCTACAATATGTTAAAATGGAAACACAGTGCACTGGTTTACTCTGAGGACTTTGTCCCAGTGCTATACAGTATCCCGACCTTTGTTTTAGAACACAGTCTGCAAATGTGAAAGCTTTAGAAATAAAAGAGTTTAAAAATACAACACTTCAAAAGAGAACCCATGAGCCTTGAAGTAGCAGGATGTACTGCAATTGCACAACTTCTCACCTTAAGATTTCAATCAGGTTGCTCCAAACTCACATAACAGACCTGAAAGCATGAAGCGACTGCTGCCTAATCCTAACCTTTAGGCAAGAGCTGCTTCAAGGTCAGAGTTATAGTGGTACAGCATCTATCTTACCTTGCCACATACTTCTGCAGCTCATGACCAAGATGAGGTTTTTTTAGTTCTCAACTGACCCATACCAATAAAGGCAGTCTCTCAAAATTTGCTGTTATAAAGTAATGCTGTCATAATCATTTCATGTCACTTCAAGGAAAGAACTACAGGGGCAGTGTTAAGTGAAGAGAACAAGCGAAAACCAGAGTAACAGTACAGTGGACACCAAAAGGGGGACAAATGGAAAAGAAAATGTCCTTTAAGATAATTCACTGCTTTGAGCACCAAATTGCATTTCCAGTCCAGCAAGGACTTACACTTAGAATAAGGTAAGGTCAGTGTGAAAAAATCTCAGCCAGACACTCAGACAGAGTAAGACTTTAAGAAACTATGTCAACAGAGGATGTCTACCACAGATCTTCTCTCTATTTGGACCAGCCAGCCTCCCTTCTCTTCCCTCTCTTGGCTGCTCATCTCCCTCCCTTTTAGAGCTGCACCAATTAGTTCAAATCTCTGGCAAAAAATGAATAGCTTGGACTATTTTCTGTAGAATCCCAATAAAGAAGTCTGGCCTGAAAACTTCCTTATTTGTATGCATTCCTCAGACATCCATCTAGCAACCACGATCTTGCATCCTTTGTGTCTTCCCCAGCCACAATATCAAAGCAAATTCTACCCCATATATTCAATGTCATGCAAAGAGAACGTTATTGGGATGCCAGTGGATTATTATTTATACTTCAAGACTACCTGAAGTCTCCACATAGGAATCAGGCCACATTTCACTGGACACTTTCAAAAAGAAGATCAAAGGTCTATATGAAGTCAAGGTGGTCCACCAGTCCAGTCCAGCCAAGAAATCTGAAGCAGTGAAACCAGTAGCCCAGAAAGCCCCTGAAGTGCAGATCCTTAGAAGGTAGGAGAAAACACTGGGAAATTATCAGTACATCTGCTGTGGGCTGCTGCCAAAGATAGGACAGAGGGTCAGCAGAACCTTCGCTCATATTCAGTATAGGGGCTCTGGCATGTTTACCATCAAACACCCATGGTATCAAATGTCACATTATCTGCTCATGTGCTAAGCTGCACTAAGGCTTTGGGTACACATACACTCCTCACCACAAAAACAAGTGAGAAAACTTCTGTGCTGTCATAATCACAGTGCTCTGCTTTTTTTCTTCAACATGTACCACAGATGCCGCACCATCATCCGACTCATGTATCAGTTTCTAGATCTCTCCCGTAACACAAAACCACACACTCAATATGAGATGCTCAAGTCATCCACTGTGTAAGGTAGCCATTGCCCTCTCCAGTGTTCAGGCTAGTGAGACCTTTCAAACATTACAAGTGTCATGGGAAGGGCAGGTGTGGTCTGCATTCTCTGCAAAGTATGTCTCAAGCTCAAAGCATGACTATAGTAAGACTCTCCCCCTGTACTTGTAAAACTGATGAACCAAGAGCAACAGAGGATAAAACACTATTTCCTGGCTTTCCTGCCTATAATCTGTGAACAACAGGAGATGGACAGCCTTTAAAAGTTTACATGATGCAAGTAGGATGTTGCATGGGTACCCTTCAAGAATAGTATTCCATCGTTAGTGGCAATCCTTCCTTCCAACTTGAATACTTTGTGGGACAAGACGAATCTAGCCCAACCCCAAATTGAAAAATTATTACTTATTTCTATTTTCCTGGTTGTATTCTCCAGAGCTAACTCACCTCTGATATCCCCTCTGCAGACAGCATGAATTCAAAGTAGTAGTACATTACACTTTTTTTTCTTTCTTAAAACGAACAAACAAACAAAAATCCACCACTGCAAATCATCCCTTTGCAAAACAAAGGCAATACTAACTTCACAAGAGCATTATGAAGCTCAGTTCGTTCATGTCTGCCCAACGCATGATAAACATGAATATACTGTCAGTGTCAACTGTATACAAAATAGGCAGAATACACAGAACTTATTTACCAAAACCCCAAAATGTAGAATTTTGGAAAGTTTTTTTTCCAAATAAACAAGTCTGTACAGTCTGCCTTCTACCCAAATTGCAAATTACTGTGGTTTATGCCAGAAACAGGTCTGCTGAGAGCAAAAGAGTCTAGATCTGCTTTCCCAGCAGGAGGCTGGTTACTCTATGGCTATTTTCAGTTTAGCATTCAGTTAGATTTATCACACTTATTTTTCTGCTCAGAAGCAGAACAAGTACAGAATTTAGGTGAAAGTGCCTTTTTTTTTTCCCTCAACTACATAAAAGTTTTTGAAAGATAATATATTTTACAGAACAGAATTTTTGGAAAATATTTGAAAATATTTGAAGAATAGTAAAACAATGTCTTGTACAAACATGGATATACATTAAACTATAATACTACAACAAAGTTTGCAAATCAAGTACTCGGATATTAGATGGCCTTAGATCCTCTTCATTGCTAATTTATGTAGAAATAGATGTAAAAAAAAAAAAAAGAGACTGAAATCTGCATTCACTCTCATTTTCTTAAGAAAAAAAAGAACAAACTTGTGCCAGATTTAGCTACACAATTCCTGTTCTTTTTCTTTGCTGTAAGCTGTTATCTTTAAAGTAGTAAGGAATCTTACAGACACAGACCAGTTATTTCACATTCAGTTCAATGAAGCCCATCATAAAAAGAGCATATCTATCCTTATCTTTTCCCTACCTCCTTGTTCTCTTGATATTAAGTAGTGGTGAGTCTGACAGAGAGTATTGCTTAGGTCCTATTATCAGTTAAGTGTGAATGACCAGTGATCCAGTGTGGCCTGCAAGCTGATTTTAATGGTGACAGCTAGCCTGATGACAGCACAGAACTGGGACTACTCCTCTGTGCTGTGGTGAAGTAGGTGGAGGGAGAGAATGAAGCTGTTTGGATTTACTAGATTAGATGCCAACTGTGCAAATAGGCCAAAATTATTTTGTGCTGGTCTACTGAACATGTCGCAGGGACTAGAAGTGTCTTCTCTTTATGCAGAGGTTGGCTATCTCCACTGAATGCAAAAAAAACCCAACACTCCAAATAAAACCCAAAAGAGTACCCTCTCCATGAAGCAGTGTTTACTCACAGATCTGTCACGCTTTGATCCAGAGACTCTCCCTCCATCTGACTTTCATTGTGGAGAGAGTCTGATTCCTGTACTTGGCACAGCTCCTCATCTGTGATTATATCAAATGCAGCATCATCTGGTGGTTTAGAGGCTTCACTTGCAACTGTGCCATAAAAGGACATGAAAAGAAACATAAACAGTATTAGCTGGTTGTCTGGAAAACAAATGAGCAAAACCCTTAAGGGGGAAGACTGGGTCATTCCTCTGCCTTTACAGAAGCATTAGGTAACTACTAGAACCAACCGAAACCCTCAGGCTGACTGACACTCATTTAATATACAAACAAATTTCTGTCAATACCAATCAAATTCAAAGATGGGACCAGTCCCACCCTGAAAACACTCCAGGAACATGCAGGTCCTTGGATCAGGAAGTGACTATGTGGTTTCTTGGAGAAGGTCTAAGAACCCTACTTATTTCCCCACAGCATGCGAACAACACACTAACCAAAAGCCCTTTCGGATGGTGACACAGGTGATTCCAATGACGCTGGTGATCCTTCCTGGTTGGCACTGGATCCAGAGTCATCTGTACTGTCCACAATGACTCTAGGCTTATTAAAGCAAGCTCTGCAGCAACGCTCCTTTTTTCCACCGGGCTTTGTCACCATGTAGTTGTTGCAGCAGTAGTAGCAGAAAATGCGACCGCACATTCTAGAAATTATTTGAAACCAAAGGTGTTAGAATAGTACCACATACAGACGGAACATATCTACGTGACAGAGTTTGGGGCTTTGTCATAATGGTCTTGTTCTCTGCAAAAGCCTGAATGCTACATCCATGAACTCATAATGCAGACTGTGCTGCTTTCTGAGGTGAAGCAAGTTTTCTTGACAAACACAGGACAGAAATTCACATTCACACTTAATAAATAGGAAAACCAGAAAAAAGCATACAAATACTGAACACCCCCCACGTTTAAATATAAAGACATAATACAATTAAATACCCACAAATATGCAATACAAATAAATAATACTTATATTAAGTACATATGAAGGAAATGTACTTAATAATATTACACAGGCCAAATCTCATCCTCAGTTAGAGCAAAACTCTATTTGATTGTAAGGACTGTAAGAGCATGTCTGTTATCTCTCTACTTAGTAATCACTCCTCTCCCCTTCAGACAGGGAAGATAAAACAATATTGGCCACATATGTACATTCATTCCTCCTGCCCTCTCTGCTCTGCAGTTTCTCAGTATTACACCTGTCAACTACTTTTTAATGCACATGTTAAGATTTTAATGAAGAAAAGCACCCAGCAGGGATGTCTGTTACTCATGAAGCCTCACTGGCTTTGTTTTTCATAATCATTTAAATCATTAGTAGATGAAAACACGAGCAGCTTTCACAGATTTTAGTAGAAATGAGTGATTTGGAAGTTGTTACCGGAAATGACTTCACTATTCATTAATCCCCACCGAATGTTCCCTACATTCATCTGTAACTGAAACAGTGCCAGTACTATGTACCTTACATGATAAATCAGGTCATAAGGATAAAGAACAGTAAAGAGCCAAAATAAACATATCACTAATACCCTGAAATGCATCCACTTAAATATATTTTAATAAATCTAGATAGGATAACTAATAACTCCAAGCAGGCTAACTGTATAGGAAATAATTTAATATTGACTTTTTAAAAAGATTACTCCACAATCAGTAATTATTTCTCAACATACCCAGTGTAAGCAACCAAATCTATAATTGCACAGGATATTGGATTTGTTCTGGAATACTTCTATCACACTAGCAAAACCATCTTAGTAAATATTGCTTATAGCATGCACAGAGCAGTGCATAATAAATATATTAAAAACAAAGCCCTTCAAAGAAACACACTATGTAGGGTGTGATTGTCTTTGTTTCCAGAAATGAGAAACTGACAGACTCTCCAAGTCAGAGTTGCATCCAGATCTTTGCCTTAATACATGTCCAGGGACCTTTCCATTAATGTCTTTTATCCCCTTGTGAGCTCATGTGTTCTTTCAGCCTGTACAGTGTCCTGTATCAATGATTCTGACCAACGAACTGTGAACATTAAGAAGTATTTCATCCATGTAAACAATCATACTGATTTTTGCTTTTGCACAGTGTAATGGAGTTCAACAAACTGACCTGCAGTGGTGTCGGCGCACCATCCATGAGAACTCTCTCTGGCAGTCCAAACAATGATTAACCTCTGTGTCCCCCTGCCACCTTTGCTCTGCACTAAGCTTCTGCTGAAATTCCAGAGCATCTGATTTTTGCCATAAAGCATCCTTATCTCTGCAGAGACACAGTTAAAAGTAAGAAAAACATATAGAAATTATCAGTGCTGGTTTACTGTTAACCAACCTCAATTTGAATACTGGTGAAAGTTTCACAGTAAAAATTGCTTTGCTGTAACTTCTGAGGAGCTTTCAGGAATATAGATAGATCAAGAAACCTACCAAAGGTCTTTGGAAGGAGGGCAGAAAAAACACATGCCATGCAAAGAACTATATATTTTTGCAAAACAGACAGTAAATTAAGGAGGAGATAATATTGGGTGTTATATTTTTGACGGCATTATGGAAATGCAAAATTTCAACTGCTGATGAACGTGGCCTTTACCTGTATCTTCAATTCAGGAATACAAGACTGAACCACCTAGGCAGTATCCCTTAACATCCTAAGCTAGGATTTTAATTTCTGCTTGCTGTTTATTTTGATGCCAACCTGATAAGTTCTACCAAACGTTCTTCGAGGAACTGTTTTGTTCTTGTCAGGTCATCCAGTTCAGCAAATAACTTCTGGTCGCTGCTATCTTTGTCTGCCGCCACCTTGCTGAGCTTCTCACTGTAATCCAGGACCTTCTCCTTTGCTTCATCAGCTTCTTTTTGGATCCTGATCAAATACAACGGCAATTAAGAACTGGTTTTAGCTGATGCGCGTTCAAGTCTTCCCCATAGAAGAAAGGGGTCCTCCACCCTGATAAACAGATAGTTTCAGTGAAATTGCTCTCAGTGTACATATTTTTTATAGCTAGCCAGAATATCTCCAGTTTTCTGCATCACTGAAAGTGCACAGAGATCCATTATCTGGTGAATACAGTCAGCAATCAGCAATTTCTTGGATGCTCTGCTTATAGCGAAGCTCATGACAGCTACCACCCTGGGAACAAAATTAGTGTCCTTGGAAGCTAAGATCATCAGCAGCTGCAAACTGAGCTAAACAGGGAAAGTCCTATAGCCACAGGTTGCCCAGCATTTGCAGACAGCACACAAAAAGGCCATTTAACACATACTCCTCCATAGCCTTCATGTTCACAAAAGGGAAGCAAACCAGATTCTCACTATATTCTTCTAGCACAGATGCAATTAAAAAACTAAAGGTTAAGACAACTCAGTTCACGGCACAGTCAGTGGAAAGAAGTGCCCCCAGGAAGCTTCCAAGAATTTAAGTCTTGGCTTGACGATATATATGGTAATTTCAGTACTGTGAGTCCTACTGATCAAAAATGCTCCAGCAACACAACATGAAGGGCTGAGCTGGTCTGAACTCACTCAGCCAATTCAGCTGAATTCAAGTATTTTGATGAGTTAGGTTTTGTACTGACAACCTTCAGCATAGATAAAGAATCACCAGTCTTCCCAAAAAGACAGATGATATCAGCACAAAAATGTAAAAATACATAGGCTTTGGTTAATCCGTTAGACTCTGTGTGACCCCATGTCTCATGAAGATCTATTTTGGACTGCCAGATAATCCGCATCACACAGGCCCACATTACAGACCTTGGAAACACAGCCTATGTTAGATACTTGAAACTGGTAAGAAACCTGACAGACATGCAGGATGTGGTCAATTCAAATGATTCTTACTGATTCCCTGAAACTTCATGGAGAGGAAAGAAAAAACAAACTGTCAAAAAGCACAAATTTTCCATTCCTTATGAAAAAAAAAAAAAGAAAGAAAAAAAAGAGACAGTATTGGTGTTTTGATTTTGTGACTAACCTATAAGGTAAAAGGAGGTTATAAAGTGTCTTTCAGTTTCATAAAGGAAGACATAATTAATTTATGCCATCAGCTAAATTAACAATACAATAAAACCTAAACCTTGCATTCATGTGTGCTATGTAATTTACATATTTCTCATCTGAAGTGTCAATCCGATATTCCCCATCAGTGCCCATGCACTATTTACCCTATATAAACCCTGTGGCATATGCTACTTCATACACCACAGCAATTTTCAATATGCCTTGGTCACTGGCCCCTTGCTTGGCTTATGATTAACGGCTTGTGTAAAGAACCCAAACTCCCACCTTTCCAAGAGTTCTCTCAGAGACGTCACCTCCTCTTCCTTCTGCAGTCGAGCAGATTCTGATTCAGACAGCTGCCCTCTTGCTTCATCCAGCTTTCTAGACAAACTCGTGTTTGCAGCCTAGTGAAATAAATTACTATATTTCCTTACATATAAAAACAACACTTTACCAAGCATTGGACAATTACCAAGACACCTAAACAATGCTTTAAAAGAATCAGATAAGCCAAACCACCAATTAAGATATTATTGTATAGGCAGACACTAATTAGTTGTGTACTAGTGATTGATTACTTCTGTCACACTGAATAAGGGATAGATTCTAAAGTAAGACAGTATTAAGCCTTGTAATTCTTGTTAGTCCATATCAGTTGAGCTTTTGCCTCCTTATCAAGGAAAATCTCTCAAAGATAATGGCAAAATACACCCTAAAACTTTTTTCACCACCTAAAATTTTCAAAAGAAAAAAAAACAACTAAAAATGGGGAAAATGTTTATTAAAGCTATATGGAACATGAAGGACAATGGAAGTAAAAACTTCTTTCACAGCTAGCCTCTCCAGAGAAGTCTGCCAAACTCAGTCCTCAGAGAACATACCTAACTGCATCTAAAGGTGTACATATATTTCTGCTAGCAGGCAGGGCTAGGTTCAAAAACCTTAACTTTCTTTTTTCCAGATTCCTTACACCTCAGTATGACCCTCCTAACTCAACTGTTTGATTAACGCATTGTGAAAAAACTATTTTCCTCCATCTGTGTTATTTCTCAGCCAGATTAGTTCTCTGATTCAGTGCCCCTTGCAGCCTGCAAACAGTTGGATCCACACACGTGGCTGTGTGCAGTGGGCATGTAGGGCCTAAGACAGACACCTTTTAAACCTGCACCTCCATTTAAGAAGCGTACACATAACCAGGTCTTACATAAAACCTGACTAGCTTTCAAAGCAGGACAAATCCTATACGCCGTTATGCTTTTCGTAATCTCTGTTTCAGTGGCTAACTTTCAGCTGCCGAGTATTTTGTCTGCAGCACCCATATTTATTCAAGGGCTTTCTCAGATCCACAGCCAGTCATCAGAAATGCTGCCTGCCTTAATTATAACACTAATGCCTGCTGACACAAACACCTCTGTCTTTTAATCAGATCAAGCACCTACTTGTAACTCCGCAATCTCTTCCTCTGCAGCATGCTGTTGTCGCTTCTGCTCCTCAAGTTGCTCCCTCACTTTCCCACACTCTTCACTGACAGCCTAGCAGAGAGATTGAGCGAGGAGTTAGCATTCCTTTAGCAGCCATACCTTCATCTACAAAATTCCCAATTGTGAATCATGAGTACTCTTACTGCCGTGTATGGGATAAATGCAGCACCACCATCAGGCTCAGGAAAGACAGCTAAAGAAACACTCAATTCATGGATTCAAGGAAACTCCCCTCTGTGGTGGCAGACCAGCTGTGTTTTGCTGTTAACTTCCTATGGGCCACTACAGTTCTCAACAAAAAGAAGGCCCAAGTTGCAAAATGCTTTGGCTCAAGAGAGTGAGACAGCCCAAATCATACTGAGGTTTAAGAAGCCCTTATGAAAATGAAATGTAAACAAATGTATGCTATTTTCTCAAATTCGTGGGATTTCTGCATATCACCAGTGGCATAAGCCTCTGATCAACTGCCGGTCTTAGACATTACCTCAGAATGGCAGAACAAACACAATAAAATCTTCAGCCTTTAGGTGTGCTGTTTCACATTTACAGGGCTGACTCACGTTTTTCTGGAAGCAAAACTTTGATCTTCTTGGTTGCTACCCTGAGCAGTTGAAAGCAAAAATACATGAGGGAATTAACTGCAGAAGTATCTGGTCTCAGTCTAAGCTTGTTTTCATCAAAATCAGTTTTAAGGAGAAGTAGTGTTACGGGTGTGGGTAACAGGTCTTGCAACGTTCCTACCAAAAAGGATAAAAATCACAGCTGTGACCAGAGGGAAAAGTTACAGAAGACACCACCTTCAGTACCAACCTAAGAAATCATCACCCTCTCCATTACTGGCTGCCTTTTCCATATCACTTGGCCTCTCCACTGTGCTCAGATGGCCATACTATACATCTCCAAAAAACTCTGAAGAGTTATTTTACCTCAGATAGGTTTAGGTCATGTGTATAGAGACATTTTCAGATTCCCAGGCTAAGGTTAGTTGTGTGCTAGTCTGAGAGCCTGACCAACACAAACCTTAGGATTTCATGCAGTAATTGCTGCAGCAGGCGGTAAAGCAGGGGAAATCCTGCACAGCTCCCTCAGCTATAATAATCACATTAATTTACCTTGAATTTTGTCTGATAATTTAGAATCTCTGTGCTCATTTGAAATTTTATTGCAGACAGCTCTTCTTGGCTCGTTTCTTGGAAACTCTGTGCCTGTTTCTTTACTGTCTCCAGCTGCAATTGCAGACTTGGGACAGCTGCGGCACATATTTGAGCCTCCTCTAATTTCTCTTGCAGGATATTGTTCTCCTGTCTCAGATTAAAGACATCAAGCTTCAGCTTCTCCTCTTGCTCTGCTGCTTGTTCTTCCAGTTCTTTGAGCCTTTCTGTGGCCTGGGCTAACTGCTCTTCTGCATCCACCTTTTCAGAGGTCAAGGCACAAATCTGAATACCAAGTTCAGCCATATCTGTGTTGGTCCTGTGGAGGAGATCTTTGTTTTCTTCATTTTCCATTCTAGCAACTTCCAAGTACTGCTTAACCTTGGATAGCTCTTCCTTCAGGTTCAGCAAATTATTTTCCAGCTCAGCTTTTTGATGGGCTGCTGTCTCCTGCTCTTTTTTCAGCACTGCTTCTCTTTCTTTACATTGGACCAGTTCTTGCACATGGTTTCTGTTGAGTGACTCACTTTGCTCTTTCAGCTGCTGGACAAGCACCTTCTGCTCACTCAAGACAGTCTCTGTGATTGCCAGCTCACCTCTCATCTGCTCTCTCTCATCAGTGGTCTGCTGAAGCTTGACTCGCAGGTCAAGGACTTCTCCTTGCAGCCTAGACACTTCACCTCGGTTGACCTCCAACTGCTCTTCACTCATGGCCAGTCTGGAGGCCAGCTCTTTTGCCTCCTTCTCCAGAGAAGCCACCTGCTGTAGTTGGTGTTTTTCCACCAATTCCTTTTCTGATGTGAGGGATTCAATAAGCTTTGTCTGATGAAGGCATGTCTTCTCAACACTGAGCTTTTCTACCTCGAGTCTCTCTGCTTTCTTTCTATGCCTTTCAGCTTCTGCTCTTAGCTGCTCACACTGGCTCTCCATGCCTTGCAGTTCTACTGCCTTCTCTGCAAGCTGTGACTGGAGACACTCTTTGCTTTCCTTCAAGGTACCCAAGCTTTTTTCCATTTGTAAACTATGCTGTTTGGCACTCTTCAGCTGTCCTTCAAGTGAGGCATAAGACTCCTTGGTGGTCTCTTCTCTTTGCTTTACTTCTTCATAGTCTGAGTGCAGAGCCTCTAATCTCTCCTCCAGAATTTGGCTTTGCCTCCTGGCATTCTGCAAGTCTTCATCCAGCTGTTTGTTCTCGCCACGGAGCCTCTTCTCTTTTTCATCAACTGACACCAGGGCATCATCTATCTCACTCTGAAGCTGTTTCTCAGAGGCTCTCAGCCTGGCTACCTCAGATTCCAGGGAAGCTTTAGAAGCTTCCAAATTTTTCAGCTTCCCTTCCATCTTCTTCTTGGACTGCTGCAAATTTTCATTCTCCACTTTCAGCTTCCTGCTCTCCTCACCCATTTCGCTCACTGCAGAGTTTTGCTGCTCCATCTGCTCCTCCAGCTCCTTGAGTTTCTGGCTGAGATGCTCTTTCTCAGCCAAGAGTTTCCAGTTTTGCTCCTCAAGGCTACACACAGTCTGACTCACCTTTGTTAAGCGACTCTCCTGTAGTTCAGGTTGCTCCGCTTGCGACTGTGCTTCCTGCTTCAATGCTACTTCCCTCCTACCATACTCCTCCTCAAGTTTCTCTTTTTTTTTCCTTGCTTCCTCAAGATTTTTTTCCATTGACCCCACCTGAGCCAGCGACCCCATTACCTGGGTCTGGAGCTCAGCCATCTCCTTTTCTTTCAGGGTCAGGGCCTGCTGAAGTGCATCCATTTCCTTTGCCATGGTTTCCAGGCTCCCAAGCAGCTTTTCACTCTCTTCTTTGGAGTCAGCAGTGAGGCAATTGTATCTGGATTCCAGTTCCTTCTGTGCCTCTTCTTTCAGCTGCAGCTCCTCCCTTGCTGCTTTCAGCTGAGATGCACATTCGTCATTGAGTCTCTGCATATCTGCCTTTTCCTTTTCTGTCTCCTGAAGCTTCTCTAATAGTGCCCGTACCTGCAGGGCAGAGTCACAGTGGGCTGTGGCCTTTTCCTCCAAGGCAGCATCAACTTTTGTAAGGAGTGTGAGGTTCTTCTGTTCTGTGGAACTCAGCTTGGCTTTGAGCTCATCAATGCAAAGATCCTTTATAGCAACCAAAGCCCTAGAGGCCTCCAGTTCTTGATTCAACACCTGCAGTTTTGAGGCACAGTCTTCCTTGCCAGTCACCAGATGCTCCAGCTTTATTGAATATTCCTTCTGTTGCTCCACTGCATTCAGTTCCAGTGACTGTAGGCACTTCTGCAGGTCATGAACAGTGCTCTGAGTGGAGTGAGAGACCTCACGCTGCTTCTGTAACTCTGTGATCATCTTTGTCAGCCGGGAGTTCTCCTCACTGTAGTTATTGCTCTTCTCCTTTTCTACCTGTACTTGTTCTTTCTGAAGGCTGATAGCTGCCTGGAGCTCCTGGTTTTCCATTTCTAGCTGGTGAATACGATCTTGAAGTTCCCTCTGCCTCAGCTCAGCCTGGTCAAGTTCTACACGCATCTCTTCAAAGCCCTCAAGGTGTTCAACATTTAGTGAGCTATTTGCATCAGGGCTGGAGGGAAACTCTTGGGCCTAAACAACAGAAGGGGAAAACCAGAAAGTTTAAGAAGTATTAAACATTTATTTAAATGGTGTGCTCCAATGAGAGCAAGTTCAGTTTCTTAATGCACAGTGACATTGTATGTTGCGTTCACAGCACTACAAGATATCAACTTGTAGGAAATGGGGCTTGTTTTCACAAAAGATAAATGAAAACGTACCTATCTGCGGGCAGTCTTCTGAAAATATTTTTTTTTTTCCTCTGCAAGATTTGCATGTTCAGTTGAATCAGCTACTGGACAATTCCCTTTACTTTTAATTAAGAACTGTTTTTGCAGTTTACCATTACAAGAGTCAGATCACCGTAAAACTACCAAGCTCTCCAGAACTATTCCATTAATTACATGTCTACTGTGCCATATAAACATTTATTTGTAATTTGCTTACCTGCAAATAATTGCTAACTAAACTGCTCATGCTGGAACTGCGACTTGGGGGCTTCCATAAATATGCTGAAGATCCAAGCGAGGACAGCGTCCTCCTGTTGATCACACAGAGAAACAATATACAAGAGAAGTCTAAGCACACACATACATCTGTAAGATTTGTCTAGTTGTAACTACCACATACAAAAAGACATAACTGCACCTGGTGTTTGGGTCAACAACCACTGAAGTTGATGGAAACCAAGACAGGGATATCAAAGGCACCTAAAAAAGATTATGGGTTTGGTAGCTGTGACTTCCCACATTCACAAGAACCAATGCAGCTTTGCTCTAAGAAATTGTATTGCTGTGTGGTGGCGGCTCAACCAGATGGTGGCAGCATGCAGCCCTAGAACACTCCCACTGATACAAATGGATCTGGATCAGCCCTAGTAGTTTTTGTTATCCCCCACTTTGAGGTGGGATCAGGCTGTAGTGACTGCATATTGTCGTCTCTACCATTGCTGCAAGTGAAGCACACTGCTTGGCTCTTCAGTCACTACACGTCTCAGCTCTCAAAACAGAAGGAGCTAAGAACATTTCTTCTTGTGCCTGTGAAGATGAGAACAGCTTGGGAGCTGGGCCTACACTGCAGTTACTGGAAGTACTCCATTACAGAGCATCAACTCTGATCTTTGGTATACAGTAGATTGAAGGAAAAAAAGACCAATTTGGACAGAGACTAATTACATGGAGAAAGTGTATACCTGCTCTAACACAAGTATTCCTACCTTCAAAAGCAGAAGCTTTTACAGATTCCGTAGCAGGCAGATATTTTATGGCCCTGTTAATACAAAATGACAAAGTGGTTCTATCTTACCTGGCAAATGCTGGCCAAGCAGCATCTAAATCATAGCCTCTTGATGCCAAGTCAAACTGAACGTCAGTGAGCTCATAGAGTTGTCCCACAATGTCAGAGCTCATTTTGGAATTCAGAAATGGACTTCTTGCATAGTACCAGTCACTTGAAAACAAAAAAAGAAGTAATACTTATTCATAAGTAAAATAGAACAGCAGTTTCACTTGCAAAAAACCCACAACAACATTATTCACTCCACCCCAGAAAAATTAGGATATGTTATTCTAAATGCAAACCTGAAAACACCCAGACCCACCAAACAACATCCCATACCTTTGATGTGAATGAAATTAAACAGCTTCAATGAATTCCACATAAATATCTTTAGAGGAGCAAATATTTTTTGCTCCAGTGCTTGGGCAAAACACTGGCAAGACAACATATTTTTTATACACTGGATAATCACACAGTAAATACCTAAAGCACACACTTAATACATCAAAAATGAGGGACAGAAAGCAGAAAATAGAGTTAAATACACTGTGCAAATATCTGACTGTTTCTAAAAAGCCCTAGCAGTGCCCCTCCAACCAACTACAAGCTATCTTTGGTGTTCCTTGGCCAGGGCAAGCTGTTCCTCTGTGTGCCAGCCCAGAGATATATGCAAATGCTTTCTGGGGCTTTGCGCAACACATCCAAAGTAATCCTCCCTTATGATGTACAGCACAGCAGACTAAACCCAGGGCCTTCAATGCTTATAGAAATGTCACTGCTGAAATCAACATATAGAAGCATCAGCACCACCCACTCCATACACATTTATCTGTAACAACTTTCAACCTTTACCAGCCTCAGATAGGTATGAACCATTGACCAAGGCCAAAAGGTCTATTATCCTTCCTATCCTATTACCAGCTCTCTAAGCCAACCATTTGGAAGGGTTTCAATTTCTTTCAATAGCTACTAGGCTATGTTGCTTGATCACACTGAGCAAACACCCATTAGTTAACAAGGTACTTTGCTATTCACCTGGTCACCTTGGTGTTCATAAAACATTGCTGCAAGGTGTCTGCTAGCCTTTGATGAACCAGGGAGTAACGAAGAAATGCTCTTCCTTTTCCAAGAGATGTTCGTAGCTGGAAGGGAGAAATGACAAGAAAAGAAAATTCTAAATATCATTTGTAATCATGTAGACACATGGCCAGAACAGTCTACATACCGACACAAAAACCCTCACAATAAGCCACTAGTTGTAAAGGAAGTAGTTAGAACTGCCACCAAGGGACACTTTCTCCCAAGACCGTCACTGAGTGGAATCTTTTTTGAACGATGAATTTGTATGTACAGCTGGCTGTTGTCCATTTTATAGTAATATAAAAGGCATCACCGGACCAATGAATCATCTAATACATTGAGTACGTGAGTACAGACTATGCTAAGGATGATTCCCAACATAAGGCAAAATCTCAATGTGCCCAGCAAAGCCAGAAGTGACTGCTTAGGTTACTTAAGATGCATTTGGCCACAGCAAAGAGCTTTAGGGCAGATCTAGTCACAGAACAAAGATGTACACATATACAAATATACATCCCTGCGGACACAGTAACCCCAGACAATGCAAAAAGCCTTTCTTAATACTTAGCCATTAAGCTGACAAAAATCTAATTCTTACTTCAGACCAAGAGCAGCTGCATGACTGAAATTAATGGCTCTTTTTATGAAGACAGCTGTTAAATCAACATAAGGGGGATCACAAAACTCAGCACTAAATTTTGTTATAGCTTTTGACTTGGGGAATTGATGTTTTGTTTTTTCTTTTACATCTGAACTATTTGCTGTTCTGCAAAATAGTGAAACACTAAACAGTAGTGTTTCATTTCGCCTTTCCATCAAAATCAGCAATCAATTTAGGAACGGAAAATGAAAGTGATGAAAAGAATTTCGCACCAGTCAGCCATGCTCCTAACCAAACTGCTCATCCAACTCACACACCAAATATATTCATGATTTAAAAATAGCAGCCAAAAAAAAATATTAGAGGGGCTGAGGCTCAAGTTAGTAGGTTACTGTAAATTTTGTTTGAAAAGTTAGTCTGAAAGAAGGCTCAAAGGCCACACAAGCTTTTTTTCCTGATCAGTATTCCACTGTGGTGAAGTGAGAGCAATACCTTAACTCTCAGTTTCCTTGTTTTTGCTGTTACTGGGCTTCTGTGCTCAAGCAAGACACAGGTTCTTCATTTATCTCAGCAATCCATTATATACAAAAATGTTCCTTATAAACAGGATGATGAAATGTGGAACAAAGGAAGCAACACCTTTTACTGCTTTTTGTTTTGAATTCTATAGGACACAGTGTGAAATAACATCGTCCCCAAAGGCTAAGTACCCCAGAAACAGCAAATTTAATTGCCCAGCTGGTTTTCAGCCTCATTCACCCTGTAGATGTCTGAATGTTTCTTTAGGAAGACGCTATGCCTGCCCTGTGCACAGAAGCTTATAAGTGTTTTTCCTAACTAGGTGTATTTAGTGAGTATCTTAAGAATAGTCAAAAATAAGACTGGAAGCCACTGAATTAATCCTATCCTTACTCCTACTGGTTTATCAATTTAAATTGCAAAGCCTTTTTAAAGCATGGAGATACTAGAAGAAATGACCTGACGAGAAGTACAGGAAAATATTTACAAATACGCAGCTAAAAGTAGCCAAAGACTATTTGACTAGGAAGCAAAACCATGCCACCTATTGCTAGAGCCCTGCTAGAATTCAGGGAGGCAGGTAGTGTATGGTATTGTCAGTGTTACCATGTAAAATGCAAAGATTGTAGCTAAGGTGCAATGTATGGCTGTAGCACCTTAGCACGTGCCATGTATGGCTGTAAAGACTTGGAAAGATGTGTATTCAGCATAATCACCTTTTGAAAGGTGAACTAGCAGAACTCCCTGCTCAAGGACAAGGCTCTCTCTTCAATTAACAGCTGGGTAGTTTCCAGGGTATTCCTATTTGCTTCCTTGCTCCACCTCTCTAGCATATCATTGCACCCTAATATTAGTAGCAGTGCAAACAAAGCAGAACAGGAGGCATTATGCTGTCAAATGTCTGACCATTCTTAAAACGCAACTGCCATTACTCTTTCCTCCTTGTTCACTTCCATCTTTGAAAGTGAACAAGTATTGTTCAGTGAGAAAATAAATGACATCTGGAAACCTTTATGTTCTATCCAGCTAGGTTCAAAAATTGGCTGGTGATTTCCATCTGTAATGAAGGAGAATAACCAACATGTTTTTCTGTCATTTCATTTCTGGACCTGAGTCTGCCAGCTTCCTTATCTGAAATGGTTGAGTGATTTTTTTTTAGAGTTCATATTCCTAAACTACAAGCTAATAAAGTTAAAAGAAGGATTCTACAAGCTAATTTCTATGGCTGCACATAAATTGAAATAGAAAATATCCTTCTTCCAAACAATAATTTCTGTTATCATGCTAACCATTAAACAGTCAGAGGTACTGCAGAAGGAGAAAAAAGCAGAGCAGCCTTTACATGTGGTAATATGCAGGTGACACTACAGGGAACAGACTGTTGAAGGCTACAGCACAGTCACCTTTGCGGAGAAATCAGATTGGCTACTGCTACTGAGAATTTAGGGGCCAGTATCCACAGTCAGAGGACCTTTCCTGCAGCAGCAGTCACTGTCCTTACTTCTCTAGTCTTTCTGAAAGTAGTGAGAAAGTCAAACCCAATTCCCATGGCTCTCTTCTGTTTCCCTTCCCAGTGGTAAAACAGACTGGAGCCCTTCTTTGGCTTGTTCACCTTGGAACAATACAATTCAATATTGCCTAAGTTGCTGAGAGAAGAAAGTGAGGTAGAGAACACAGAGCTTGCCTCTGCTAGAGTATCTTGGCTGTCTTTCAGATGGCTCAAAACATTACCTAGAGCTGCTGTGGAGGAATTGCTAAGAGAATGGGGAAATCTGCTAATAACTTGCCAATACAACTTAGCAAAGCTCACAGATAACGGAGCTGAGCATCAGGACAATGCTGGCTGGCACCACCACCTCTTTTACCCACAAGGGAAGCTCTTCTTCAAATGATTCTAAAGACTCAGACAGGATGAGCACAGAAAGCTTCTCACAGCACTTATTTCACCCACTCACTGAGCTGAAGACATAACATGGCTGTTACAAGATTAAGGTTTTATTACTACATTAATAAAAATAAAGCTTTTTGTCCTATTCATGACAGCTTAGCTGAGAGAATAGTGACAACCATCCTGAGCCATTACATTATGCATTTTAATGTGGAGGAACAAAGTTGAGACAGAAGATGAAATGCTGCTCTCAGTCAGTCCTCCTCAACTCTACTGACCCGTTGAAAAAGTATTAAGAAATGTCAGATATGGTGAATCTTTCCTCTTACACTTCAAGCCAAGTCCTGCTGTAAGCTGTGCTAAACATGGTAGGCTCTATCCTTGACTTAATTTTTCATTCCTTTTTAGAGCAAATGGAACTAAGTTTATGAAAAGGCAGGGCACAACCAGAGACAAACAAGACCATTCACTTGTGTAAACAGTCTTCAAATTAAGTAAGAGTCAGGCTATCTAATTCTATATAATCTAGTGCCCTAGTAAAAAGAGTAACCTTGCATTTTTATACTTTACATGAGAATTAAAAATAAAAATTCCCAACCTTTTTTTGCCATATGTTAAAAGCAGTCTATATTCTTTTAGTTTCTACTGCTCTCTGAAAAGACATACCAAAACATAAACCACATATTATGATGCTTAACTGATATACTTACTTCCGTAATAGACTTGACAAAGCGGATTCCATCATTAGCTCCTTTGACTTTTGCCAGACAGTCGCAGAAATAATCCCAGTAGTCTTTTCTGTTCCCCAGCAATGTGTTTTTTTCTTTCTGGTCAAACTTAAACAAGGAAAACAAAATGCAATGAGTAAAACTTAAATATACTTATATATAACTCCTTGGAATTTTGTTCCTCTCCCAGCAACATGTGCATTCATGACTCCTCTTAGTTTAAGCCAATGTATTCACAAAGGAAAGAGATACTGTGCTGTACTAATGCAATCCAGCAGTTACAAAAGCTACTTTACAGACATAACAGATAATAATGTTCTGGGGATAATAATGTTCTGGGTCTACTTAAAACACAGACATTCATTCAAAACTGCCGAAACAAAGATTTGCAACAGATTCAACAGCTGTTCAAGAGCAACACACTAACAACCAATTGCTGAGAGATCTGCAATCAAGTGTGGAAATAGCACACATGTACCTACCAGAAAAACCTGCTCTAGCTAAACCACATTTGGAGCAGCAATGCAGCCAGGGTATGGACTACAGCATGGACCATTCAAATCCCAAAGGATTCTTCAGCTTCTGCTGAAGCCTCTGCAACCCAATTAAAACTCCCTTGCCTAGATTAAGGCCAGATTAGCATGTCTTTGTTGCAATCAGTGACATGATTACAGTATGTGTAGACACAAGATTATGCAAACTGAATTTCGGTTTGCCCAGCAATGTCCCGTTTTACTTAAATTTTGAGGATGGACAAAAAGCAGAAATCCAGCTTAAAAACCAGCCTTTTGCGTTAAGCCTTCCATGCAATAAAAATGAATTTCCGAAGTGAAACTGCTAAAAATTCTGTAAATTACTCACACTACTATATTTGCACCATGAACAGCTTACTAGTATTTATTTTGCATTAAGCTGTTGGTCAAGATCTCATTACAACAGTTTTTCCAAGATAATTTAGCAGGATATATCTTTAAAATCAAGCTCAGCTCTTTCAGTTCAATAAAAAAATGCCTTACATTCTTCAGCCAAACTGCCAGCACTGGCTTTTGATTACATTTATTTACTTTCACTTGAAATAAGTACAATAAGCAGCACACATTTCAGTCCACTTACTGCCAAAAAAAAAAAAAAAGAGACATAATTGGATGTTTATGATTACTTCAGCTAAACTCCACATACTGAAGAGGCTATAAAAGAGAACAAGGCCTAGCTTTGATGGTGGATTATAAATGACACACATCACTTTTTTTTTTTTTACCTGTAGAAGGTACTCAAGCTTGTACGAGAATTTTTGCAAGTTGACACTGTCATCTGTGATCGGTTCCCCTCCTTCTTTAAATTCTTTACTTAATTCAGTCACAGCATCTTTAAAACAAGACACCAAAATTGTTAACTAATGCAAGAGATATATAGCACTGAATCCATAAACAACTAAATAAGTGGGTTTTCTGCCTGAACATTATGCATGTGTATTCAGTTTCTTTCAGTCAAAATATCTTAATGACAGTGCAAAAAACTTATTGATATGCTTGCAGTTTAAGACCACCTATAAAAAAACTAGAGCTCAAGTTATGTCAATTTGTTGTACAGATTATTTCTTCTTAAAAAGAGCAAAACCTCCTTCTGACACTTAGCAAAAACTGGTAACAGACAATTGCTAACTGGTTCTTCAGCAGAGGGAAGAGAATTAACTTTTTGCTGTCTCATGTGCACATTAAGGTATTGCCACAGAACAAACAGAATTCTGATTAAAAAGGACAAAGCATGTAATCTGCTAAAGGGGATCAGTAACACGAGAACAGTTGTTCAGTCAGCACATTTATCTTCTCCATGCTTTATTCAGGAAGGTTCAGCTTGTGCTGGTTACAAACAGAAATGGGAAAAATAATTTACATAAAAATAAGCATACAGCAACTCCTCTTCCCTAAAAGCTATGCCCATAGTGGGTGAGGAAATTTCAAAGCAAACTCTGTTGTCTCCCTGGACACTCTGGTCCCAAAAGGGTGTACTTCCCAGCATCAAAAATTACTGATTTTGAGCTTGCTTTCCACTTGGTTTTGTACTTATTTCAGGTGCCTAAGTGAGCCTTAGCTCCTAGACCCACTGAATACCCTTTGTGAATTAAAATCTCCACTTGTTAGCAGGCATGTAGATCTCCTTTTTTATGTTACAGGAAAATCTAGATTTCCAGCTTTGGTGGATATCATACCTTATATTTAATAAAAATTAAAAGAAAAAATATCTGGATCTTTGTATAGGCAGCTGACCAGGACAGAGACAGAGCAGGAAAACGGTCATGATTCTGCTGTCAACTTTGCCCGCAACAGAGCTGCGGAAAATGAGGTTGGCTCCTGCTAGTGAAGGACCGACTTGTCCTTGGTGCACAGAAAGCATGTTCTACTGCAGCAAGAATAGCAGATCCAATTCTCCAGCACTCTTCCTCTGAGTCTCCATTCCCAGTTTGGTTTGGCCTCCTGGTTTTTTCCCTTCCCATATTAGCAGCAACTCCACAACAGCTTCCTATCAAGGGTAGGTCTAAAAAATCAGGCCTTCTCCTTATCTCACATGAAGTCTTGTAACAGCATAGCTCTATTCATACCAACAAAGTCCTAGGTCACAATGCACACCCCATATACACTTTTTTTTAAATTGTAAAACTTACTTCTCATCTTGTATGTTTAAATTTGCAGGATTTAAGAATTTAGGATCCTGCAGAAGGTACAGCACATCTCTCAAAAAACATCAGTCACATCTCTACTGAGCACATCACATACCTTGAACTATGCTGCTACAATTGCTGCACAAAAGTGTTACCCAACTGAAAACACAACTCCTACTCTCTGTTATCTAAAACATGGAGGATGCAGCCCAGCCTACAGAATGAATCTGTCAGCATGGCCCTGTACCTTGCAAGTCTCTGATAATCCGCTGCAGCTGGCTTTCGCCACTAGTTGCTGCCATCTTGAAAACCAAAGGAGCTCCTCTTCTGGGCTGTTAACTTTTTCATCCATCTAGATAACAACTGCAGAGCTCATATCCTTGATGACCATTGGGCTGACAAAGATTATTCTTCTCTGTGACACCTGCAAGTCTGTAAAAATCAAAAAGAAAATGAAAGTCTTTATCATCTCAAATGAGCAGAGAGGTGCTTTGGCATTTTAGATCCTTGTTAGGAACAAATTCCCATAAGGCCAACTCTTTTCCAGGAACCTCCTTTGTATTTCCTTCTAGATTTCCCCTTCCATTTCAGTTATTTTTTCAGTTACATCTTTCAAGACTATGAGCAAACCTCAGAGAGCAATTTTCTCTCACTGGAGTTACAACAAGTTATAGTCCAGCTCAGGCTGGCATTTCATGCAACTCCTCTTGTGACCCTGAGGGAGGTTCTGATGACACGGGACTTTCCCTCCCCAAACCCTCTGCCAGATCTTCCCTACAGGCTGCAGAGTAAAAAGATACAATGACTTTTCCACCTCAGGGAGACTTTCAAGACACAGACTAGGCATGGGCCAAGGAGTCAAAAAAACGATGCATGTTTGATTCTCTGGCATTGGAGCATATTTTTTAACTCATAAGAGCTACTGAAAGATTTAGTACGGGAGTCTGGTTTTAGCACAAGAAACATCTCTCATGCCCTCCTCAGAACCCACTGTTCCTAACACATGTAAGAGGACACCACTTTATTTTAAGCTCTGTTACAGCATCCCTGGCTGGATAAATATACTTTGCACTACCTCCCTTGCTTAGAACAATGACGAATGAGTTATACCTAGCACTCATAGATATTCCCTTAATTAAAATTAATGAATTAAAATTAATTAAAAGCCTCAAATACTTTACTAAAACAACCATGCCTGGGGATTCAAACTTTGAAACATTAACCTGGGAACAATGGTTCAAAATAAGCCACATAGAAACTGCATAGGAAACTTACTAAGCATCCTGTTCAAAGAATTCTGCCTGCAATGGTACAGCCAACTTTTTAAAGCAAGCACAACACCCAAAGTACTGAATCTTTAGAAAATCAGCCATTACACTTCTGTGCTTTTGTTATCATTCAAGGTGAACTACAATGAAATTAAGCTGTAATTAAAATCTTACAAACTTTTGAAATACAAACATGGTTAGGTCAAATTATTGTATCTCCTTTCTCTTTTCTTTCTTTCACTCCCAAAATAACTAAATTGGCATGGCTGAAGTAGGTGTCTGAATGAAGCAAATGGACCCTCCTTCTACCCTATGTATCGAGGTATTGTTTGGAAATGGTCCTGATGCGATCCCGTATTCTTTTTTTTTTTGAAACAAAGCAAACCTTAACAAAGCCATAGAGACAGAAACATGGTAGGTATAAAGACAACTCTGAAACTAGTCTTACTAGTATGTTTCTCTTAATACCTGTGTTGTGTTACCTGCTAGTTTCCATTTCCGTATTTTGATGGTAGTCATTATGTTATGACACAACTGTCACATGGACCATGTGCTGTCTGGGGAAGGGCCGTGGCCTGCCAAATCCCCACTGCAACTGTGCTGCTTCAGGGAGAGAAGGCCAGCACAGCACAGACTGGCCAAACACAAACACACTTTTTTTACCCCATATCAACAATATTACATACCCAAGATTCCTATCTTGATTCTACTGAGTGATCATGTAAATTATCACACTTGCTGGCAACTTGCTGAGTTTGGGTGCCAACAAAAAAAGCAAGAATAACAAACCCAGTGAGTCAATGTTTCCTTTTCTAATATCAGCCATATCTGTTCAGTTTGACAACTGTCACAGAAAGGAGCTTAAGTGAGAAGACTGTGCAATGTAGGCAATGGAAAACCAAAACGTGTGGCCAAACAAAATGCTCCTCCTCACACAAATGGGGAAAAAAGCAAGGACCAACAAGGGGACCCTGCCTGTCCTTCCAAAAGGCCGGAACAAGACCCAGTTCAAGGCTCCAGAAGCACAAAGACTATGTGAGAGGCATGCTAGGAAAACAGTGAACAGGCCAACTGCAGGCACGTACAGAGAGCCTGGAAGAGAAGGCAGTTGGGAGTTGAGCCCTCATTTTGCAACAGCCAGCAGGGAGCAGGACATGGGGCATTCTATAGCAGACAGGCACAGCACAGGACCCTGTCAAGTGCTAATTCCTGGCAGACTGCCCAAGCAGATACTTACTGGGGGAGGATTAAGGCAGTTTAGAGTTGCCCCAGCCCCACTAGCACTGCTTAAGTTACTGCGTTTGCCCAGAAGTCACAGATAAATGACTACTGCGTGCACAACAATTCAACGATAGTGTGCAAGGGAAGACAGCATGTTCCCAAGAGATTGATCCTGTTGTGCCAAAGCATGCACAAGACATGCATCTTTATTCCTGTCGGGATCTCCTAGGCAGAATGCGGGAACCCTGAACAGAGCCCACAATTCAGCTGGAGGCATGTAGCTGCACAGCCCACTCCTCTTCTCTCTCTGCTCCCAGTCACCCCTTTCCTCCTCAGTACAGGGAGCAAGGTGTCACAGCTTCCCCCTTCCTTGCATCAGCTCCCACCCATGAGACATGCATTTACTCCGTATTCTTGCAAGAGGTGAGGGGGAATCTTTCGACCTGGACTATTGCACAAGGAGAATGTGCTGAAACTTTTTCTACCTGCATTCTCCTCTGCAAAATGGGGAGAAAGGTACTTCTCTCCTCCATGGTCCTTCAAGAGGTGTTCTTAGAAAACACAATCCATCCCACAGAAAGGTGCAGAGCTCTCACTTCTTATGGCAAAGAAAGCCAACAATGTACCTTAACTGGTTTCCCAAGGTTTCAAAATAGGAAGAGCTTCTGTAAACACCTGATCTAGTCCTTCCTGATCACAGAACATTCTGCCCAGGATTGTTTAGAGCACAACCCTGTTCCTCCAGTATTTACTATCCTACTATGGATGTCTGTAAATATCTGCTATGTGAGAACAGCATTATACATGTGCCAGGCACGAGTGACCTGCTTTGGGTCAAAAGCTTTTTAGATGATGCATCACCACTTCTTATATAATAGCATTTGTCTAAGACTGACGGCACTAACTTGCACAACACTGCAGAGTTGCAATGACATCAGTGCAGTTACACTAAGGACCTGGCACAGAGTACAGCAGAGAAGGCAAGACAGGGCATGTCATCAGTGCCTCCTCACACTCTTGGGCCATGCCTGCTGATGTCTGAAGGTGGCTGCTCCCTCTCCTGCTGGTCTAAGTACTAGTGTGGGGGTGACAATCTTCTTTACAGAGGAGGATATCCTGGAGATTAAAGAAAGAAGCAAAGGAAACAGCCCACTTACAGGAAAAGAAAAGATTTACCTGAAGGGGAGTGTGATGCATACAAAACAATAAAGAAAATTTAATGACTGTAATTAACTTGGTTAGTGGGGTAGCTACAATGACCTACTTTTAATCTGATTTCATAAAATTCCTCTTTGTGTTACTGTAGGCATGTCTGCATCTCCAGCAACTACATATTTTTTTTTAACTCATTGGTCAATTTTGGCCCATCTTGACAGAAGGTAGAGGTCTTCAGAATATTACATTCCTCCATGTGCAATCAGAACAGGAAGCTAGGAGGAAGTCCACAAGCAGAGTGATAAATTGATAAAAAGGCTGCAGTGAGACCTCTCCTATAGTCTGGTATCAGAGAATCCACTCCCCACCCAAGTGCATTTTCAGCATACACTAAGAGCAGAGCTCACACTGAAGACTTGGAGCAATTCAGTTAAAAAGTAAACTGGATCTGCAAGACAGATTCATTGGAAACCAAGGTCCACCACTCTCGACTGCTTACAGAAATAGTTCATGTTAACGTAACTACTCTGGTCTAGCCATTCCAAACAAGGGCACTTCATCACATGACCCCCCACTGGTATCACAAGTCCTTTAATTATTTAGTGCCCGCAATTCTATACCTGTTCTAATACTCTATATGAAGCAAAACAGCCAAGTGAGGATACTGCACCAAATCCTACATTCATGGGTGATACCAATTTTAACTGTGTTATTCCCTTGTGTAATGTGAACATGATTTGTCCCATAAAAGCAGATACTGACTGATAACTGCAATGCACACTTTTGGAAAGCATGTGGAATAAATGACCTACAGTTGGCTACAATGACACACTGACAAAAGAACACTGAACACAAACCTCATGGCAAAGATGAAGGAAGAATGGGGAAAAGGAAGTCTCTACCACTCAGGACTGTAACACCACTGACTTAAACAATTTCATTCCACTAATTGTCTGGAAAAAGTACTTTGTACTTTGTTGTTGCAGGAAACACAGAGTCCCAGTGGAATTTACTGCAGCTGTGCTGCTAGCTTTTCTCACTTTGTACCATGCCGATACATAAAGCTACACAACCATAAAGCTAAAGAACAGTTTGCTAGAAATAAGGGTCTGAGGCAAACTGCAAAAAAGAGACCGCGACTCTTCTGTCATGCACACACACATGCTTTTACTGGGCCACTCAATCCTTTGTGCTTTAACACTGCAAATAAAGGTATGTGACTGATAAAAATGCACACTGGACTACAGTAAATAGGATGATTAAAAACAAAAGGCAGGCACAGCCTGAATGTCACCTAAGGTTTCCCTTCGGAGTTTTAAAGCTTGGTTCCATTCTGAGAAGTGAAATTTTCTTGCTAAATTAATCTTCCCCCTTCGTTTTCTACACAGACAAACTTTCACATTTCAATTACAAAAATACATTTTTGGAGGAATATTTTTTATTTCATAGAATCATAGAATGATTTGGGTTGGAAGGGACCTTAAAGATCATCTAGTTCCAACCCCTCTGCCATGGTTAGGGACACCTTCTACTAGACCAGGAGGCTCAAAGCCCCATCCAACCTGGCCTTGAACACTTCCAGGGATGGAGCATCCACAATTTCTCTGGACAACCTGTTCCAGTCTCGCCGCCCTTGTCAAAAAATATCTTCCTTATATCCAGTCTAAATCTACCCTCTTTCAGTTTAAAGCCACTATCCCTTGTCCTATCACTACATGCCCTTGTAAAAAGTCCCTGTCCTTTTCTTTCAGTATTTCAAACAGGAGACCATGCTGCAAACCTTTGCTGGATTTCCCACACACTCATACATACAAACCTTGTTTTGAAGGGTTCGGGTATATAAACATTTAGTAATAAAACACATCTTGCAGAAAATATGTGTCCAGAAAAACAAATTCACAGAGTATCATAGCAAAGCAGAAGAGAATAGACGAAGTTGCAAAAGCCTGGCAGAAAAGTAGCATGTTTATAATTAGGGACTCCTTACAGTAAATCCCTTTTGTGGGGAGGCCCTTTGGATCTAGGGATATTTGCGTTTTACAGCATAAGACGACAAACTAATGACATTCACAAAATACTGCTTGCACCCCTAACCTGACAGGAGATACTGACACAAAAGAATCAGTAAAGTTTAGTATAATCTTTGTGCAAACTTCCCTATTCTGTGAACAACTGGCCTGCATTCCGCCCCCCCCCCCGCCCCCCCTTGTATTTGCAAATTGTTCTTAGATAAGGATCAAAACTAAGCAACAGATACTAGTATACAAGTGGCACGATAAGAACTCCATGAGACAGAGTTAATTTTTAACCCTGAGTGGGGAAAGCTGGCAACCCTAACAACTTCTTTTAATGCTGCACCTAAGGAATTGGACCTCCATTCTAAGACCTGACTTAAACCCCTTTAAAACATTACACTGAACTTTGCCAAACAGGACAGATGTGTTAGACCAGGGACACAGTTCCCTCATTTGGAGAATACAGCGCTTTGTCTCCAATACTCCTTACATCAGTAACTGTTGAACAACAAGAACTCAAATGACCACTTTCCGCAAACACCACCACAGGGATGAGCTTGTACATAACTCAAAGACAGCCCTGTATCCGCCCTGTCTCATGACGAGAGAAGTTGCCCATTTGAGGAAGCAGTCAGTTCACAAGGAGAAGAGCACTCTTCTGATAACAGGAATTGCACTAGTATCATTTTTAATAAACTCATCTGCCCTTTTTCCTTAGGACATGCCAGATTGTCCTGGTTTCAGCTAGGATAGAATTAACTGTCTTCCTAGTAGCTGGTACAGTGCTATGTTTTGAGTTCAGTATGTGAAGAATGTTGATACCACCAATGTTTTCAGTTGTTGCTCAGTAGTGTTTAGACTATAGTCAAGGATTTTTCAGCTTCTCATGCCCAGCCAGGGCACCTGACCCAAACTGGCCAACGGTGTATTCCATACCATGTGACGTCCCATCTAGTTTAGGAATTGGGAAGGGGGGGGCAGGGATTTCGCCGCTTGGGGACTGGCTGGGTGTCGGTCAGCGGGTGGTGAGCAATTGCCCTGCGCATCATTTGTACATTTCAATCCTTTTATTACTACTGCTGTCATTTTATTAGTGTTATCATTATTAGTTTCTTCTTTTCTGTTCTATTAAACCGTTCTTATCTCAACCCAGGAGTTTTACTTCTTTTCCCGATTTTCTCCCCCATCCCACTGGGGGGGGGGGGAGTGAGTGAGCGGCTGCGTGGTGCTTAGTTGCTGGCTGGGGTTAAACCACGACACAGATCTTGCCCCATGTCAGGAATGCTGCACTGTGTTTACTAGCATCTGCAAATTAACCTAACTGTAACTCTCCCTGAGACTTGCTCCTCCTCAACTGCTCCCATCCTACTTCACTCCCCCTGGGGAAAGGTACCCCTGCTGCCTCAGTGCCTGTATCGTGAGTCAAAAAGATAGGTTTCATTCAAAAGTGAAAAGGTTTTTTCCCCTTCGCACTCTCATTCTTCCAAGCCATTCTCCTCATGTCCCTCTGTACCCTCCCTGCCACAAAACCTGCTCTCTTCTCCATAACTCACCCAGCTATTTAAATCTCTTACATGTTCTTCAAGCCAGGCACCTGATGCTTGGACGCTACTCTGAGGAGCACCATATAGATTCCTACAGATGTAGAAACACTAGAGGACTTCCAGCTGCAAAGGAGCATTGGTGATTCATGACACCCAACTTACTCATTGTACAAGCCTGGAGTCTTCAAAAAATCTCATGTTTTTCAGGTCTCTGAAGTTGGTCTCCGAGCCTTGTCAACTTCCTCAGCAAGCTTGGCCTGACTGAAGTATCTCAGCCACCCCTGAGACTTTGGGATAGTTAAAAGCAACAACCATTATGTCCTAACTCTGAATGGGGCCTTTCCTCAGCAGGATCTTTTACCTCTGTATCTACCATTCCACACTGTCCCTCCAAGCCAAGGTTTCAGAAGTACTTGAAAAGGCTGCTTGGTGGCTGGGTGTTGAAACTTGCCCATCTGTAGCACTCTATCCCCTCCACCCAGCCAACAGCAGTGGTAGCTCCCTAGGGCAAATCCTGGCCTATATGTAGTTCCCAGTGAACTAACAGCAAGCAACACTGAAAATTATGGGTTTTAGCCACGCACTCATAGATCAAATAGGAGGCGAGGTGAGCACATTAAGCAAAAATCACACCTGACAGGCCACTGAGTGCATCATGCTACCCCAGAGCCAATAGCAAAAATTCTTGTTTTCTTTCCTCTGCAGCAGGAAGCAGGGAGTATTTCTTCTCTCCCTCTTTTCTCATGGGTTTTCCAGCAAAGGTCACCATTTTGGGGGAAGGGGAAATTTCAGAGTTACAAACCCCAAGGATTTAAAAGCCTTCGGAAGAGAGGCCTGTATGAGACTGCCACTGCTGAGCCACTTGGGAACAGACAAGCTCACAGATGATGCAGGCTTGGCATGAGCCCAGTTACTTGGGGATATCCTGATCCAACCTGCTCACTTTCAAAACCCAACTTGCTTTGTAAGAGTAGCAAGACCTCTCCTGTGCCCATCCTCCTTCCCAGTACTAAATTAAATGTAATGGTGAACACACTCAGGGGTTAACTGTTTACAAATATCTTGCCGAGATGACTATACCCATCAGCAACCAGAGAATACTGTGATGGACGAAAGTATTAAATCAAAGGGAAGGGTGTACGAATCAAGGCCCTGTGCAGCAACAGCTTCCTAGCACTATTCCAAGCACCGAGACTGAGATGCTGTACATAAAAGGTTCTGCTCCTTTTAGCAGTGTTACTAAATGTAATGCCTTCTTCTGAATACATTTGGGCAAAATATTTAAAATTACTATTATTATGCAATTTTGGACACAAACAACCACCACTCCCTGGACAAACTGGAATTATTACTGGAAAATATGAAAAAGAAACAAGCTAGATACAAGCTGCTAAAAAAAGTTTCTTTGCATTAGGAAAACCAAACAGAAAAAAACTCATAGTAATATAAATAAATAAAAGTAATAATGTGTAACAATAAAAATACTTAGGGGTCTTACAGTTCCCTTCAGTTTAATAATCTCAACAACATCTAAAAAAATACTAGAAGAGTTTAGTGTTCATTTGACAAATGGGCAACTGTTAATTTTTAAATGTGATCAACTAAGAAAAACAAGTAACAATCCAAGTTAAAAACAGTTTTCAGCACTAATTTTCCTTGAGTCTATTAGATAATTTTTGCAATTTTTCACACACTTTTCTCTACATTTTGGATAGTTTTCTCTCCCTAGTCATTCTGTTAGGTCTTGATCCCCCAGGGACCAAGTTTTAGCAGACCCTGGCCTCCAGGTTGTTAGTATGAATTTCTGTTCCTTTTATGTAACCCTCTAGCAGTGGAGAGAGGGACTGCAAATACAATACACCCTTTCACTGTTGCCAGATGGTGTACGTAAGAGGCTCCTTTATACATGAAAATCAGACTCCATAACTAAATAACTGGCTCTTCAGAAGAGGTAATGAAACCATGTTCACAACAAACACTGTTAAGTATATATACTACAACAAGAAAGGCAAAATCGACTATCACTTGTTTTCCATCATAGTATCTCAGACATAACTTTTTAACTGCAGTGCTGTCCTCTAAATGTGAATGTTTGGAAACACTGTTTGGAACATCTGGAACATTTTTAAAATTCAAGGACTCCCATGAGGATCATTGGAAGACTTCAGGAAATTGCCTTGTAAACAATAATATCTGGAAAACATAAAATTCAATACTGCAAGACACTTTATCTCCGCTGTTGCATGTCCTGCAACATCTTACCAGAACTGAAAACAAGAAAAACACCAATAGAAAACATGTCGCCATGTTGCTGACAAGAGAGAGTCCATGTTTTATCCTGAACGTTTCATTCCAGCCTGCCTCCATGGGCACAGAAAGTCAGAGCTGGATAAAATCAAACACCCACTTTCACTCTTCAGCATTAAAGAGGCAAAGGCCTGGTACTCTTCCCTCTTTGTTTACACTTGCAAAGTAACTAAATTTCAAGTGAGAGGCTGAACCAGGAGCGTGACACCTACAGCTGACCAACTCCATACAGCAAGCAAACCTTTGCACAGGCAAAAATCAGCAGGAGGCTGGCTGCAAGACACAGGCAGAAAACACTAGGGCGCTGAGCTCCTGAACAGGCAGCTGCAGCAGCAACAAACTCACCAGCCTCCAAAACACAGCACAGACCCTCCACAGCCCGACTCACCACCACAGGACCTCTGTCCAAGTAGAATCCAGAGCCCACAGGCAGTGGACGACCATTTCACTAAAGCCTTGCCTTTTTTTTTTTTTTTTTCCTTTGCTCGCTCTGGATTACCGGGATCAACGTAAGCCGGAGGAGGGCCAGCTGCAAACCTGGCATCTGCTCTGGAGACAGACCCAGCCACCCCGTGTGCCAGCAAAACTCTCCCTGTCCGTCCGCCAGAGATTTGCCGACACAAGGGCAAGCGGGATTAGGGCCATGGCAAATATTTGCCCGTCAGCACTTTATAACGGGTGAGGGCACAGACACAGGCGGGTATTTGGTTTCTAGCAGGACCCCGGGTGACTCTGCTCCTCCTGCAGCTGCTGTGACTGGTGGGCTGGATGACGGGGGAATAAACAGAGAGCAGGGTTTATGTTGGCCTAAAACCATCAATGGCCAGGTGGAAACCATGACACCTAAGGTGACCAGGCCTGGATGGCGGCTGCCCTCGCCTAGGCACTAGCCCCCCTTTGGGGCTCCCCGCAGCTCCCCGTCCCTCCGGGCCAGCACCTAGGTAGACACTGGTCACCATCCAGGCCACCCCAAGGGTTTCTGAGTGCGGAGCCGGTCACCCCACAGCGGGCTGAGGTGACCCTGGCGGGCCCGCCCTGACCCCGCCATAAGGCCGAGCCCGGCTTCCGCCCCCCGCAAGGCCGCTCCGGTGCTGAGGGGCCGCGGCGCAGCTCTCTTCCCCCCCTTCTCTCCGTCCCCGCCGGGGCTCCTCCCCTCGGAGCCCAGCTCCGAGCGGCAACAAGTGGAAGCCGCTGAAGTTACTTCCCGCTCCCCACCGGCCCCACCGTCCTCCGCGCTCCCTCAGGGGGTTGTGAGGGCGGGTGTCGCACGTTACCTGCGCGGCCCGCCGCCATGTCACGGAGAGACGGGTCGGGGTGAGGCTCCGGAGCCCTTCGCCGCTCCCCGCCGACTACAACTCCCGTGAGGCCGCTGGAGGTGCCTCCCCCACCCCCGGGGCGGTGGCTGCGCGCAACGCTATGGGCTCCCTGCCGGGCCGGGCCGCCGCCGTCGTTGTCCCTTCAGGGGGGCGCGGAGGGCCTGGCTGAGGGAAAGCACCGTGGTGACAATAGAGGGGTTTTATATGTCTTTGCGGGAAAAATCGCCGCTTTCCTCTACAGCTGCGGGCTTGGGGCAGTTTCCTCTCGGGGGGGTGGGGTGGTGGTGGTTCTGGTACCCTCAAACAAGGTCTCCTGTCAGGAAGTGTTAACTTTTTAATATCGTACCGACTGTTGCTTTTAGGACAGTTCACTATGTTGGTTGGGGGTTTTTGTGTGGTTTTTTTTTTTAATTTTGTTTGTTTGTTTGCACATGAGTTCATCAAGCTCTTTGCACGGACGACTGAAGTGAATATGAAAGCCAGACTCGATAAATCCAGTAGGCAGCAGATTTCTCCTTTCTGTCCGCGTCAGTTGATGAAAGGAAAATCCTCTTTCCACTGCTGAAAGACGTAGGTAGGGATTAATAAAGGCCACGTACGGTAAGAGACTGGGAGAAAGCGGCTGTTAAACTGGAACCAGAGGTCCGTTCCTAAGGCGGGGGGGGGGGTACGGGAGGCACAGGGCTCCTAAGGCTCCGGCACCATCTCCCAGCAGCAGGCTCCTACAAGCAAGCCACTTCCACTCTTCAAATTTTAACCCTTCCATAACGCATATGATTCTCTGAAAGGGCATTTCTTTCACAGCATATGAAATAGGCAGTGCTGGTTTTGCACTTGGAAGTGTACTTTAAGTTCCTTAGCTTATTTTCCACATTGCTTTGGTAAATAAAGGACTTTAAATAAAACTTGTGACCAAACAGTTTGTCATCAATTCTTGCCACAATGCTTGTGACTATATTAGCATCATAAACTTAAGCTTAGGCAGCCATAAGATCAAAGCAGCATATTTTAAAGACTTCATGAAATATATGTAGTACGCAGTCATGGACATGTCTCCATCATCCTCATTTTTTTCATCCTCAATTTCAGGATGACTAAGTGGCCTTAAGTTTTGGTGATAAATCTTCACCTAATGTATGGTTTTGAATAGCTCAAAAGCATTTTAATGCCCTCAAAAGTGCAGGTTATAGGGCTAAGGATGTTGTGGGCACATGACTCGTGAAACGCAGTGGGATGTCTTGCATAGTTTGGAAGCAATCTTCAGGCTGACTTCTCTTGGCCTGCTTTGCTGCATCATTCAGTACAGGGCCAGGAGCATGTGCTGAAAACAAATGTTCATTTTCCATTGCTCTGTAGACAACTGGGTGTTTTCCAAAAGTAACCTCAGGGTCATCAGTTGCAAATAATGATGAATCAAATCCCAGATAATTTCACTGCAATGGAGGTTTTTTTACATGTTTTCAAAAAGTGTTTGTGCAATTTTACTTCTCACTCAGTTATCTGCTCTGGAGACAGACCCAGCCACCCCATGTGCCAGCAAAACTCTACCTGTCCGTCCGCTGGAGATTTGCCAACACAAGGGCAAGTGGGATTAGGGCCATGGCAAATATTTGCCCTTTTAATTCCTCCTTTTAATTATGTAGTGACAATTTACTTACCGAAATGTTTAATTATTGACATTAATTATTGAATTATTGCCTGTTTATACAGACATCAATTTCTTCAGAGAAAAGCATGCTGTTTCCAACTAGGTCTGTAGCTGACCAGTGCTTCCTTAGAATTTTCTATATTCTTCATTTCTTTGCAACAAAAGAGGTTCAAGATTTTTGTTTTTTGGAAGCTGCCCTAAAAAAAAATGATAAAGCATTATTTACTCTATTTGTCTTGCTCTTCTTTATTTTTATTCTGATAAAGTCTATTGATTAACTTCTTAAACTATGATAAGCTGAATGGGAATTATTGTCAATTTTCCTAGCTGAGGAAAGGCAATGACAGTCATCCCAGCAAAAGGAAAAACTTTGCTGGGTGTCATGGTTTAACCCCAGCCAGCAACAAAGCACCACACAGCTGCTCACTCACTTCCCCCTCACCCAGTGGGATGGGGGAGAGAATCAGGGAAAAAAAAGGTAAAACTTGTGGGTTGACATAAGAACAGTTTAATAGAACAGAAGGAAAGAAACTAATAATGATAATAATAATAAAATAATAATAATAATAAAAGGATTGGAATATACAAGTGATGCACAACGCAATTGCTCAGCACTTGCTGACCAATGCCCAGTTAGTTCCCAAGCAGCGATCTGCACCCACCAGGCCAACTCCCCCCAGTTTATATACTAGACATGATGTCACATGCTATGCAATACCCCTTTGGCCAGTTTGGGTCAGCTGTCCTGGCTGTGTCCTCTCCCAACTTCTTGTGCCCCTCCAGCTTTCTTGCTGGCTGGGCATGAGAAGCTGAAAAATCCTTGACTTAGTCTAAACACTACTTAGCAACAACTGAAAACATCATTGTGTTATCAACATTCTTCTCACACTAAATCCAAAACACAACACTGTACCAGCTACTAGGAAGAGAATTAACTCTATCCCAGCTGAAACCAGGACACTAGGTAAAATCTTTTCATTAGCTGGTGGAATGTTACCCTTGTAATTGTAAATGTATGCCATAGAGGTATCCAACTCAATCAACTAAAACTACTAAATTGCTACTTAACGTCTATTAAGGATTATTAAAGGATCATGCTGTAGGTTTTGTTCCATATGGCTAAAATGTAGGCCAGAATAACTATTTAAGGGCTGAAATCAACTTCTGACATCAGAAGTTAAAGATAATGCTAGCTGCAGTTCTTTTAGAGTGATTCTGAAAATACAATTTGAATGTGGGTTGGTCTGGGTTTGGGTTGGTTTTTTTGCATTTTGGTGGAAGCCATTTCTATACAAAGTTTGCAAATAAATATAGAATCCTTTAGTTTTAACTGTGATGCATAAATGTGCTCTATTTTCATGTGGGAAGTTTCCTCCATTCAGGCAAGCCCATTTACATTCGCACTGTCTAGCTCATCATTGTGATGGATGCACTCCTCCTGTTTGAACTAACTGAACTTTGGTCCAGGCAGATGCTCAGCAAGTAGGCCTAATCAAAGTTAGTCCTATTGTGTGAGACTATCCCTGAGAACTTGGCACCAAACCCCCAAAAAACGGTTTGGCTGGAGACTGGGCTGATAAACAGCATTAACACAGTGGAAAACCTGACGGCAAATCACCCACTTGACACTATAGATACCTGCAGTCATCACGGCCCCTTGAGCTCTCCCTCCACAACAGCTGGCTGAGCAGCAGGGATCTCCCCTTGGGTAGGGATGCCCCTCAAGGTGACCCCTCGAGGCTGAGAGATCCCTGACCTGACACCAGACATTGATGGGATGGTAAGTGGCATTTTCTGCATGCATGTAACGTTTAAGATACATATAGTACAGTTAAGCAATAATCTTTGTATCCCATACTGACTTTAAGTGTAGTAAATAGTATTGACCGCCAATCCATCTGTACTTACTAAACAATTTACATACCTAAATTTATGATTAGAACTCAATTAACTACTGGCTCGGATATGTCTGAGCGGTCTCTGACTCTTCTCCTGTGACAGTCATAAAGTAAAGTTATACACTGTCATCAGTCATCTCATGCTGGCACCACTTTGGTGCCTCATTGACTAGAGCAGGTCTTTACTAAACTCTCTTAAATAACTGGGGTCTGTCAAAAAAACCCAGAAAAAATGTCTCCTGTGGCTGTTGGATTCCATGAATATTTCACAGTGGTCTCTGAGTACGTGTCCATTGGATGCATTCCTTCCATCACTTTGACGTTACTGTTACATGTGCTACATATGAGTTATATAATAGCTGGGGAGGGTTTTGCTTCCACTAGGCACTTGAGGTATTTTATGAGAGTACCAAACTCCCAGTTTCCCTGGTCACTCTCAGGGGATTAACATACCATTGTAGCTAGACTGAACAACAGGCTGCTGTTCATCATCAGAGACCTTCTGTGACTGCGGGGAGAAAGCTTTGGAAGCACTTTTTGCATTTGTTTGCATTCTGTTTTGAATAGGTGGACAAATAATTGTCAGTAGGTATAAAGCTGGAAGCGGACAACATAAAAAGAAACAGCAAAGCTCTGGAAAACCTCTAGAAGCAAATTTGGCATTTTAGACAAGGTAGCTGAGGGGCTTGGGAGAATATTCTGCTAATACCAGTCAGCTTCTGAGACTGACTTCCACCTGAGCACATCAGGGTTAGGAACTATCACTGCTCACAACTGCCTGCATTTCACTCCTGTGTGACCAAAGTCAGTACCAAGATTTTGAGCTGGTTCGGTGCTGGTTCAACTGAACCAGCAATGATATGGGAGAACCAGGACACAGGCTCTGGACTGTGCAGTTTAAACGAAGCAGAGCCTTTTGTATACTGTCCTGGTTTCAGCTGGGATAGAGTTAACTGTCTTCCTAGTAGCTGGTACAGTGCTATGTTTTGAGTTCAGTATGAGAAGAATGTTGATAACACAGATGTTTTCTGTTGTTGATAAGTAGTGTTTAGTCTAAAGTCAAGGATTTTTCAGCTTCTCATGCCCAGCCAGCGAGAAGGCTGGAGGGGCACAAGAAGTTGGGAGGAGACACAGCCAGGGCAGCTGACCCAAACTGGCCAAAGGGGTATTCCATACTGTGTGATGACACATCTAGTGTATAAACTGGGGGGAGTGGGGGCAGGGGATCGCCGCTTTGGGACTAGCTGGGTGTCGATCGGCGGGTGGTGAGCAATAGCACTGCGCATCATTTGTACATTCCAATCCTTTTATTATTGCTGTTGCCATTTTATTAGTGTTATCATTATCATTATTAGTTTCTTATTTTCTGTTCTATTAAACATTCTTATCTCAGCCCACGAGTTTTGCTTCTTTTCCCGATTTTCTCCCCCATCCCACTGGGTGGGGGGGAGTGAGTGAGCGGCTGCGTGGTGCTTAGTTGCTGGCTGGGGTTAAACCACGACATATACACACAGATGTGTGGCACATGGATAAAGAGCATACTAAGGCTTAGGAGTTTAAGAGCTGGTTAAGATAGCTGGAAGGATATCGCCATCAAGAAACAGAACTTGACTTCAGAAAGCAGCATTTTTTGGAGGAATGAAACAAAATAAAAAATATTTTGGATTTGGTATCTTGGCAGTTCCTGAATATGGAGAGAGTACTCCACTCTGTGCATTTTCCTTTGTCATTCTCAGTTCTTTGCTTCAGTCCAGCCAGGATCTTCTGTCTACACTGCGCTTCTGATTTAAAACTGAAGATGCATATATGTTGAACATTTATAGAGCCTAAAACTTCTATTTGAAAATGCCCACAATCTGTCAGAAGGGGCTGGCTTCCTTTCAACCCTCTCCCTTGTGTACGGTACCTATTGAACCCTTGCAATAAAACATGCTGGCTCCGTATGTGGCAGGAATTTCTGGTTTACATCTCCATTAATGAATCATTCCAGGAACTGTATTCCTTGCCATTTCTATACCTACATAGAAAAGCAAAATGAGACCTTTTTAAGTATTGCCATCCTTTAACAGGCATAATCTCATCTAGGAATCACTTCCATTATGTGTTCATTGCACAGGTCAGTGAAGATTTTGCACATCAAAACCTAGCTTTTCAGTTTTGAATTTTGTGTTCAGTTCTCTTAGAGGACTATGTTCTTCAGGCTGAATTCTGCACTAAAACAATCTTTCGGCAGCATTTACTTGGTTTAATGTTGCTTCAGCTACAAATCATAAAAATAATAGAGTAGTTTAAGTTTGAAGGGACCTCTGGAGGTCTCTACTCCAAACCCCTGCCTTACAGGTCTCTGTGCCTAGTAGCAGAGTTTGGAGAGAGGGGTAGGGTACTATCCATGGCAGAGGAGAGTTGCTTTGGGACTACTTAAGGAGACTGGACATATAGTTATCTGCGGGACTGGGCAGGGTGCATGTAATGCTGCTGAGGGCATCACCCAATATCATTGCAAGGTGCTGTCTATTGCCTCTAAAGGCCCTGGTGGTCAGGGGAGGTCCCTGATGATTTGAAAAAGGCAAAGGTCATGCCCATTTTCAAAAAAAGGCAAGAAGGACAGTCCAGGGAACTATAGGCAGGTCATTCTCACCCCTGTGCCCTGGAAGATGGTGGAGAAAATCCTCCTGGAGGCCATTACCAGACAGATGCAGGGACAAAAATGTTTGGGAACAGCCAGCACAGATTTACCAAGAAAAAATAGTGCCTGACCAACTCGACTGTCTTCTACAATGAGATGACTGGCTCTGGGGACAAGGGGAAAGCTGTGCGTATCATTTACCTTTACTTCTGCAAGGCCTTTGACAAAGTCCCCCGCAGCATCCTTGTAACTAGATTGGGGAGATATAGATTGAATGGGTGGGCTACAAAGTGGATGAAAAACTGACCAGACCATCAGGCCCAAAGGGTAGTGGTCAAGGGTTTGACATCTTAATGAGTGGCTGGTTGTGAGTAGCATGCTTTGAAGGTCAATACTGAGGCTGATACTCTTCAACATCTTCATTATCAACCTGGATGATGGGACAGGGTGCACCTTCAGCAAGCTCATGCATAAAACCAAATAAGAGGGAGCAGCTGATACACATTGAGTTGGGCTGCCATGCAAGGAGACATCAGCAAGCTTGAAGAATGAGCTGACAGGAGCCATGGAAGTTCAACAATGGCAAATGCAAAGTCCTGCACCTGGGATGGCCTAACCCCCTGCAAGAGTGTGGGCTGGGGCCACCTGGCTGGAGGTCAGCTTTGCTGGAAAAGATCTGGGGATTCAAGTGGACAACAAGTTGAACACAACTCAGTCATGTGCCCTTGCAGCAGTGAAGACTAACTGTGTGTGAGCCTGCATTGCTATCAGGTTGAGGGAAACCTTTATTCCCCTCTACCTGAAATTCATGTGGTCACATCTGCAGTAGCATATCCAGTTTTGGGGCCCCCAATACAAGAGACAGGTTGACTGACTGAAGTGAGCCCAATGGAGGACCACCAAGATAGTTAGGGAGTTGGAGCACATGACATATGAGGAGATTAGATTGGCTGGGGTTTGCTTAGCCCCAGGAAAAAAACACGGCATAGGGGAGATCTGATGGGTCTATTCCATTATGTCATACAAGGATGTAGAGAAGGCAAGGAAGAGGCATCATCACCAGGTTGCAGCAAAAGAAATTTTGTCCACATGGAAGGAAAAAAAGCCACCAGGAGAGTTGTCAAGTTTTGGAACAGGGACCCAAAGGAGTTATGCAGTCCCTGTTGGAGATTTTCAGAGTTTGACAAGACAAGGCCTTGAGCAACCTTGTTGAATTGGGAAGATAGAACTTCTGTGAGCAGGGTGGAGGAGTGGATGACCTCCAGAAGTCTCTTCCAAGCTAAATTAGTCTATGAAAATTCACAATTACTTCTTCAATTGAAAACACCTTAAAAGGTGGTTATCAAAGTCAGAGAACAATAGTCACAGTGTACTATTCCACTGAATTTCTGAATGTTTATTAGTACCACTTCATTATATCAGGAGGGGAAATCTCCACATGCTGAATTACTTTGGTTATGGTAGGCAGCAGTGCAACTGGGTAACATTAAGCATTCCCTTTACATGTTCAGATATACTATAACAAAATATGCTCAAGCTATAGATATAAATAACTTGTTAAAAACTGGGCAGAGCAGGACCATTTCAATCTCTTGCACTTTTGTTATATTTCCTGACTTTTTTTAGATAAATGTAAAATGTATGGACAGCAAAGATTTCAGGGTAGTGTAGGACAATGAGTTGAATCACAGTTCGTTGAAATGATGTGCATGAGACCTTCTTTTACTCATCATCACAGCATTTTCCTCTTGTAGAGATTTGCTGGTGCCCATGAAGTGGTCCTGGCTTACCAGAACAGAAGAAGAATTTGGACTCATTTGTCCTTCAGTAGGTTGCCTCTTCATAATTGATGGTATTGAGTCCCCAGTCCAAAGTGTCTTGAAGCGCATAAAAGCAACCACATTCATTTAAAATGTCTCTTATCAGGAGACAAGAGCCAAAAGCTGGTCTCCACAACCAGACAAATGACAACTCTACCTTTCCATGGTTTGTCTGAACACAAGTGTGTTCCCTCTGGGATTAATAAATAACCTTGATGATTTTTTAAGTTTTAGGTAGTAACTGTCCTAATAGGATACCAGGACTGACTTGTTCAGAAAGGAGCATCTGATGATAAGGGACAAGATATGATCACTTTGTTCTGGCAGCTAAACTGAAGCACAAGCTAGAAACTATGGGCAAGCCCTAGGAAGACTATTTGGATATGTGTCATATGTGTTTGCCCCAGTCTTATGCTTTTCCCTAGGTATTCTTGCTTCTGGATACGATCAGAAATAGGACTTCGAACTACGGGCATGTCTGAGTTTCTTCTTTTTATAAACTACACAGCACCTGAGAAGAATCTGTTGTCTGCTCCAGATGATCTTTAGAGATCAAACGAAAAAGTGCAGAAACAACACAGACATTTTAAGATGGCTGCCCAAAAAGCCAAATTGTTGCTTAGAACCATTGCCAAACCATTTCTTGGTGCCACTGCAAAGCTACCTTGCCTTACTATACAGATGCTAGGAAATTAAATATCCTGGTTTCCAGAGGCTTTGTCATTCAGCTACACTGGAGTACGCACTACATGTTACACTGCCCAAGGAAAAAAAGCCCACCAAGCTATCATGAAGAAGAATATCACTTTCCGTGAGAAAAAAAGCCACAAGGTTTGATTGGTGTAATCAGAATGTGAATGGTTTTGTTGCAAAAATGTGTGCTGTTGAATTGAATTCCCTCAACTTGCTTTTAGTTGGGAAATCATGTTTTAGTGGTCATGTAAAAACACCCCTGCACTTAACACAGCTAGCCCTCTTAGCAACATTTCCAAAGCTAGGTTCATGCAAATATTTGCACTTTCCTTCCCACCTGCCCATGGAGATGAGATGCATGCATGAAATCAAAGACTTGTGTGTGGCCAGGCAGCTGGTTAGACCAGACACTCGCATGCCTAAGAGATATGAGCATATCTGGTATTTAGACAGATGTGAGGCACGTAAAAAATAAACACATGGCTGACTTTGATGATCAGATTTTAGGCAGAGACTTAAACATCTGTGTGAAGCAGTTTTTAAAAAGTTGTGAAGCAGCAAGCATCCAAGTATATAGGATAAAACCTGCTGCTCTGGCTTCCTTAAAAAGAAAAAAAAAAAGCCAAGCATTAATTTTACAAATAAAGCAAGCTATTTTTATCCTGCTATTAAAAAAAGCCATTTGTTCTTGCACTATAACCTTTTTAGAAAGCTTAATTCTTCTCAGCACCATGGCAAAAGGAGAAAAGGAGGGAGAGAGCATTTAGAGGCAAATAGACTCCTGCGTTGCTCGGGAGATGGGCTGCCAATCCACTGCAACTGCCTGAAGGGATGTTCAGAGACTGGAAGGTGCCTGCAGCAGGAGCTGTAACAGGAGAAAAACTAATATCCTAGTGAAGTATCTGCTTAACAGCTTGTGTTCCTTCTAGGGCTCTCCCAAACTTTCAATTTCAGACCCAAAAGACTACTTTTGCACTAAGCTAGTTTTATATATATTTATCTACCAACAGATAAAAGAACATTTGCACTGAGAACTTCATAGACTGTGAGGTCTTGTAGCTATTGTCAAGACAGTTAATCCTGAGAGCCCAAAAAAGAGAGAACCAATGAGTTCGGCACTGATAAACACTGTAAAGCATTAAAAGCTACAGAAATACATACGTGTCCATTGCTATATACAATCCAAGTATTTTAAGTCAGGCAAGAAAGCAACATGCAATACCGTTTACATTAAAATGTGATGGTTTAGCTCCCAAAGGAAAAAGCACTTTTTTTTTTTTTTTTGCTTTTGAAATCCATCTCACTGCACAAAACCTCATAAAGATAAGACTTACAGGCCAATGAAGTAATTTCTGAGCAGTCTCAGCTCTCCGTCCCACTGCAAATACATTTTTTTATTACTTTCCATAGACAGCATGTTTGCAAAGAGTAAATTTGTGTGTCTTTCTCAGGGAAGTGCCTCTAAGAATTAGAGATTATCCATGGCTTTTAAAATTGGAAAGTTCATCCAGGATTAGTGCTAATAGTTAGGTCTCGCTTCAGTAGATGGACGCACCTTCATAGTGGAATTTGCCTTGAGAGCAGATCCTGGGACTGGAGACTTGACCGTTGCCACAGGGTAAATACTGACTGCATAAACGTAACAAATGCCTCTTGAACTTGACTCCAACAAATACATAGAGCACAGGGTTGAGGCAGCAGTGGGAGAAAGCAATTTTACGGCTGATGTGAAAGGCAAGGTTGGAGTCTTTTTGATACTGACAGGTAGGTGGTGGAAAAGTAATCATAAAGCTGAGGATGTTGTAAGGTGCCCAGCTCAGGAAAAAAGCCACCACAATAATAAGGATGAGTTTCACAGTTCTGTGCTTTCTGCGAGATCTTGCTCCAAGCAGGATTAGCAGTATCTTGAAGTAGCAGAATACGATCACCCCAAAGGAAAACAGGAAGAGTACATTTCTCTGATAAATGTCCACCTTTTTCCATTTCCAGTCAGCATAATCACAGGTCTTGTCCCCTTCCAAGTTTTCTTGCACTGTGGTGTGAATCACCTCAGGAACCACGATTAATATGCTACCAGTCCAAACAACCAAGCTCACCAGAAAACCACAGCACTGAGTCTGGGATCGCAAAGTCGAAAGGGGGTTCACTATGGACAAGTACCGCAGGATAGTCATGAGAGTCAAAAAGAAAACACCGCTGTAGTACCCGATGGAGAAAATGGCATTCATCGCTTTGCAAAGGAACTCACCAAAAATCCACCCAAAGGACTGGTCCACTGCCCAGATGGGCAGCATGCAGGAGAAGACTAAATCTGAGACACAGAGATTCATGATGAAGACGTTCGTTAAAGATGTAAGGTTTTCATATTTGAATAGGATCCATAACACTAAAGTGTTTCCTAGCAGGCTGAGCAAAAATACCAGAGTGTAGAGGACAGTAGTGAGATGGGTGTAAAATACAAAATAGTCACCCATTTCGCAGATATTGCTTTCATTAAAAGAATATTCGTATGAATAATTATCATCTGAATTGGGTGGATAATGGTCTTCATCCATTTGTCTGTGCAAACCTTGCACTGTTCTCCAGCAGCTACTTTGAAGAACCGCAACAATCAAACCAAACTTTTTGTGAAAATCAACCCAATAACTAAACTCCCGCTGTGGGGGCTTCTGTTTTAAGGGACAAAAAGAAGCAGTGAAACTACCTTATTTGTTTTGTTTTAGGGAGAGAAAGGAGTCATTTCCTCTTATGATTAGAGCATGAACAGGTAGATACTAAAGATTTACCCTCAAAGCAACATCAAGATCTTAAATACTTAAGAAATCAGAAACTAAGATGTTTCTAAACCAATACAGTTGGTGACAACTGCTAACTGTTAAGCTTCTGCTACATGAAGGTTGAGGGTGCATTGTGTTTTAATATAAGTATCTCAGGTACCAAGACTTTTGGATCTGCTACTATTTTTTAAGTTTTCTGGAACTGTATCAAATTCCAAAACACTTCACCATATATATGATTCTTTGTCACCAAGGTTCAGCACTGCATAAACTTAAAAAGCTGAGCAGTACCAGTATCAACAAGCGTAAGCACTAAGAATGGGAAAAGCCGTGTTTCTTACAGATTTTCGTCTTGAGGTTGCTTGACATCTAAAGATCTCCAAGCTGTGGTGGAAGCATCCCCATGTTGGGTGCTCCATGCATCTCTGTAGTGTGCCAGTTCTCAAGGACAGGACAGGAACAGAGTTCACATCAGACCCCTTTTCTGGGGGATGCTGCCCTCTGCCTGCCTGCAGGTAGGAGTTTAATCCCAACTGGGTGGTTGGTTGAAATTGGCCAACAGTATCAAAAGTTACTGGGGTTTGGAAGACAACATACAGTCAGGTGAACATACATGGTCACAGTAGCCTCATTTCTTTATGAAATTAAGCTAAAAAATAGGTATAGAAAAATCAGTAATGACTCCAACCAATGTTTTGGGGTCTAAATTAACATTATCCTGGATGAAGGCATCGTGTGTGGATCCTGATATGACTAAAGCCAGTGAGAGGCCTGCCACTGATTTCTTTGGAAGTACTGTTGCAAGAAAGAAACTCCACGACTCGGGCCAAAATTGTGCCGATGACGTTTTCCTTTTTTGGATTAGCGAAGGCAGAATTTGCCCACCATGGCCAGGAAAAGACACGCTGCCTTTGGCGATCAGGAGGGTTATGTCTACACCAGGAACGCATGCCCGGGAGCACTGCCTTTAACGCCAGCCATGGGGGGAGGAGGTTCAGGTCAGCCAGAGCGAGGCACAGGCCAGGGACCAGCTATCCGTTGGGATGTGGTCACCCAGTTTTGGAGGCGAGGGCTGTGTGGGATTTAGCACTGTGACAGCAAGGGGCCGTCACGTTCATCAGCAGTCACAGTCCTGACTGGAAAGTGTGCTTGCGGCTCTTAGTCTGTACCATGCTGCCATCTTCAGGCATGCAGGACAAGTCCCTGCCCAGGCAGCCATCTCCTCTGCTTTTACTTGACGGTACAGATAGATGACACTTAAGCAATGCATGGGTTAGACTGAGGTCTTGACCACCATCGTGTCCCGTTTCAGCTCGGCTTGGAGGCACCGCTCCTCCTTAGCAGCTGTCCCAAGGGAGCAGAGGGGCCTCTTTGCAAAGAGTAAAGGTTCTCCATGGATGAGTGTCATGGTTTAACCCCAGCCAGCAACAAAGCACCACGCAGCCGCTCACTCACTCCCCCCTCACGCAGTGGGATGGGGGAGAAAATCGGGTGAAAAAAAGGTAAAACTCATGGGTTGAGATAAGAACAGTTTAACAGAACAGAAAGGAAGAAACTAATAATGATAATAATAACAATAATAAAATGACAATAATAATAAAAGAATTGGAATATACAAAACAAGTGTTGCACAATGCAATTGCTCACCACTCGGTGACTGATGCCCAGTTAGTTCCTGAGCAGCGATCTGCACACCCCCAGGCCAACTCCCCCCAGTTTATATACTAGACATGAGGTCACACAGTATGGAATACCCCTTCTGGCCAGTTTGGGTCAGCTGTCCTGGCTGTGTCCTCTCCCAACTTCTTGTGCCCCTCTAGCTTTCTTGCTGGTTGGGCATGAGAAGCTGAAAAATCCTTGACTTAGTCTAAACACTACTTAGCAACAACTGAAAACATCAGTGTTATCAACATTCTTCTCACACTAAATCCAAAACATGACACTGTACCAGCTACTAGGAAGAGAATTAACTCTATCCCAGCTGAAACCAGGCCAATGAGATGACAGTGCTGACCACTGCCTTCACCGCTCACGCTCTCCTCCCATGCTGGCAGCCCAGTGCCAGCAAGCCCCCGGGCAGGACTGCCCACCCACCAGCAGCTACACAGCTAGCCGGGCTGCTCCTCGCCTCTGCCGCAACTACTGCTGGCCCCCAACACAGGGACCTTCTTGCAAAGACCTCGGCCCCGATCCCTGCCTCTGCCTGGGAATTATTCTGACCTGCACACATCCTGTCCCTCAGCCCCGCCACGTTATTCTGCTCTTCACACCCCTGCTGAAGGGCAGGCAGTGGTTAGAGAGCCAGGTACCCACTGGGGAGCATTGCTCACCCTCCTGCTCGCTGTTAGGAGCTGAGCAACGCTTGCAAGGCAGAAAGTGCTATTTTGCAAAGGTATTTGGAGATTATGTCAGATGACAGTCAAGTCCCAAATTAAAAAAGGATATGAACCCATCTATTTTCTTCACAGGTCAGGTGGTAAATTGTTTCTACAGTCCAAACAGTCTCCATTTTCCTGTGTCCATTTTCCCTGAGAGCACTGATGCTGAGTGTGCAAGCACTCAAGTCAGGCAGGCACATAGCTAAGACTGGAAACCCTGCCAGAACTCCTGCCATTTCCATCTCCAGATCTCCCTGTGCCGTGGTATCTTACCCACCTGACTCAAAAATCTCTGCCTTGCTCTCTGTGAGGAGCCAGAGGAATTGCTGCATGGGGCCAGCTGTCCTCCCTCTGATTTTGTGTTCAGCATGTGCAGAGAAAGTAGAAAAACGCTTCTGTAAAGTAGCTTGTTCTTGGTTGCTTCTTAGTGCTGCAAGATTAGCTCCCGGCTAATGCCCTAGCTCACAAAACAAGTTCATTTGTCTGTCTTTGATTTCCCCCTTGGTGTCGCTGCTAAAGCCATAAATCTGGACAGCCCCCATTTGAGCAGAGAAAGACATTCTGTCCGCAGACAGATGAACTTGAGGGCGACCAACGTGCCTGCACAAAACTACATGGTGAGGCGTAGTCCCTGCTGCAAGAGCTCACCACCTTGGCATCCAGGGAGCCTGGGGAGGCCAAGGTGCACCGCAGCATCCACCACCACATTCAGCTCCTCAGTGTCCAAGCACCCACTGACTCCCAGGTGCCTTGTCCTTGTCAGGTCGCATCGTCTACCCGGCTTGCTCTTGGAGAGGAGGCAATGCCTCCGCTTACCTCAGCTGTTGCTCTTCCTCCCTCAGCTATTGCACCTTTCCCAGGATGGCGTCCTCAGCTTTCCTCTTCACCTCCTGTCCACTGAGGAATCTGAAATAGCGCGATCCAGCTCCTCTCCTGTTTGCTGCGGTGTCAGGCACTGCAGGTGTGGCACCACCATTGTTCATGCTGCCGGCAAGTGCTCCCAGTGCAGGTGAGACCTTGATGGAGGATCTCACTGCTGACCTGCCCTCAGAGATGGCTCATTGTCCTCAGGGTGAACATAGCTTTGCACTGCAGGCTTGATCTATATGATGCAGCATGCTGTGCTGTGTTGCCTGGTGCAGGCTCCAAGCAATTACAGATGGAGGCTCCAGCCTAGAAATCATCAGACCTCCTGGATGGCTGGTCAGGACTAAGTATGTGCTTCGATATTATGTTTGTACCAGCTGGGCAGCCCTCCATCAGGTCAGCGATGGGAAGGAGCGCCTTGTGGGAAGCTAAGGCACTTGGATCTTTTCCTTCTTCCTTCAGATTCAGTAAAAAACTCCTGGTATCAGAACCTGTATTTTTTCTCTGTTGTATTTTACCTCCCCCCCTTTCTACTCTACAGATGAGAAATGCTGTGCATGGATTTTCAGTTAAGACATATGCAAAGGAGATAAAAAATTGATGCGATTGAATCAACAGGCTAAGAACATGTTAGCGTCACACATGAAATACAAAACATGCAACTGTTTTCAGTATGTATACAATGGTACAAGTGAGAGCAGAAGTTGGCTGAAAGATGGAAATTACCTTAGTTTCTGTTGTCAGGACAAATAGGAACAGAAGAAAAACACATCCTACAGTTTAAAGTCATCCCTGCCCTTGTGAAGAGCACTCAGCAAGGCATTCAACGTTCATTTCACTCTTGGCGAGAAACAATTGCTTTTCCAGAAGCTGTCATTTTCTAGCAGTGCTGTTTTTTGCCTTGGAGCATCATGGGAAAAGGGATATTAAGACAGAAATGGGGAAGTGCTATTATTAGCGGCCTCTAGTTCAATTTCGTTTTTCTTTGAAAATTTAGCTAGACTTCGTCTGTCAGCTGGAGATACATATTGTTCATCAGTTTATTTCTTCTTTAAACTGAGTGTTTGAGAGTGGCTGGGAGGAGTTGTCTGCTCCCTTTGCAGTCAGTGGGGGCACTGACAGGAGCCCCGTCCCCCCTCACTGGGTGTTCTACCAGCTAAGACAGCTCCTTTTGAGATTCCTGGCATTTAGACAGACAAACTGAGGTTAAGTTCACCTTAATTGGAAAGGACCAGGGGAATATAGTAGAGAGAAGCCCCCCTACCATAAGGCATGCACTGATGGCAGCTACCTTGAAAGCATTTTTGCCTCACTTTATTCAAACCCCTGCTAAAGCCTCTGGCCTTCACAGCTTGTTCTCCAGGTTTCTCGGGGGGGGCGGGGGGGGGGGGAGAAAAAAAGCTAGCTGGCTTTGAAGGCTGGTTTGCACTTTGGCTACCCAGGCAGCACAGGTTGAATCAGAAAATGAATTTCTATTCCCCTAAACTGGAATTTATCTGGTATCTGCTTCTTTAACCAACCTCTTGTTCCAATTTGGGATAGGAAGAAAAATCCCAGATGTGACTTTTTTTGACAGGAAGAGGTTTTAGTTTTTCAAATGGGTTTATGGAGCAGCCTTTCTTTATTTAAAGGAAGTTAAAACATGTTAAATAATGTTTCTCCTATGCTAACTATGACTGGTATCAAGTCTTGGAGCACACCCTTGGAGTCACACATAGGAGATGAACAGCAAAGTCCTGGAAGTCATGCCCAGGATGTAGACTTGGCCCAGAGCACATACTCCAGACAGTGTGGTCTGTGCTGCTGGGTGAAACAAATTTTTGTCTGCCTTAGAGGAGTTTTGCACATGGTAACAAACTCTTTCAGGCCATGGATAAAGCGAAAAGTCAGTAGGACTTTCCTTTCCCAGTTCAGTTTTGCAGAGCCCCAAGAAGCCCAGCTCCTCAATAAACTCTTACCCTATTGTAAAGCAAAACCTGCTCTTGAGTTGGATTGATTTTCTGAGACCAGTGCTTCCACCCACACCCTGCAGGTTTCACAAGGCAGGTACAAGACAGGTGATCACCCAAGCTCTTTGGTGGTCTCCTGTTTCCCCTCGAGCTCTGCCCCTCAGTCCTGGTCATCAGCCCTGTGATAACCTCAGTCTAGGGAAGCAGAAACATCCCAAATTAAGAGCTTGGACCCCACTCCTGAAAGATTTACATGAGTTCAAATTTACATACTACGTACCACTACAGCCAAGGCAGGATCAGCTTATGGTGCAAAGAATAGTATTTTTTAGAAGTGCTGCCACAGCTCTGCTGAAGCAGCAGCCCTCCTCCTCATCCAAAGTCGCGATGGGGGTAAAGTTAGCAGCCAAGTCTGGTTTTACAATCAGGAAGAGGTTATGATGTTCTCTCCCTCTCCAGCTTCTCCTTTCCCAAGAGCTGCAAACACACCCTCTGGGCCCTTTATCACCGTTTCGCTGTAGCTTCCTCTGTTCCAGAGGTCTTTTTGGGGAAAAAAAAATAATCTGTCATTTACACTCAGGCAGAAGCAACCTTGGCCTGGCCAAAGAGGCTTGCCTGGAAGTGGAGGTGTTTGGCATCCAGCCTGTGGTTGCCCGCAACAGGCTTCGAGCCAGTGTGGTTGCAGCTGTGGGTATTCCCCATGCTCCCCAAGGGCAGGGGGAAGGAGCAATCCAGCCCCTTAATTTGGCTGGATGGTGCAAAGGAGGGCATTACTCTCTGCTTGCAGCCGGGCAGAGTTTGGCCATGGTTTTCCTGGTAGTTCATGCAAAGGACGGGATAAGCAAGTGAGCACCCCAGGGATGAGAAGAAATAGTCCTTCAGGTAATAACTGGCTGGGAGGAGACAGCAAACTGGAGCTTTCTGGGGTTTTCTGAGCGGGAAAATTGTCAGTTTCTTTCTACAATGTAGACAAGCAAGACTTTAAATGTATTTTTTGCAAACAAAGAGATTGCATCAATCTCTGCATCTGACATGTAATTCTGATTTGTCTTAATAGCAGCTCTCCTACCAGGCACCAAACACCAGTGCATTTATCGCAGGCCAGACAGCAGTGACATGACTTATCACTTTCCCATCTGCTCCACAGAGAATATAAATTCTCCATTATTTGGCCGTGAAAAGAGCATCACTTTGGTTCTTAGTAGCTGGGTTTGTTGGCAGTTGAAACCAAGCAAATCCATTTCTTATTTTGATTACTAATGCAGAACATATCTGCAGGTTTCTGCTGCCAACAAAATGTTGCCACACGCACCCCTTGTCTCTCTGTGTGTAGATGTACACATATCCTCCCAACCATATACTGCGAGATGGGTCTGTCTTTAAGAGAACTCACCAGACACCACACCATATATTTAATTAGCAATCTTAAAGCTGTGTAAGAAGTCTGTTAAGTAAAGTGTGTGTAAAGAAGCCGATTCTATTCTCTCACGAATTCTTACAGTCATAAAATAAAGACAACGATCAAGGCAAAGGAGCATATTGCACTTTTGGGAGAAATAATTGCATGTCTTCCCTCTAAAGCTTAGCAAAACTCACACCTCCACGTGAAGTTCATGAACTCATTTTTATTGCTCAGGGACAACTTGAAGAACAGGGTTGTATTTTTCTATAGAATTCCAGCCCCTCTTCTGCCAGCCTGAATTGCTAGCTGCTGTCTTGAATGGACACGCTGCAGCTCTTGTGAAGACTAAGACCTGACATACGAGCAGCCTCCCGTGCCCAGAGGGAGAAGGCAGCGCACTGTCGGGCAAGTCACTGCACAGCGTTTGCTTATCACCAGGTTAACTTTGTTGGCTGCCGCATTGTCCCTGCTTTTTCTCAGGGCGGCAAGCTGCTCTGTGGTCTGACAGTGGTTTAGACGAAGCAACTTTTGGCACAGACCTGGTGAAGCTGCAGACCCGAAGCACTGCCACTACCATGGAGGTACAGGGCGTCTGGGCATGCCTCGCTGCTGCTCTGCTGCCCTGCTGCCCTCCCCTTACCGAGTTACTGACCCCCCAAAATCGCCACTCCTTATCGCAGCCCGTGAAGAGGGTGATGCTAGAAAACCAGATGAAACAAGAAAAGAAAAAAACCAGAAACCACTCTGCCCACCACTGACTGCTCATTTCCTTTGAGTCTTGGAGAAAATAATATACAGCAAAAAATCCTCATTGCTCCTGTGGCTCTGTTTCTAGAGAGTACCAAAGGCTGGGGATGTTCTTTGGGTTAAATTTGGAGTCAGAGGAAAGAGAGAAATGCAGGGTGTTCAGGTGCAGAACAGCTTTTAAAACAACTGGATTACAAGGGAGAACTGGGGGGGGGGGGGCGAGGAATGGCCTGAGGCTTAGTCGGGTTGATAATCTGAAGGCATCTCAAATGGTGGTGGGGGGAAGAGTCCAAGGCTCAGTCAGACTTTGGGAAAAGAGAACTGACTAGTGGAAGCAAAGCTTTTCATAACTAAAATGACGTTTTCTACAGAAGACAGCGCTGGAGGAATTTCCTTGTGCAAGGACATTTCCAGAGAACAGCTGCTGTTTCCCAACTCTCTGTTGGATACACTGATGAGCCAAAGCAAAATAAATTGCATTTAATGAAAAAAAAAAAACCCAAACCCTAGTTACATTCAGAGCGCTGTTTACGTTAACCATGAGGCAATTAATAACTTGCACCAGAAAAAATTGCCCGCAACCAAAACCACTCTTGTGCTGGTTTAGCCGCTACTTCCCCAAACCCCAGCACTTCCTCCTGGTGTGGCACGTCTGTTTGCAGGCCAGAGGCACGGCCTGGGCAAGGCGTGTTTGCAAAAGCTTCATCTGAAGAGGGGAACCCATCCCCTCAAGTATTTTCCCCCAGTTCCTAAGAACAACTGTGGCAGCAATGGCTTCTCGAGCTGATCCTGCAGTGATTGCAGTTCAGGTGGCACTGGACTGCGCTTGGTCTGTGCCGCCAGGGTAAGACCCACCTCCCAGCAGACAGACTCAGTGCATGCTTTCCTCCCAATAGGCTTTACAGAGAGGAAATCCTTTCCCTTGGCTGCCCCTGTGAGCACAGCTGTTCCTTTCAAAGGTTTGGGCTGAAATACAGCTGGCTGAAACAGTCTGAGCCCAGCAGTTAAGATCCTGCTAGACCTGGCTTGCTTTCACGCTCCCAGATCTTTTTCTCTAGCATTTTGCTCATTTCCTTCTATTGAACATTCTCTGTTGTTGTAAGAGGCAGCTCAAAGAGCTTTACCTCTGTGCAGCCATGGCACTTTGCAGAAGACACCTGGCACATTTCCATCTGCCATGCCATGCAGTTTGTGCACCCATATTTCAACGCCGAAGTATGAGCAAGCAGGTGGCCAGCAGCAGCAAGTCCACCCAGATAAGCTGTTCTTCAGCAAAAAGTCAGCTGTAGCCCACATTCCACAGCAGGAGGTAAATCAGGGGCTCTGTGTATGAAGCATGGGCGAACCGAGACAAAATCTTAATATTCCAGTTCCTGAGACATTTCATAACATGTCCGGCCATCTGTCCTTTGGCGAGATCTTGCGGTAAGTGCAGTGAGGGCAGACAATACTTTATGCAACAAGGGTTGGCACGCTCTTCCCCGAAAATGCTCCCTAGCTCCTAGATTGCACTATGTCAACTCTGAGGTAGCTCCAGTCATTCAGGCCATCTGTCCTGTTCAATTCACCTGGCAGAGGTATATTTGTCTTCTTTAGTGATACTACGCTCAAACCATGTTAAACAACCAATGTTGCATGTCTCAAGGAACATCAAGTTTGTGAGCGGGGAAGTGTGGCCAGCTCCTTCCCCAAATTAAAGGGCAGAAAACCAAAAGGCAAGAAGCTGAAGGCAGTAATGCAATTAGGAGCTGTTAGCATGAGTCTCCAGGCTTGTGTAAAGGCCATATAATCTAGAAAGTAGTCTTCTTGTACACATTCCCTTTTCAAATTGTTCCTTACTTAAAACAGATTTTAAATACATTTGTGGATGATAATGTGGAAGTGAATTCAGGCTAATTATCCATGAATGACGTGAAGGATCTGCACAGGACACAGGATTAATAAATACATTTCCGTTCTTCAAAGCCAGGATGCGATCCCACCTACTCACTCTGTGTGCAAGGGTGCAGCTCCATGGTGTCCCAGCCCTGGGGAGCACAGGGCTTTCAGGTTCCCCTGCAAATGCTTTGCGACTCAGAGACAAATCTCTTGGATTTTGCTACATAGCTTAGCCACCACCCCCAAGTGACCAGCTGTACCTCCATACTTGTCTGCACCTCTCGTCCAGAAGCCGAGTTGACTGCAGTGCAAAGAGCAAACCTACACCCCTGCTTCCAGCAGGCACTTGAGAGGCTGCGCAGTGCCCACAGCACCCAGCCTGCATTTGCAAAACCAGCCGGTGTGCCTGCAGCGGCTGCTCCTTTGCTGGGCGTGAGGCAGCCGAGCATGAAGGACATCTGCAATGCAAAGCACTCGGGGCTGGGGCTCTTTGGTGGCCTCTCTTTCTTGGCAGATGCAGCCAAACCACGGTGCTATCACGGCTGCGTGAAATGGAGCAAGCATTTGCTTTGTAAAGCAAACTTTATGAACTGCTCCTGAGCTTCGTTTCAGTTCTTATGTAACTCTGCCCTAAGGGGGGTCAGGACCCTGCACTGCCAAGCCCCCCCATTCAGCTCTGGATGCCAGAGCTCGGTGGAAGCGCACACCACAGCTGTAAGGAGCCAGCATTGAAACCTGCATTATTTCAGAGCAATTTCTGTTTTCTTCCTTTTTGTCACAAACTACTGCTTCTTTTCCTGAAACAAAATGCAATTCTCCCTTACTTCGGAATTTCCCCCAGCACTGAAAAGCCTGACTTCTGCCGAGCTGTACTGCAAGCTGCTGCTGCCCGTGGTGTATAAAACTGGCAGGAGCCCTAGGTGGTTGATGTGAGCAAAGTGAGGTTTGCTGAAGGAGGTTTTGCAGACCAGCTGACAGAGAATGAAAAACCAAGATACTTGGAGAGCTTGCCTGCTTGTAGGTGAGCCTTAGCAAGTCCTTCACTTTCAAGCTCTTGTCTGTGACTGAGGCAACAAACAGCTCAGCTCTCAGTCCACCACATTGTCTCTTTTCCCACCAATGTCTTTTGTTCTAGCAGAAGATACTACCTATTGCTGCAGGTAAAGTCTGGCTGATAAAGGCTTTTCTCAGCCTGTAGTTGTCGGCCAGGATACAAAACTGAGCCTTGACTATAGGGAATGAATTAATACAGATGGGTCATGACAGTAACTAACTGCAGCTTTTGGAGGAACTTAAGGGCAGCTCCTCCATTAAAAGGCAGTTACCAGGGGCTTCTCAGCTGAAGTAAATTGGTAGCATTTTTTCTGACTTCAACAGACCCCTTCTGATTCCTAGCAGCTAGCCAACTGTCCTTTTTTATCATGTTCATATTCTGCTGCCTTTGTGCTGGGAAAAAAAAATCAGGGAACTGAGTGACTTAAATCATATACAAGTCAAAAGTAATTCTGTGGAAATGAACAAAGAAAAAAAAAGCAAAAGCGCCTATAGAATTAGAAATATATTTATCAGTCTGTAAAAATAAGAAGTGCAAGAGCCAGTAGCACTGTGCTTCCCTGGACTTCAGGTGTAATCCCGTTCCTTAGACCACATGCACAGTGTAGGAGACACCCTAAGATCCAGAAAGGTTATTGGGGTGTCTGCTTTGATAGCCGTCCTGACCGGCAACAACCCACGCTGCCTGTGCCCTTCAGCAGCAGCACTGCTCTTCTCCATCCAGCTTAAGGATGTGAGGTGTGCACCTGTTTAAGGAAGTTTTTCTGCATCTTTATAGACATTATCGATTTTTTTTAGATCTATGAGTAGAGCTGGAAAAATAAAAACGCTCGTGAGCCAAGAGATTTGTCTGTTTTTTGCAAGAGGACCAGCTGATTTGAGAAGAGCTCCTCACACCTCTTGCCTGCACTGGCTCTGCCGAGGAGAGCAGGGTGCGGGCTGGGTGCAGGGGTGTGGGTCAGCAATAGGTGTCACACTTGAACAGGGCTAACCCCTGCCTTCCCCCCCAGAAGCCCCAGAAATGCCCTGCAAGGGATGCAGACACCCAAAGGGAGGCTTAGCTGAGCATCTGCTCTTCAGCATGCAGGTAACATCCACATCTACACCAGGCACAGGTAAGCAGAGCTGCTGGGAAGTCAGATTTGAGTAGGTCTCACATGTGGCTGTAGGTGAGTCCAGGCCCCTCGTGCTGTTTGCTGGGCACTGGGGTGCTGGTGGTGTGTTAGGACAAGATCTTTCTTTTGTCTCCCTCTCAGTTCCCCTGCTCCCTTCCGTCGCCCTCGATGGGCCCCTGCCAGACTCAATCGCCCATCTAGGCTGAAGCTCCATCACAGCAGCGTGGGACCGACTGCTGCATCGCCTCCTCCTCCCTGCTGCCTTCAAACTGCCTGGCTGAGAGGTTACTGGGACCTGCGGTCTTCCCCAGGCAGCGGAGTCTCTCCTCAAAAGTGTGCGAGAGGCGCCAAGCACCAGCTGTATCTGCATCTGCATCAGTTTGTCAAGCTGGACCAAAACCTAGGCAGCAACAGGGTATTTTCAGGTTCACTTGAAATGAAAACGTTTGGGGTTTGTTCTTAGTGAAAAAGTAAGAAAAACAACCATCTGTCTGGGACCAAGATGTTTCATGGGGGAAGGCAGAAGGGCACTTTAATTACCTGGTGGTTTTCTCATTTTTCAAAGTGCAAACATCATTTTAAAGCAAAACCGCAAAGGGCAGAACACAAAGGCAGGCAAGCCTTGCATTTAGAAGCTGAAACCTCACGTCGACTTTTCATAATGTTTCCCCTTCTTTTTTTTTTTTCTATTTTCCCGCTGAAGCTATTTTGCTAAATGTGTGTCACCCATCGTCCCTGACTTCCCAAAGGCTGTTGGAAATGGCTCAGCGGTGCGTGGGGCAGAGCTGCAGCTGTGCAGTGGCAGATGCCACCAACTCAAACCTCCGCCTGCCCAGGCCAGACCCTGGCACCCCTCTGGAGCAGAACCCCCTTCTTTGAGCAGGCAAAGACCGCCCTGGCCCCGTGGGAGATGCAAGGCACCCTTGCTCCATCGTCTGGGTCATGCACCCTTGTGCCTCAATGCCCCAGTCCCCCAGCTTGCCCCCAGGCTGGAGGAACACCGGCTTGTCCAGCTGCAACTCCTCCAAAAGCGACTCGCAGTGTTTCAAAAAAGGAGGAGTCTGAAATGAGAGGCACCACCTGCTAAGTCTGATGGACAAAAACATGGTTTTGCTTGAATTTTAGATAAGAACATAGCATGTTTTTTCATTGCAGCTCCCCCACCAACAGCCACTTTCACACTTTATCTGATAAAAACTACCTAATGTGATAACATGATACTTAGGTTTCAATGTTCCCTTTCTCAAAGACACCCTTGATACTTTGCCCTTGGCTTCCACCGGGGTGCATCCATGGTGCTCATTAACAGTAATGACAGTTGTTCTTAAACACCCCCATGAGGCAGGTGATGGAAGGGTGCAGAAGCTGGCAAAAAGGGATGAAAGGATTTTGTCAGAGCTGCAGTTGTTAAGGCTTTATCTACCACGTAAGGGCAGTCCCTCTGCTGCAGCAAGATTTCTAAGATAACAAGTAAATAGCCCTGCTGCAGTCAACTGGAGCTCAAGTGGAGGAGAGCTTAGATGAACTGATGAAGTCATCTTTTCTGTGATCCTCTGGTTACAAAACCGAGTCTCAGATCTTCATTTGTAATGCAGAGAGAGCACTATTTGAAATTTAGGTATTTTTGTTTCAATTCTTCATCTAGGATTTTATGAGACTGTCCCTCTAGGTATCTGAGCAACAGGGTATAATTTTCCTTTTTTTTTGCTGAAAGAGCAATGTCTATTTGTTTTTAATGATGGCAGAGGAAAAATGACAAAGTTTGCACCCTGGCTTGTATATACATCCTTATGATATGTAAAGAAAGTTCAGAAATTTAAATACAGGCCAAAAGGAGGGGAAAAATTCTGCCTGCGTCCACAGCACATGGCAGGTTTGACTATTCTGGTTTTCCTGAAGTGCTCTGCAGCTGAGCGTGGAGATCTTCTGATATCTGGCAAATGAAATATGACTAATTGAGATGGGAAGTGGTTTTCCTGCATGTAGGTTGATTTTATTAATATCTTTCTACCTCGAATGGCAAAGGAACACTTCGGAGAAAACATGTTTGTTAAAGTTTTGAGTATATTTCCACTTTGGGGCTGAGAAAGTTTTCGGTCTGGGGAAGCAGGGACCTCTCCTAGTTAGAACCAGACTTCTCAATCCCAGTATAGCTGTGGCAGAGAGCGGGCAAGCCTGAAAACCTCCTAAAATGGCAGCAGCCAAAAATAAAGCCACACCTTGAAGAAACCAACCCCCCAAGAAGCCTCTGCAGCTCCTGTTCAAAGTTTCTGCGTGGGGTTTTAGCCCGTTGGGCTCTTGGGGGCTTTCACGCCCTGTCAGGGGAGAATGGATGGAGCATCATACGTTCCAGGCTGGTTGTGGGCGACCCTTGGGCAGGTTCTCCATCCCATGGTGGGATGAAATATGTGCTCACATCTCCGATACAGCTGTGCAAAGGTCAGGTGGCACAGCTTAAATGGGTGAGGAAAAGGTTTAAAATTAGTGCCCAGCTTTGCCAGCCATCACTGAGCACCCTGCTTTGTTGCTTTGGCTCAGGGGGTTGGAGGCAGGAATTTGAACTGCTGCAAAAAAAGTTATGAAGCTTCGACCATAAACAAAACGGGTGGTAGTTACCAGCTGATCTAGTTAAAGCACCACAAAACCATGCAAGTGAAATCTCGGTTTAAGTCTGGCTACATACATATGTATATACCGGCTTCATGCCTTCCTCCTGTCAAGGTAAGCTAAATTAATATAAGCCACATTTAGATCAGATTCAATGTAACCATTTGTATACAGGTTTCTGTAAAATCTGCTTTTAAGCTGGCTTGAAGACAAAATGCCCTACTCATCTTTTCTAGAAACTGAATCAAATTGTCACCGGCGTGTTCCTGGAGCGGGTACATTTTTGTTTGCTTCCTGCAGTTTTAGTGAAGTCATCATGAAACCAAGCATCAGAATTGGCTGAAATATTACTGTTTCCCCATTTCCCCCCGTCCATTTTCCCCAGGTGCCGAAGATGGCAGAATGGACTCATGCCCTGTTTAGGGGACACCATGTGGACCTGACAGAGTGTGACTGTAATTGTAGCAATGTGTCGTTGTCAAACCCTATTTCACTTATCCCTTTTTGCTCTCCTTTTCTGCCTGGGCAGTTAAATAAAGTGAGGATGTAATCAGATTTGGGACCCCTGTTTTCATCTTTCTTCCCAAATTTTTGGCAGTGGAGGTTTCTTGCCTCTGGCCTTTGGTGACTGCCCAGGCAATAGGGCAGGCTGTCCTGCAGCGGAGTGGGGGGACGCTCGGCTGAAACATACTTAGTGCCTGCAGTGGGGTCTCTTCCCTCGCCCCTCCTGGGATGTGTGAGGCCGTGCACGTGGGGCTGGTGATGGAGGACGGGGCCGGCTGCATGCAGAGCTCCCACACCTGACCAGCCCCTGTCCTTTAGGGTGGCTCCCTATGGGGTGGGTTGGTTTTTTTGGGGGAGGGTGGGTCGTGGAAGCCTGGCTGGTCCCACTGAGGCTCTGGGTGATGTCTGGGAGTTTGTCCTGACCTCTCAGACCAGGACTGCAGAGGGTGCTTGTGCACCATTGAGCAATGTGACCCTATGGAGGGTCTTGTGCCAGTCCAAAATGGCGGCGCTGGGGAGCACGGGACAGAAGGGACACCTTAATCTCTGCTGGCAGGAGTTGAGGATTGGAAAAGAAAAGCTGTCCTCAGCAAATCACTGTTTCCCAATGAGAAACTCAAAGTTGAAACCTCAGGTATGAATCACCTGCCCTTTAAAACCCCTTGGGGTTGCAATCAGTTCTGCATGTGGGTTAAGGAGAAGGATCAGATCAGTGAGGCTGTCAGTCCCTCACCTTTGGGGTAAATAAAACACACCCACATGCTGGCTTCCAAATCCGCTGTTTCCACTTGGTAGCTTTGTCTCAGGAATACAGTCAGGAATATGAAGAGCCCTCTAATGACATTAGACCAAGTTGGTGTAAATGATCTGCAGCAGGGGTGGGAAGATGAAATGAGGCCAGAAAGAAAGATCTCTGGAGCATTTCACCTGGTGCTTTGTGCAGCAGCCCAGCTCTGGTCAGTGGAGCAGCCAAATTTGACCCTCTGGGTCTCTATCCTGCTGAGCTGCAAGGGAAAAAATGAAAAGGGAGGAGAAATACACAGGAGCGAACTGAAGTCCTGCTGTGGAATTGGAGCCATCATGATGATCAAAAATACATATTCTTAATTTTACAAAAATAAAACCAGGCACAGACAATCTGGGCAGGAATGATCTGGGCCTTAACACATTTTCCTCTTCCCAGGGCTTCCCTTCCACACTTAGCTCTGGCCCTCTCCTTCCCACGAGCTGTTTTGTAACCTCTGCTCCTTGTTGCGCTGTGTGCTGCAACGCAAACAGCCCTGTGATGACAGTCGGGGTCTAATGCCTCATGGTGAACATTCAGGGTAATTCAATAGGGTGGTTTTTGGGGTCAGGACCTCAGGACAGATGCTGGCTCCAAATCTGGCTAATTTGCACGCTGTCCCATCTCTTCCTCCTCAGTTAATTTGAGCCACTGGAAATGGGATCAGGGCTGGAGCCCCCCATGTCCTGCTGTTCTTTGGGACTGCAACTGGATCCTGGATAGGGGTGTGAGCTGAAAATGTCCCCAGAAGGCAAAGCTCTTGCAAAGACATCCTTAATGGATCTCTTCCTGAGATACCTTGACTTATTTTTTAATGTTTTCTTGAAGAAACGAGTATGTCTTAAGGGTGCCACAAAAATATGACTGCAGAATGAATGGCTGAGAGTGAGATGCAAGGATGGGAGACAAAGACCATGGGCCAAGACATATGGGAGGAGTTTGGCTTGTTCCCAGGATTGATTACACCCTTAGTTACCATAACCTAGCTGAGGTCCCTTGTCTTCTGCTGGGCACCACTCATGGGCAGGTCTCATCTTCACAGTACTTTGCCTACATAGCTTTGGAGAGCTACAGGGCAATGGGAAAAAGCATGCATGTTTTGGAAGACTTCTCCTCTTTTCTGGAGGGACATGGAGTAGCAATTCCAGGGTGTGTGAGAAGGAGCTGACAAGAGCTGGTAGCAGAGCAGAAGGTGTGCAGGAGTCCTGCCACCAGCTCTGTAGAGCCAGAGAGCTATGCAGCTGCAATGCCAAAGGTGGAAGCTGGGGCATGTAGTCAAACAGGCTTTGCACAAAGGGGAACCGGATGCTCTGGGGCCAGATCCTGCTCTTGGTTTACAGCAGGTAAAGTTAAGCATTAGCTAGTTGCAGAAGACCAGCTCCATGCCCAGCTGGCGGCACTGGCAGCAGAGCTTGGTTTCTGGGGTCAGTGCAGTGCAGCAGATGAGGAAGAGGCACTGGAGCACCTCAGGGCACAAAAAAAGAAAGATCAGCTCAAGCATGGCCAAGGCTAAGGACCGTGCAAGATGTTCATCCTCATCACCTGCTTTCCGTTTCCCTCTCGGTGCCGCGCTGCCCATCCCACCCTGTCCTGGCCTCTCTGGATCTCCCCTCACCACGCCCCGAGCTTCTACTCCTGCTGCTTCACTTTCTTTACCCAGGTTCACTGTTCGTCTCAGCTCTTTGCCTGTTGTCTGCAATTTGTGGTTGACATGCTACACCAGATGACAGAAAAGAGGAGCTAAGGTCCCCTTGAGTCCTCTGCCGAACTCATGCTAATGAAGGCAGCAGAGCAGCTGTACGCACACGAAGCCCCCTCTTCCCACCCGTGAGGGGCTGGCAGGGGAACGGCTGCACTCACTGGACTGTCACCCTGTGCCACAGAGATGTCCCATGCTGGAGGGCTGCAGGCAGCAGAGGCACCTCTTGGCTGCGTTTTGCTGTGGGCTGGTGAGCTCCAGGACCGGAGCCTTCAGCACAGGCTGTCTGTATCCCTCCTCCTGCTGCTCCTCTTGGCAAGCCTGGACTCCCCTTTGCCATCCTCTGCTCGTGGCTGCCCCGATGTCCTGTGCTGGTCCCTGCCATCCCATGGCAGCCCCTGCCTCCAGGCATTTTGGCATGATGGGGGTTGGTGCTGGCTTCCAGGGAGAGGAAGACCGACGTCTGAGGCCTGGGTGAGAGAAAGACTTAGATGTGCCTCTCTCATGGCTAGGGGGGTGCTCTGGCCAGTGAGGCAGAGCCTGGGGGGGACACCTCCAGCGGAGATGGAAGGGCTCCCCAAAGGGGGTAGCTGGGGCACAGGGCAAGAGGCTGTGCAAGGGGAAGAAACACCTAACATGTAGCTGTCTGGACTGGGGAATCCACACTGTGCTTCCTGCATTGCTCCAGCATAGAGCATTTTACCCATTTTAATGGTGTAACATGAAATCTAAGGGCATGCTAGCACCCCATCTCGCAATTAGAGGCAGAGAAGCTGGCTGACAGCTGCAGCAGTCAAAGAGACAACGGCCCTCATATATTGAAACATACAGAGGCACTCTTTCCAGAAAACTGGACTATATCTGACTATTCGGTGAGGGGGGAGCCTCGATGCCCAAAAGCAACCCATGCTGTCCCCACGCCAGCCTCCAGCTCCCACCATCTGTGCATCCCGGCAGCCCCAGGAGCCAGCAGCTGCTGCCCCACGCCACTGAAAGCTGCTCTGTCCTGGGCTCCTGCACCACTTCTGCCAAAGTGTGTGCTGCCGGCTGAGGAGGAGGAGAAGGAGGAGGAGGCTGAAGCAGAGCTGAGCTGGGAGGTAGGTAGTGCTTGCAGGCATGGGAATTTGTTTTACCTACCCAGCATTGAGGAAAACTTGCCCAAACCCTGGCAGTTTACTACAAGGGGACTGACTAGTGGCTGTATTTTGTCTTTAGGACAGCCTGTCCTTTTCCTTCTCATGCTCACCTGTTGCTTTTTGGACTCCGTGAAGCCCAATTGCCACTGCATGTCTTCTCCTCGTATTTGCACTGTCTTGGAAGTGGCTATGCTGAAAGTTGGTCGCTCCTTCCCCCCCGGCCGATCCCTGTATTTTTGCACCCATGGCTCTGGGTGACAGTGACCTGGCGCATCTGTCAGCCCTGCGGCACTGCTCACCTTTGGTAATCCTGTCACTAGCACCTGCGCCAGAGATGAGAAAGGATTTGAAACATGGGCACGCTAGGCAGGGAACAGCATAGAGGATGTTTTCAGCTCAGGCGCTGCGTGTTCACACTTTGGTGATGGCCAAAGGGCTGATCCTTTCTCACCTGGCTGGTTCTCTGAAAACGCTTCAAATGAAACTTGAGACCTCTGTATAACCCCTGGTATCCCTGCCTGCCAGCAGAGCTGGCTGCCTTTTATGAGAGCATGATTTTCTCTCCATATGCAGCAATTCCCTCGCCAGTGCTCTTGCACCGCAGGTAAGCCCCCTCCTTTTGGCACCCCATGCACTGCGCTGCAGGCATGCAGCAGGAGCGGGATGTCAGGGCAGCAGTGGGCAGTGGCTGCCTGCCCAGCCACCTCTCTTTCCCTCTGCCTGTGGCTCAGCTCTGCACCGTGCCGCCGCATCGCTGCACAGTGAGCTGGCCACTTTGCTGACACCGCTGAAAACTTTTTGTTTACTGGACGATCAGATGCCTTTTCTTTTTGCATTAGATTGATTGTCAGACACGGCAGGCAGACCTCTCTGTTGTGCTCCTTGTAATGCGTGGTTCGGGAGGGCACAGATGTCCTGTAACAGGAGTTGTGTGAACTGTAGTTATGGCTATGTTTTGCTAGACCAGTCCCTCTGAGTCCTTTCCAGGTTCCTCAGTTAGATTTTCATTGGCTGCATGCATACCCAAAAGTCTACATGAATTTATTTCCTGAAGAGTTTCTTGGAGGACCACCAAGCACCCTTGGGATCAGCATTTTGATGACAGGTGATGAATGCTACTTCTGACATGGTTCTGTAAGACCTAAAGGCCACTTGCATGATCTTGTTGGTCACCAGCACCCTCAGACCATAGTTTAAGACCCTAGACCTAAGATATACCAAACCTCAACTTTGTATTAAAAGCATGTCTGTATGTAAGGCTTGTAGATGACTCCCAGGGCTGAATTTTTAACACAGCAAGTGATTTAATGACCCTTTTTTGTCGCAGGTTTCTAGAGAGCCTGGAGGCAAACATGTGATTTCTCTGTGCAGTCGCTTCCTCTACTTGTGCAATGGAGTAGTAAAAAGATGTGTTTTATGCAAAGCTTAACACTGAGAAGATAAATGAAATCATGTTGGGAGCACACTTGTATTGTTGAATAGAATGCCTTACTGGGAAGTACATTAAACGTTAACCTCCTGTGGTATATGTGGTCAGCTGCTGGTTCATATCTTATCTGAATACCTATTCACATTTCAAAAGGCAAAGAAAACCCCAAAACACTGTGCATCTTTTTTTTACAAAGTGATTTCACTTTGCTGCCTTGGACTGTGGATCTATTTTATTGCACTACAGTGGAGACTTTCTGGTCTAACTTTCTGGTTTTAATTTTCCAAAACTAGAATGAGATATAGTAAGAATAAATGGGGGTTGTTCTGTTCCATCTTCAGACCCATTTTACTGTTAAAAGTCTTAAGTAATCAAAAAGAAAAGCCTTATTTTTCCCAACTTACGACAATTATCCTTGGCAAAGTAAGGTGTGAAGGTTTCCCAGTGCTGACTGCTCCCGCTTGCGCTCTGGACTCTTCCTTAAGGAAAGCTCACACCGGGAAGGGTTTTCAGAATTACTGAATTTAGAGTTTTGGAATTACTGGCTTTGCATGTATTTGACAGAATAAAGATGAAGGAAGCCGATCAGCATTTGGGGCAAAAGAAGAATGAACACCTAAACCATTCATTTTTCAATACTATTTGAGATGAATTCAAGAGCTTTCTTTTTCTTCAAAGATTGCCTAAAGCATTGTGGCTCAGCTCTTGACTGCAGGATTTCTCAGATGTCCTTTGCTGTGTCCAAGAAATGCAGGCACATTGCTATTATTCTTTTCTATAAAAGCTGGTCTTGTGTTTGGTCCTGGCTAGACAGACACATTCACACCTAGCGATTTCAAAAGGTTAATGAAACTTCTGACTTTTTTACTCTTCTGCCTACAAACTTATAAGAGGGGAGGTAGGAAATATTGATGGTTCTTGGAATTATTAGAGTGTATCAGAAAAGAGTCAGCAAAAGAAATTCTGTGTGTTGTAAAAGGAAATACAGATTTTACCTATGCAGTGACAAAAGTTTATCAGTTTTGACCCACTCATTTGAAACCCACAAGAGCCCCTCTGGTACTTTCAGTACACCAGAAAAACATGAAACTGCAGTTTGGTAATGAGAAGAAAACCTTCCCCATGCATCTGCATACTGGAAAGACACTCCTCCTTTTCTTTAACCCAGCTTCTCGTTGGATCTGGTATTTTTCAGAACATTTGGGGCTGTATCTCTTACCTTCATTGAGCTGTGCATGTCCATTCCCAGCCCACAGGAGAAGAGGACAGTGTAGGCAGTGGGAGTGCAAGCTCTGCTTTACCCTGGCTAGCCTAAGGGATCCTTCTCGCTGCTAAGGCGGAGAGCAGGTATGAAGGGCTGATGCATAAAGCAAACTCCTTCCTGTCAGTGCAAGGTCAGCCATGCTGCAGCTGAAGCCACGCTCGCGGCCCCAGGCTGTGGTGGGAGGAATGCCTGTCCCCTGACCCGCTCCCCACGGCTTCACCCTATCCTGCCAGCATTATTGCTGGCAAACCTTAGCATGTCTCCCTGTAAGCAGCAGGGGCTTCATTATCTGCTCGTTTTCTCAAGCAGCGCCATGCAAGATGAGGAGAGAGTTTAAACACAGTGAGCGTTGCTCCCTGCAGGTTTTGTACCTGCGCTGCTGCCTGCAGCCTAGGGCAAGCCTAGGGTACCTGCTAAGTAGCAGCACTGACTGTCCTGCTTGCCCCTGACATGTCCAGACGACTCGCTGGGTCCACGCTAAGGTGCTGAGCGCGCGCGTGGCCGTCCCTCTCCCCCAGCAAGCTCCGGCAGGTGGGCTCAGCGTGGCTGCGCTTGTTTGCCGTGGCATGGCGTGGGTGGTGGATGTGCCCAGTGTGGACAGCAGGCTCCCTGCTGAGTCTTTGCTGTGGAAAATGAGTTCCCCAAGAGCCTTGTGCTGCAGCTCTGGAAAGAGAGCTATGCCCCTGGCTCTCCTGATCAGAAAGGTTTGAAAGCATTTTCTGATACCAGTGAAAAGCCCCCGAGTTGCAACTTCTAATCATAGCACAAAAGTCTGTGTCTCTATTCTGCATGGTCAAATCCTTTTAGCCTTACTTTCACCACTGTGACTTTGACCTGTGGGCTTCCAGCTTATGCCAGTGCAATTGCCATGCCCTTGTTGCCATGCCTTCATTGCCAGGCCTTTTGACTCACCACCTCTCGTGCAGCGGGTTGAGCTAACCATGAGGTTTTCAACACTTCTTGTATCTTGCATATTTCCTGCAAGAGGTGGCAGAAAAATCTGTTTCCTGAGATGAAGTAAGCAAAAAGAATATCTACAAAAAACAGACGAAAGGAACCTAAAAAAACGAGAAAAAGAATAAAGCTGTTCAGCAGCTTCCTGTTTACCAGCGGCTCAGATAGAGATTTATCAGCAGCATTGCTGAGCTCTCCTCACACCTTCTCTTGGACCACAGCACTGCGGGAGTTGTGTGTCACCCCAGCAAAGCCTCTCTTCACACCCCCGGCGAGAGCAGAGCCTTGGGGGAAAATGCGAAAGACAGGACAACACTGTGCAGACATCTGCTTTGAGATCGTAGCCACTGCCGTCTAGATGGGAAGTGCCAGTGGGATGGGACCATTGCCCAGATTTCACTGCGAGATGCTCTTGTGCCAAGAGCCGCCTGCCCTGGGGCATGTCGCTAAAGGCACGTGACCCCTCCGAGGGGACCCACTGCCAGTGGCAGGGTGCCGGTTTGGATCTAAGGTCCGCAAGTCACAATCCTGGTCTTAAACCACACAGGCTTCCCTGTTTTAAGAGCGTGGTTTCGAATGTCAAAACCCTTTTTTCCTTTTAAAATCTGATAAGCCTCCAGAGCGGCTTCCACAGGAGGCTCCTGTGGTGAGAGCCGAGCTGTGCTCAAGAGGCAGTCGTGGGTGCCAGTGGCCACACGGGGAATTTCCCACCACGCAGCCCCCCCCCCCGGTTCCTCGCAGGCAGCCGGCGCAGCCTGAGGCCAGCTGGGAGGCAGAAGTGGTGCAGCCATGGCAGTGTGGCCTGAGCCCTTGCAGGGGTACTGTGGCCACGGCCGGGCACCAGCCTTGCACCCAGGAGCAAGTCTGGTGGTCTGCACTGCATGCCGTGGCTCCTGGAGGGCAGAAAGTGCAAACGGGGCCAAGCCCAAATCTCGCCAGGAACCAGTCTAGCCATTTAACTGAGCAGCTAGTTGAGTGCCCTCACCCACACCTCAGCCCCATGTGGTTTATCTGCATTCCACACAGCCAAAAAGCGTTGCACAGGGTTAAGCGGTATGGCTGCGGTGGCAGGAATCCTGCCCGGTTTCTGTCCTGGAGCTCGCAGACTTCACACCTGACGGGTCAGCGAGCCCTGAGAAGAAAGCCCTGAGCCTTGGCAGGAAGGCGTGCAATGGTTTTTGGTGCTCGTTGCCTAGCTGGGCGCCGGGAGCAGAGCTGTGCTCTGGCCGGGCAGCGAGGTTGCCCCCTCTGCAGAGCGGGGCACCTGGGACTGTGTACTGCTGGGGCAGGGTGCTGGCTCTGGTGGCCCTTTGCTCCAAACCAGTATGGCCAATGCCAAGCTCTTGTGGCAAGAACTGGGCAGCCAGCCAGCACAGGATACTCTGGTGTGGAAACATCAGTTTACACCAGAGAGGGAATTGCATGCCAGTCAGTGTAATTACAGTTGCCAGAAAGCACGAGAAGGAATAAGCAGCCTGCAAGAAAATAAAAAGCATAAGAGCCGATACAGATCTGTCAAGGAGCAGCTCTGTCAAATCAGCCTCAGTTACAGCCTCGTGACAACTGGGCAAAGCAGTGGTACCCCGTACCTTGGGGCTAGCGAGCTTTCTGAGCGTATCAAACAACCTTTATGTGGGTGCACAAGTGGTCAAACTCCTGAGTGGTTGCTGCTGGACAGGAGAGCTGCCCGGAAGCGTCTTGCAGCCAGGGCTGTGCTCTGCCCTGGCACAAGCCAGCGTGCGCGTTACTGCTCTGGATGAAGGGCTGGTGCATGGTTCTACTATTTTGACACATGCCACCACCTTGGGAGGGGGTGCAGATGTAGTGGGGGACAGAATGGCTGCTCCAATGGACCCTGACAGACTGAAAAGCCTGGGCTGCAGTTCATTAAGGACGAGTGCTGGCTTCTGCACACGGGCAGGGTCAGCTGAGACCACAAACACAGGAAGGGGAAGGCAGTGCTTCTGGAGAAAAGGATCTGGGGGCCAGCATCCAGCACAAGAGAAGCATGAATCACCAGTGCTACGTGACCACAAAAGAAGACAGCCACCCCAGGCAGGTGACTCCTCCAGTCTGCTTTGCCAGGGGTGAGGCCACAGCTGGGGCTCTATGTCTAGTTTTGGGCACTGCGATGCAAAAAAGATTAAGGAAAACTGGACAGCTGCTGAAGAAGAACAGTGGCTACAATTAACATTTTAGAAAACATGACCTAAAAGAAAAAGATGATGGAATATGAGCTATTAAGATTGAAGGGAAACACGATCTTAGAGTATTTTAAGGCAACTAGAAGAAAGTAGGAATTGTTCCTCCATGGAAAAGAAAAATAACTGACTCAAATCATACCAGGAGAGTTTTAGGTTAAGTATTAAGACAAATTTGCGGGGAGTGAGTCTGGCGAAGCACTGGGATGGTTTGTAAGAAGGAGCTGAGGGGAAAGCAGAGGCTGTAGGAGCAGGCTGAACAACTGCATGGCAAGAATCACAGGGGGACATTGCCCCTACCTTCAAGACAGGGGATGGACTACATGATCTCCCCGTGTCCCATCCAGCCCTCTGTGATTTCTCTGTTCTAACTCACTCTCGCTTGCATCCTTCTCCGTTCTCCACCTTTAGGCGAAGCAGTGTCAGATGCTTATCCGAGAGGTGCCCATGCACTTGTGTACTGAAGGCATGGGACAGCAAAGGCTTAAAAACCTAAGTGCTTTAGGGTGAGAAAAAAAGCATCAGATAAAGGACAGATGGAGAAAAGTCTTATTCTCAAAGACTCCATATGCAAGAGATGTATTTTACTTTTTTCTGCCCCATGATTACTGTTGTAAAGCATGAGTGAGAAAATTCCACTCACTGCTGATGTTGTTATGAATGAGTTGCCGTGCTGGGAGTTTTGCAATGCACTGATTTCTGCTTTGGTGAAACTAAGCGATTGTGCAAGGCTGCAGCTGTCAAAGCCGTAATCCGTATGGCTTTGGTGCTGGCAGTGAAAAGCAGAGCATGGAGCAGAGTGAGCTGATCCAGACCTCACCAAGCACCTCCAGCTGCTTCTCCTGTACAAACTCAGCAAGTTTTTGGAGACTCTCTGGCTCACAGCCTTTCTTTCTCCACTGACCATCTGCTGCAGGAGAGAGCCAGAGCAATGCCAAATAGGTTTTTCGTACGCACACTTGTACATGTCTGCATACGCAAGCACTGTTACAGTAATACTACTCCACTTTGGTGGAGGGTGTCAATATTTTTGCTGACCAAGCTGAAAATAAAAATAAAAATTTCTGTCTATCAGCAAAACAGACACATCTTAGTTCTACTGGAAATTTTTCTAAGCTTTGAAGTCTGCCTGTTTTTGTAGAAGGGTTAGAAGAAGAGGTTATTTATTAAAAAAAGGTATATTTGAAAATGACACATTTAAACACGAAAAATAGCAGTGTTTTGTCTGGAACTTGTCAGAATAAAGTATTGTGACTCTTCCTCATTTTTTTTTTCCCTAATTTGCAGGGGAGGAATCCCCCCCAAACAACTTGGCACTTTCAGAGATATTTTAGTCAACCTAAATATACCTTTTTGATGACAAAAAACCCGATCACTCAAAATGTCACCAGGTCACAAAATCCCACCCACCTCTTTGTACACAGGTGTACAAATATGTCATCCCCATTAAGAAAGGGAAACGAACGATTCTGCCACATGGTGTATTTGTACCTCTACACTGGCAATGGTCTGATTAAACAATTTTGATTAAGATGATGTGGCCCTACTAAGATGGTGTGTTGACAGCTGATGCTAATAGACCCAAACATTGTGGCAATAACTGAAACAGGCAATGTTCCTCAAAAGACAGCTCCTATGTGGGGTTTCCTTCTGTACCTCCCAGGTGACCACCAGCCCTAGGCACCCAGGGCTTGGTGTACCCCTTGCCCGTACCCGCTGCCCCAAGGGAGAGGTGTGCAAGAGATTCACTGAGGGTGCTACGGCTGGGGAAGGGCACTTGCTTGTCCATGCCGGCAGCAAACACATGGGAGAGGGTTGTTGGGGCAGAGAGATAGCCAGGAGGAGGAATTTGGGGTGGGAGGTTCATCAAGGTGCTTCCTGTCACACTGCTCCCACACTGTGGAGGGTATGCTCACCCCGACCCCCCGCCTCTACCTTCACCTGCAAAGCCGAGCTGCCATCGTTTTTCTTCCCATCAACAGTGACGACTGCTGGTATTTTACAAGCCATTTTAGCTGAGCAACCCAGCATCTCTGAACATCACATACCCCCTGTTGCAATTAATCCTGGTTTTGTTTCTTCTGCTGAACTAAGTCACTTCTTCCCTCCTCTTCTAATATGTCCCTCTGAGAAGTAAAGTGAGAGCTGATTTGAGAGGAAAAGGCCTCTTTTTGACTAAGAAGCTGCTCTTATTTTGCTGTCCAGCAATTGCAGAGGAAAGTACTCTTCTCAGATAAGAGTGCCTGACTCAGCTGGTTACCATGGCTTTGAGATGGGTGGAAGCAGAGCATCACATCAAGGCAAACTTGCCCTCCACTTTCCAGCTGGGTGCTATGATAGCGAGCAGATCCAGGAAATACTTATTTTCTTCTTGGGAAATATCCTACTGGGTAGGGTATCTTACTCTGCTTTTATTCCCATCTTTTCCTAATGGCTGCTACACCAACACCAGAGCCTGTGCTGTTGTGTCAGAAAGGTGCCTCCCATGTGCCTTACCAAACAGCCAGAGCAATACCAGGGCTCACGGCTGGTGCTCCTAAGGCCAAAGCAAGTTCTTGCTGGTGGTGTCTTCTGTTGCAACCGCAGTTTCCTTTCTATGTTCAAACTCAACTCATCTAGACCTCCATAGAGGAAGGAGAGGTTCCTACAAGAGCAGGCATAGCAGTTTTGCAGCAGCTAAGCTGGCTGTCACCCCCAGGCTGAGGAGCTGCAGTGGTAGCACAGGATAAGAAAACCCTCTGGGACTAATGTCGGAGGCTGAGCTACCGTGCACGGGTCGTCTCCTGGAGCCAGTGAATATGTCTGGCTTTAGGAGCTGCAGACATGGCCATGCCGTTTGCCTCACAGCAAGATTCATTTTGGTTGTGTCATTTGCCACAGCCTTTCCATTTAACGTGGGGCTTCAGTGGAGCATCAATTCCCTGACCTTGGGGCTCAGAGTAGTTTGTGGGAGTGGAAACCTGTGTTACTCTGATGTGCTGGTCACTTTTAGGCTGACAGTGTCTTCAACTGTATGAAACATTGCATGGGTTTTTTCCCCACTGAACCAACTTTTCTGACAGAATATAAACCAGTAGAAAGTGTAACTTCAGAATGCAAATAGAAGAACCGCTGCGGTGGCGATGGCAGCAAGCGCAGCTAAAGGGGAAGCATGAATGGCGTGGTGCACCGTCTCTTAGTGTGTGACTCCCCAGCACCCGCCCGCTGCTTGGGGCCACTGCGGCTGCTGCAGGCTGACCATGACAACCACCGTCAAAACATAAGAAGACAAACCAGAAGGCTCCTCCTACAGTGACATTTTCCCTGTGTTTTTTAACTTGAGTGGTGACTGAGATGCCTGTGCACCGGCAGTTTGACCAAGGTGGTAATGCCACACACCTCTTCCCTGCTGCAGCTCACAGTCCTGGCAGGGCGGACGGAGCCTGGCACATGGCACGGCTCTTGCACCCAAACCTAAATTGGCCATAAGCTGGAGCACCGCAGATACCAACAGTCAGTTGTCTCTGTTTTGCTGTAAGGTTTTTCTTTCTCACACGAAAGCTCACAAGAGTATGAGATGTTGCTAGCGCTGGTATTAGTGTCAAGCTAAAACTCAACTGGAAGGATGCTGCAAGGCAGCAGCCAGGGCTGCTGGAGAAGGGAGCTCTAGGGTGGATTTCCGATGGGTTCTAAGCAAACACATCTGAGACCTCCCTGCCCTCCAGCTCCCACCCAGCACCTTGGCAGCACCCCCGAGGCCCCACGAGGGACTGCCTGGTGCCTGCTGTCCAGTCCCCAGCTATGAGAGCCCCCGGGTCAGGCATCCCCTTCGCACACTTAACCAAGGACCATGTTACACCAGCTGGCTTGCTCTCCTCCCACAGGAAGGCTGCTCCACAGCCCCAGCACCCCACTAGCAAACTCCCTTCAGCCCAAGGGACAACCTGTAAATACCGCTCTCATATGCCTGTGCTTTCGGTAAGGTGACACAACCCTTCTTTTCCCCTGGCCATTTCCTTACTGGGTTGTCTGTACATAGCAAACGTATCCCTTCCACAACTTTGCTTCACCAGGTTGAGCCCAGCTCTCTCACACTGCTCCTCCTGCCACCTTGCAGCCTCTCTGCACCTCTTTCCGCTTGAGTTCAGCACTTTCGAGTGCAGGTGACCTTTAACTTCTGTGTTCATTTTTTACCGCCTCTTGCTGGTTTACCACATTTTTGGCTTTGTTATCCTCTTCAGATGAACTTCAAAGGGCTGTTTGTTGGCTCAGTAGAAAAATCCCTGCTTGCCTGCATGGTCCTTGTATAACTCAGGATGAGGTGAATGCTACTCACAGACTGAAAAAAGCATTGGGAATGATACAGCTTGTTACAGCCTGGCTCATAGCTGATGGTGGAGAAAATCAGAAATGCGTACCTCCCCTCCTCCACCTGCCAGATATCCTCCTCTTAGCTTTCAAGGGAAGTTTAGCATACCTACAGCTTTCAGCACCCCACATCTGTGAATACACCAGTGGTTATTTCTCTCTACCACCCTCCAGCCCAGCAGTGCTCTGTCTGCCCACGCTCCCCTCAAATTACCTCTAGGAGAGCGAGTAGGGCTCAGCATGGGGAGAAGAACAAAATCTGCCTGCAATTCTTCCCTGTCCCCCAACCCAGGCATCTCCCATTAGTTTTCATCATCCTAATTATCATTATATTATTATTAGGCAACAGTTCCCAAGTGCACCCCGGTGCTGTGGGCCACCCCTCCATTTCACCCTCATACCTGCCGGCCAGGGACGGCGCCTTTCCAAAGCCGTATTTATCATATCCTCAACCTGTCACTGCTCCCTTCCTTTCACTGGCTTTGACAAATCACATCTTTCGTTGCCTTTAATGAATTTTCTTCCTCTGTTGAGAAAAGCTGTGTGTCAGGAACACTGACCATCCCAGAAGCAGTGCAGGCATTTTGTGAACCTTTCTGAAAGCCAGGCAGAGCCAGGGACCCGAACGTGTATGTCACTTCTCAAAACATAGCAAAGCTGCTCTTGGAAATGTTACATCAGGCTCTGTAATTCTGCTGTTTCTCTCCAAAACACTGGCATCTCCACAATTTTTTCCTCCCTCTCCTTATTACCAGGCTGTTACCTGTACACCCAGTGCAGTCCTCTCTGGTCTGCCCAAAGTACAGCAGCTATCCATCCTCCAACCACAGCAGTCACCAGGCCTGCTTACTTGTATCTTCTCTTTTTTTCACTGGAATCCAAGCTCTTTTCCTTGTCTTTAAGGTGCTCTGCATCTTCTTGCTTGCTTCAGCTTTCTCCAATGTACACAGCGTTTCCTCTGATGTTTCCCTGCTGCACTCTTCCAGCTTCATGCCTCACTTTGCCTAGCCATGCAGGATTGCGGCTGGTGAAAATACGTTTCTGGAAGACTTCCCAGTTAAAAAAATATACATTTTGAATGAATTGAAATCTTTTTGCAAAATCATAATACACACAACAGAAAATAACTCAAGGAAAAAAAAAAGATTTTTTTTTTCATTTTAGAATACATATAAACATTTTAAAATGCAGATATATTTCATTCTTTTATTGGTTTAATGTCAAACTGTTGTTTAATTTTTTTACATGTGTTAATAACTTATCAGCCAAACTAGTGCAAAATGGAAAAGGGAGCATCTTTAATTGACTGATGTTTTGATCATAAGAAGAAATAATGAAAGCTGACCTTATTGATTTCTAAACAAAACAGTAAATAAAATGGAGTTACATTATGTTGTACTGTATGTCTGTAACAGCAGGACATACAACTGACATTATTAATCATATAATTAATAAATAGAGAATAGAATAAAATAAATTTCTATTACAACAATATTCAAAAGTTAATTCTGAAAAAAAAACCCAACAAAAAAAGAGGAGCTGGTCTCTCTTATGTAGTAAGACCAACTGGGTACTTGGAGGCAGGGTGATGCTGTGGTCATTGGTAGCATTTTGAATACCTCACGGGACAGGTCTTTTCTTTCTGACTGTGCTCCTTCATTAGCACAGGTCCTTCATTAGGTTCCTTCTTTTTTTCCCTAGCCCGTTTTCTCACTTTTTTTTTTTTTTTTTTTGTCTGCCTGCAGTATTTAGCTCTTCTCTTCTTTGGGACTCTCTTTCACTATTTGTTTATGCAACAGCCAGCAAGCTGGAAAGCTACTTTGGATTGGAGCTGCTAGCTGCTACCAAGGAGCAGGTTAGTAACTTTAATAACAGTCATGCTTTGGATCTGCCACATACTTGTTTGGGGCTCTTGGGCAAATCTCTTGCATTCTCTGTGCTCCTATAAATCAGGAAAATGGTGCTTGCTGAGATTAATGGATGAAAACATACCGTTTGGCTGACTTATAAAGCACCACAGTTTACAGTATTACACAAACCAAAAATTATTTAAAGTTATTGAATAAAATAAAAAATTTCAAACCTATCCTTGTTTCAGTAATTTGTCCTTGATCATGTATCCTAAATGCACTAAAGTATACTTAAAAAAACCCCCGAGGTAGCAAAGAAACTCTGAAATATCTCCACTTGAATAAAAGCTGCTTAAAAAATGATTGCAAAAGAGGCATCAGTAGCTGTGGTACAGTAGCGTTTTGCTGAGAGAGTTAATACACTACCAGTGGGGAAAGACGTAATCAGACTGTGGTATACAAGTTGGTATTAGCTAAGGAAATGAAAAACTAAAATAATGCAACTTCGAAATTATATATCAGCTTCTGTAAAAAGTTGCAAATTTATTAGGGTGTATTCCGTGACGGAGATATCTGACCTTTTAAATTTTTCACTTAAATCAAGGGTGGCTGTGAAGAAGGAGGGTCTTGCAAATGCATTCAAAGGGGAACACCTGTTCATGTGCTACCTTTACTGTCTTCAAAAAGAGCCGTGTTTGATTTTTGTTTCACAGAACGTGTTTGTAAGCCGTCTCACCTCTTTTCCTGTTTACCACAGCTACAAAATCTTCTCTTTGCCTCAAAACCTATTCTGTAACTGGCAGTGGCCCATTTGACACCTGCATATCACCAAATCTCAGCCATCTCCACAAGCGATGGAGTAAACCTCCTGGACACTCCTGAGCCCGAGAGAGAGGACAAGGACACAGGAGAAGAAGGGGATCAGGGCCAACTGAGGAAGTAGAGGCTTCTTGCTGTCAAAGGTAAAGTCCATCCACATTTAATGTGCTACTCTTAAAAGTAATGGGCTAACTTTGGCAACCAGGGGAAAGGGACCTGCAGCAGTTATCTCTCTCTCGATACCTTCTGGAGAACTGCTTTTTCAGTTTGACTGTTTTGCCAACTGATGCGGAGAGGGGAGAAAATGGAAAATGCTGTGCCCTGGTTGGAAGCTGTCAGAGGTATTAACGGTGAAAAGACGGTCTCAAAGTCTGAAGTGGAGCATCTCCAGTGTCTGTTCAGACCAGGAAAAACACTTCTGAATTTTGCCAAAATTAGATGCACCATTATCTATAAATCTTTATGTATCTGTATCTATCTATGTATTTATATATCTATATAAATATCTATAGATATCTAAATATCTATAACACACTATTCATTATTTTTAAATTTTTTGTTACTTTTGGTTGTTGAATCTATGGACTGCTTTTAAGGGGTCCCTGACAGGCAATTAAGAAAAGCAACCCATTGCTGCAATGCTTAAAGTCACATGTGTCAGGGTCACAACATCAACAGAATTAGCAAGAAATATTTTCTACATTTATCTGTTGCTGCATGAACAGCCATTATCTAGTGACTCAACATCTTGATATTTAGGGGTTCATGCATGAAAACAAAGTTGAAATTAATAACGCAGAAGTCCTACCTACAGCTGAAAACTCAGTATAGGAAAGAATTACACTATCAACATAGATTGCAGCACTGCTTTTCTCTCGTTACTTGTTATTTCTGAACAAGGAACTCCGTTGGGTTGAGTGCAGTAGTTCTAACAGGTTCCTCAGCATTGCACATGCCAACTGACTTTGGTGGAAGCAGTCCTGGTGCCCCAAGAAATGCTGAGGCAGGTCAGTGAGGCATGAGCAGCATCCATACCTGGAGCAGAGGATGAACACTGGCTCCAGCACCCCTCTGTGCTATGCATACAGATCCTCCCATTTCCCTGCACAAGGTGGCACAGGCAGGCAAAAACGGCCGAGTTCTGATTCCTTCCTCGTCAATACAAAAATTTTCACTGTTGTCTCTCTTTTCATATACCCGAGCAGCAATTTTTAACTCAGGAGAGCATGTCCTCTACTTTTAATGAAATAATCACTGTCATTCATATTATTGCTACAGCTTAATATCAATGATTATTACAAATGATTCTTCCCTCCTGGAAACTCTGTGTCTCTGAAGCTCTTTCAAGAGGCGATCAACCTGTATGCAAGTGTAACATAGGTGCAATGCACAATAAACATGCAAATGTCTTAGCAGTGACAAGGCAAACTCCTTTGAAATAGTGTCTTTTGAAAGAACCACTACTTCTTAAATGTGAACACTTGGCAAAACAGATCCCGTTTTATAGGGGTCATGAGGTGATATCTGAAAAGAAAAAAAAAAAGAAAAAAAAAAGGTGGCTACAGCACTGACTCACTTTTGGAGAGCAGGTTATACTTAGAGCTGTCTTCATTGCAATCCTTCAGAAATGACAGAGAGGAAACATACCCCCAGATTGCTTTGGTTTTCTCTAAACTAGAAAACTGATGTTGGGCAGAACAGGCAAGAGCAATAAACTGCTCTGGTTTAGCAACAGGCACAGCCAAGCTGTTCACCAGCTAACCCAGAGGTCAGTGGCATCCTCATTGCAGCAGCCCAGAGCTCAGCACTGCAAGTGCTGCTGTGTAGCCCTGCGAGCTCCTTGCTGCTGCAGAGGTTTTTTGTATGTGATCCTGCACCCATCCATGGAAAACTAGCTTACTCCATGCCAGTATCTAGCCCTGATCAGCTCAGCTAAAAGTGTGGCTATGCTGCTGGGTGATGGCTTCTTCGGTTGAGACACTTTTATAAGGTTCTTTATGCTACAGGCAAAAAGCTTCCTCACCCCAGGGAGCACAAGAAAATCCAGATTCTTAGATCAGATGCAGGTTTTGTACCATTTTGCACCATTACGACTATTCAGGGCACAAATTTTTCCCTGTCACTGTAATGACAAGGTGCTAACTCACTGGCACTGAGGCAGCATTGGGGAAACAGAGTGCTGGTCCCAGTGCTCATACTTATGTATGTATAGGAACGACTGGCAGGCTGCAAGTGCAGGCTTTGGGTGGCACAGCTGCCCTTGTCCAGCCTGTGAGACTGAGACTGTGTTTTGCAGTCTCTCTCTGCCTGGAGGCTGACCCATGGGCTCTATGTGGCACAGAGAGGCAGAAGCCACCCTGGGAGTCCCATGCCAGGACAGCCAGCCATTTATCCCTTGCTCTTTCCTGCACAGGTGTCTGAGATGAATCCCACAAGCCAGTTCCGTGGCACAACAGAATATGACTATGGATATGATGAAAACGCTGCTCCGTGCAATGAAGGAAACAGCTTTCGCAGGTTTAAATCTCTCTTTCTGCCTATTCTTTACTGCCTTGTGTTTGTCTTCTGCCTTCTGGGAAACTCCTTGGTCCTTTGGGTTCTCCTGACCAGGAAAAGGCTGATGACAATGACCGACATCTGCCTGCTGAACCTCGCAGCCTCTGATCTCCTCTTCGTTGTGCCTCTCCCTTTCCAAGCCCACTACGCTTCAGACCAGTGGGTTTTTGGCAATGCCATGTGCAAGATAATGGCTGGCATTTATTACACAGGTTTTTATAGCAGTATTTTCTTTATAACCCTCATGAGCATAGACAGGTATATAGCAATTGTCCATGCTGTCTATGCCATGAGGATACGGACAGCCTCTTTTGGCATAATTATCAGTTTAATCCTGTGGCTGGTGGCTGGCTTGGCTTCTGTACCTAACATCATGTTCAACCAGGAGTTGGAAATCGAGCAGTCTGTGCAGTGTGTCTCCGTGTACCCCCCAGGCGACAATACCTGGAAGGTCACTTCTCAGTTTGCAGCCAATATCTTAGGCCTCTTGATTCCCCTTAGCATCCTCATTTGCTGCTACGCCCAGATACTGAAAAACCTGCAAAAATGCAAAAATCGGAACAAGATCAAGGCGATCAAGATGATTTTCATCATTGTCATTGTTTTCTTCCTCTTCTGGACTCCTTTCAACGTCGTGCTGTTCCTAGACTCCCTGCAGAGCCTGCACATCATCAATGACTGCAAGGCGAGCTACCAGATAGCCCTGGCCCTGCAGCTGACGGAAACCATCTCCTTCATCCACTGCTGCCTGAACCCCGTGATCTACGCCTTTGCCGGAGTGACGTTCAAGGCCCACCTTAAAGGTCTACTTCACTCCTGTGTCCGTGTCCTCTCCAGCCCCGTGGGGGGTGCGGGGACTGGGCAGTCATTTTCAGGGCCCACCCAGCTCTCCGGCTGCTCTGACAGCGCGGGGTTCCTGTGAGCCCACCCGCGCCGCCGCCTTCTGGTGCGAGCAGTCGGCCTTAGCTCTGACGTGGCCCCCCAGGCTGTCCCACGTGTGCAGCGTCCTCCTGGGAGGGCCAGTGTACCTGTGCCTCCTTTTGGCATACGCTGCGGACTATGGCACAGCAAGAGGCGGTGTTAGTTTCCTAAGAGCAACGGTGCTTTTCTAAGATGGTGACCCTACCAGCTTGTCACAGAATGATTTTGGACCAAGTTTTAGAGCTCTTTTAATACATTTCAGCAAGTGAGTGCTTCCTCTAGTACTTATTTTCTCCTCTGATGAAAGCATTGCTTCTGCCTCACCCCCAAATATGCTCTGCCTTGTGGGAGCTGTTCCATACCTGAACGCCTGCATCCCTGGGACAGGTGTGGGACACCCCTCCGGGAGGTGGGCAAGGGGACAGGCATGGGATTACTTCACACTGCAAAGAAGGAATCACCTCAGCCACTGTCACCGTTCCCCCTTTGCTCCAGCTCCCGGATAAAGAAGCCCCTCAGCTCAGGGTCCTGTTGCTTTGATGTGGGATGCTCCCAGGGGCTCAGCCTGGAGCTGCTGCTGCCCAAAGCAGCCTTTGGGGGTGATGCCTTCAAAACCAGCAGAGCAACGCCTCTGGGCGCCTCCCGTAGGTCACTCGTAGGGGCCCATCACTTGAAGATGTCGTCATCAAAGCAGCCTGATAGGCTGTATCACCGCCAGAGGTGTGGGACCCCCAGCTCTGTGCCCCCAGCGCTGGCTGCTAAATGTAAACACCACAAAATGGCATGTAGCACACAGGGTCCATCTCTTTTTCCATATGTCATTATTTTCTGCCATTTTCAAAATATTTTCTTTGAATAAACCTATTACCTGCACCTTTTTGTCTTGGCTTCTGGAAGTCTGTCTAATGACTCGCAAGCCTACATTAGGATAAAGAAAGAATGGTTTTGCTGATTTTTGAGCTGGTATCACATAAAATACATCTGATGGAATTGAGAGGCGCCCTGGATCTCTTCAGCAAAATAAGTCCTGCCTCCACTTTCCTGCTGAGAAGGATTTGTTCTCAAAATCCCAATAAAAATTCACAGTGAAAAAATAACATTTATGCTGAGGTAATATTACTGTAATGCAAATTTAAAGAGTTAAGCACAACAATACCTGAAACCAGGAAAAACACAGCCTCGGTATTGTCAAAGACTATTTTCTAGGGTAATAAAAAATATGCTTTCTTAGTTCTACCTTTCCTTCTGAAGATATAATTGCATTTTTTTATGCTTCCTAAAAATTTCAAAAACATTTCTAACCTCAGTGCCAAAATATTCTTGCCATTAGCTACATAGTATAGAAAATACTTCTTTCATTTATCATAGTGTAATTAACATTTCTAGGTTTTATTCCTCAATGGATGAGAAATGCCCTGCAGCTCAATTATCATATTGTTTTACTTCTCAGAAGACTTCTAGGTATTTAGAAACAAAAAGACCTCTGCTTGTGTATTTCTGTGGTTTCTTTGTACTGTGTAGGCACTTCAGTGACTGAAAAGAAACAGGGGCCAGCATCTCAGGTCAGATATCTTCCCCCTTTGGCCAGAATTTTGGAACTTGGATAAAAGTTTAAGATGTTCAGTGACATTTGCCATCATCCTACCTGTTGGTGTTTCAGATGAAAATGGAAGGGAGAAGAAACAGAAGTTATATATATGTTCTTTTTTAATTGGTATTTTGAGAAGGGAAGATGGAAATGTTTTCTGGCCAGCTCTCACACACTGACACTTTCCCAATGAGCTGTATCACTGCAGCTTAGACAGCACAAAAATTGGCAGCCAGGAGCCAAGTTTCCTGGCTGCAGGGAAGAGACACAACTGACTGGTCAAAGAGAGGGCCCCGGTCCAGTCCAGACTGCACGGGACTTACAGCACCAAGGAGCTGCCTTCACGGATATAACCTATCTGTGGAGAGTCCCCTGCACTTTTTTAGGCCTCTATATTTCAGGGAATGATCATTTCATACCTGGCAGCTTTTCTGGCAGCTTTTTTTCTGATTGAAATTGGACATGTGTGAAAGAGCAAACAATTTTCCCTGATCAGTTTGTTCTGTGAACAGTTGTGTAAAAAAGACCAAAACCAAGCAAAGACTGCTTTTAGGTAAAGACAGTATTCGAGGACTCTCTAGTTTTAAAAAACACATTTGGATCATATCTGCAATCTTGTTAGTCAGAAGAAATAATAAGGAATAAGTGATAACATCCCTAAATTCTTATTTTTCAATAACCGTTTTATTTGCCTTGCTGAATTTCAAATTTCAAAAAGACAAGATGGTCAAAAGCACTGTAATTTTTCAAAGATCATGCCCCTTCTCAGGTTGCTAAGTCATTCAAAGTGATACGCACCAGATATGCCCCAGCCATGCACAATTCCTTCCAATGCCATCATGAAATTTGGTAAGGGTGAACCTAAAAAGTCCCAATAAGAGTCTTGCATCATTAATGCAGCAATGTTTTCAGCAGTAGACAAGGATTTTCTCTGGGTTACATGAGAAGGGCCAAACTCTTCGGTTTCTATTATTGTTTTGTCATGCTCTGTGTGTGTGTAATAGCAAAATTTAGTCCAAATGATATGTGAAGCCTTAATCAAATAAGTAAAAAAGTAGGTTTTGCTGGACTCACTGCAGAGTTTCTTCTTCCTCCTCCTCGCCTTCCACTGCTGAGTTTGAAAGACTGGTATTTAAGAATCCAGAAGGGTAGATTCAAACCCCCCATCCTCTGCTCAAGCACAGTCAGTCTCTCACAGATCAAGATTGTGGATTCTTAGGACACTTTTCCTTTCAGAAGGCTCTTTTTCATCTAATGTGGCTGAAAAAAGGAATAATACAAGTAGCTATTTTGCCCCTTTTATTGTATGAACTACCAGAATAGAGACACAAACATACCCAGCATCACCCCAAGTACTCATACACAGCAGAGCTCTCAGAAGAATTGTGCTTCTTCTCTAAACATGAAATTTTATTTTTAATGTTGCAGATCCACAGGATTTTATGCTACTCTTATATGTGATGCAAAGAATCTAAGGAGACACTAAGCAATGTTAAAAAATTTTTGCATTTCTATGCACTGAAACAGTTCTGGATAGCAGTACTGTACTAGTAGGATACTATTAAGGAGCTGGCACTGCCATTTTTTCCGTTATTTTTTTTTTTTTTAGGTAGAAACTTGTCAATGACAATCTGCTTTCTTCTGCGGATGTAATATTCTCCCTGGAATAAAGCAGGTAGCAGATGCACTATTTCCTTAGTTTCAAGAGTTCTGACACAAAGTAAAATTGGTAAAAGAATTTTGCAATCTACTCATAACCAGATCAGCTAGTTTTCATGTGCTAAGATGTTGTCAGCTGCAAATACCACTGCAAAAGCACCAAGGAACATTAATGTTTGATGTCACCTGGATTTCCTGGTGCTGTGTGTAGTAATGTGAATATATATGCCAAAATATCTAGCCCAATCTTGTGCCATTAAATCAGTGCAAAGTTGATCGCTATTCTGAAAAGGATGGAATAAGGAAACTATTGCTGTTCGTAGAACAGATCTCCTAATCAGATGTTGCACTGATGTACCACTTTTCATGTTTGGTAACATTTCCCTAGCTAGTTCTAAAATGTGTTTGAGCCTGCTTGAACTTTCTAGCTATTGATTTTCATCTAACATTTTTCACAACCCTCCACTTTCCTGTTTCATGTTTCCCCGCCCTTGTCTCGTATGATGCCTAAGACACTATGACAGGAATGTCTGACCTTAGTCTAGTCCAAGACCACTTAGCAGTGTGCAACAAAACATCCAAATGTGCACACCCTCAAAAAGACCTACCAGACCTTTAAAAAAAAGAAAGTATAGTAAGACTGTGCAAAGCAGTGCAAAGGAGAACTGCGAGAGTTAGAAAAGGAACATCATGTAAGATGTGGAGCTGTTGGTGATTCCTCCTGGCTTTTCTCCAGCCTGTGATTGCCAAGTTCACATGTTTTGTAATGTTCCTCAGTTGTACTGACTTACCATGAGACAGCCCAACCTTAAGAAGGTGTGAGATTGAATTTTAGATGTGTCACATTTGGCCCACCTCCCCAGGCTAGGGTCATGAGAAGTCTGATTTGATGAGGGCTCCCGGGAGATTAAAAAAGTGAACATGGGAGATCATTCTACAGAAAGAAAAATTCCATAAAGTGAGGTTCTGCTGTTCAGGAACAGTACTTGGAGGCTGTGAACACTCTTGCTCTCTATCTCTTTGGTCCCATGAAGCCCCCATCTTTCCATAGGGAAAAATGAAGAGCTGCACCTGGTGTGAGAACAGGGTAAAGTGCTGGTTTGTTCTATGTTGGCATCTGGATTTGCCCATATCATCTAGCAGGTGTAGAGGTCTGTGACCTAGCTAAGGGGCTATGCCCTCCTGATGGGAACAATGACAGAAGGTCAAGGGAGACAACCCACAGAAGTTATAGAAAACGTCTACCTTCCTTTCCTCTTCCACTTCTAGGGAGTAAAATCGGATGTTGATTTCTGACTAAATACTGGAGTTTCATTTATTCGACTTTTTTGGCTGCATCTGCTCAAGCTCCTACATTAAAACTAAACAGAAAAACACAGGTAGAACTCTCATTTAAGATGCTTAAGCATATGAAAAAAGTGGGCATCAACCCATAGAAACCACTCACTGAAACGATGTCAGAAATCATGCAATACTTAAGGATGATACAGCTCTGGAAAAAAATCACATTAAACTTCATCTTATAATACCACATTACTTAAGCTAATCTTCTCAGTAAGTTTGGGAAACCATGAGTATACGCCTCTGAAGAGCTGAAAAATTTATTCATGCTCCTACCAGTTGTTCTTTGCTGCCCATTAGATGCTAAGGGCAGCGGTCTCCAGGCAGACCCCTGTCACTGACAGCGCCAGGCAGCTTTCCAGCCCTGGGACCACACACTCTCAAGAGGTTAGGCTATTGGGCAAATGTGTGACATTCAAAAGACATTGCAGATTATTTCACAGTAGCAAGGTTAGCTCACAAGTCATACACACTACTAGATGGCAAAGACCTAGAAAAAGTGCTTCAGGTGCTAGAAGTAACTTTTTTTTCCAGTTCAATTTCTACAATGGGCAGTTCAGTGTCATGAAGAGATAACAAAGTCACTTTCAAAATAAGAAATGTGCCAACATAGTAAACACAGTATCACATAAAGAGACTGCTTCAGAGACACAAACCTGTGAGGTCAAAAAAAGCATTCTGCTGTGCAGCAGCTGAGAGCTATGACTAACAGGTCATATGGCTGCTGGTCCTGGACCTAGTTCAGATGTACCTCTAACTGTGCAAAATAAACACATTTCTCCACTTATTACAGCCCATGCACCAAAATGTCCCCAGGACTGGCTTTTGGAGAGTCTCTCAGGTTCTCCAGCAGTTCAGGGACATGGATGTCAGTAGTCTGTGACAGCTGGGGCATGGGAGACATGAAGAAGCCTTAGAGTCTGCGGCTGGGATACGAGATTTGTGACAAAACCAAATAGTGCCACCAACTGCTGGGAACCCGGCACAGGGTGTCGAAAAAGAATATGGAAAAAAATATGTCAACAATAGTTGTTGTATGGTAGAAGATAAAATTGTAAAGTGAAAGATCGTCTCATCTCTCAGCAGGTAAGGGAAACGTGAAGTTATGACTTGGCACTGCTCTTAACTCCAGGAGCTGTTTTAGCCACTCTCCTACTCAGAAGTTTCAACCTACTGTAACATACTCCTGAGCTTTCAGTTTCCTTGCCCCTTTTTGTTTCTTCTGGGGCGCTTTCCATAGCACAGCCTTCCCACTCCTGAGGACCACTTCCTCTGTTTCAGGAGTCTCTAGCACCTTGATTGCTTTTCTGCTGTAAACATGCTAGAGGGTAAGTCTGTGCCTTTGTCCCCAGTCCTTTCCTCACAGCACACCTCTTTGCTTCTCCATATCAACCTGCCAGGTTGTTGGCTCTCAAAAGCTGGGGCTGAGCAAAGCTGCCCTCTGCGGAAGGTTAGTGAGTGAAAGCGACATTGCTGAATTCCTCTAGCCTCACTATCTCCAGCTCAAAAATATAAACATTTCCTGAAAGATATTACTATCTCTTCCTAGTATTGTCTTGTGAAATATTCACTGAATATTACCTCTTGTTACAGGGGGATGTAACAAGGGAGAGAGTTCTGTAACCCTGAAAATGGAGACTGTGCTTTCCGAGTGTCTTCTGAGCCTTGTCGCCCAGTAATATGGTACTGGTATTGCTGTTGCCAGGCCACAGGCTTTGCATGGAGTATGCAAGGCCTCGGGACTTAGGCTTGCTAGCCTGGCTTTGAACTGATCTTGACCTGCCTGAACCTTTATTTTTGCTTGGTTTAGCTGCAAGAGCAGTTCTTCTGAGCAGGTTCCTATATTTAATTTGTCCTAGTTTTGCTTATCTTTGTGTGGCACAACCAGTTTTTATACAGGTAGTAGTAAACAGTGGTTATTCTTTTGAACATGATGCTGCAACACAGAGAAATGCAGTCCTAGTGTAATAGCAGAGGCCTTGAGAAGTAGGGACAGAGCATGAGGTGTAGAGGGACTCTTTCATGACCAACAGGCTGAAGCCATTGACCTTAGGACTCAGAGGAGCAATGGAAGAGTAAAAGCATTACACTTAGAAAAGGGGTATAAACTAGGAATTGTGTATACAACAAATTTAACTATTATTTTTGTTATTATTGTTATTACTAAGAAGTTTCTGCCCAGAAGTATTACTGTATTTTTAATTTTTTTCTCTTTTCTTTCTTTTTCTAAGATTATTAGATCTGGACTAATAATTACTGTTGGATTAGGATCCTAAAAGTTCAATTACACTAACAATAAATTCTTGGGTTTACATGTAAGGTGTTTCCTTTTTGCCCATAACAGAATTGTGAGCATTACATTTGCCCACAGATGAGGCCAACTAGGCAGCATCAAGCACCTTGGTAGACATGCTGGGTTGCAGCACTGCAAATTTATGAAGTATGGCACCACTTTGGGGAAACCGAAAACAGGCGTGAGAGAGTGAATGTGCCTCACCCTGAAAACCTAAGATTTCACAGGTCTGTATACGATAACCAATTGAAAGCCAGGTTCTGCCACATGTTTTAGATCCACCACTGAATTCAGTGAGGCAGGATCCAATAGTCATCAGGATTTGTATAACATCTTCCAGGGCTTGGCATCAGTCTTAAAAAGATCCAAGATAAAGATACAAAGAAGAAGATTTGAATCAGCCAAAATCAATGATATTGCTCATTTGTGGCCACATGCTGTAACTAACTACCTGTAGTCCTTACACTAGAGTCTTGGCTACAGAAACATACCTCACACGGTCTTCCTTCTGATACCTTGTGGGGGTTTTGCTTTTCTTAATTAGAAATACATTATAACCCAAATATATTATCCAATGCAAACCCCAAATGCATTAATAAATTAACCCAGAAGTGAGATACAAAACTTTCTGTGGTTTACAATTTTCTGCTGAAATGACCTCATAATGCCACTAAGTTCTGAAGCTTGCCTGACTTCAACTTTCTTTAAGAACCTGAATATCTGAAACTCTGGTGGCCCCTAGATGACTTCCACACCCAACTTCTCTCTCTCTCTCTCTGTGTCAGCACTTCCTTTCCTTCTCTTGAGCTGGAGAAGATAATCAGGTGTCCTCTCTCATCCATCCCAGTGCACTCCAATGTCAGCTGGTCAGCCTGTCTCCCCTCCTAATGGGTCATCCTATTCTTCTCTTTCACACTGATTCTCAAGCTAGCTGATAAATTGTGTTTTCACCTGTCACAGCTTTCTGACACAGCTTTTCCAGGTTGTGGCTGATGTTCAGAACCTTTGGCCCTAATTTTTCTAGGCTTTTTTCTCAGGCAGAGAAAATGTTAGGCTATATCCCAGGAGAGACTCCCTGATTTCAGGGAAAAAACCACAGGCTTGTGGGGCTTAGACTTACCTGACAGTTTTTTCAATTAAATGAGTGGAGGGAGGAAGTTGGAAGTGTCAGTGGTGAGCACTGTGTAAGTATTTAATGTTTGATGCATTTAAGATATGAATAACCAGGAGATAAGAGATGGTGCCTCATCAGTATGAAAAACAGTAACAAACAGTAAACCCCTCCACTATCCAAGGACAAGTGCTAATAATATTGAAAATACCTTGTGACTTGAGAAGTCTTGTAAAATGGAGCATCAGTGTACTATGTTAATTCCCCAAAGAAACATGCCAGCGATAGTTTGGTTTTGAGATTTCAGGTGAATCCAAGTGCACTTTGGGCAACACAAATACTTTTTTTTTTTGCTAAGATTCACTTAAAGTTTTATGTAGGACTTTATCCCAGCATACTTTAGTACAATTTAGGCAGAAATACTAGCTTTCCTTTGAATTCTCTTGCTCACATGGCTTTTCAGTTGAAGTTATTTTTATCACTTATTTGTGACTTGCTTTTGTCTTAATACTTAACACAACCTCTTCCAAGAAGAACAGCAAACTAGTTTGCATGTGCTAAATATACCTGCATAAAACAACTATTGCATTGTGATCTGAGAGCTTCACAAATACAGATGGACTTTGCTTCATATCACACATGCTAACACTGATATTGTTTTGCACAGTGGCACAAACAGCCTATCCACAACTGTTCAACTAACAGAGCAGGTGTAAAATATCTCACTTGTGGACAAAGCTGTAAGCTAGCTCTTCCACTCCCATTATGAGACAGCAATTAGCACTGCCTTAAAAAAAAAAAGAGAGAGAATGCAACAAAATTTACCACACCGTAGTACAGGAGATACTACAGTGATCCTCATTTGCTGAGAATGGAGAACAGCATGCACAGTCTGTGGTATCACAGACTCTGTCATGTGGTTAGTTTGCTGTGGACTGTGAGAAAGGACGTTTTGCTGACTTACCTAAAGCCCAGTGTTTTCTTATATTTTCTCTACAGAAGTTACTAAGGAAATGGTGTCTCCACCCTGTAAATAAAACCTGTCGGAAGATGATTAGGGTCAGATTCAGTATGTCTATAAATTGGTGTAGCATGGCTATCAAGCTGGCTTCAAGCTGCTGGACTCTCCATGGGAAGTTTTCTCAGAAATAAAGCAGGCTTCACCAGATGGGTGCACAGGAGTGTGAGGCCAGTCTCTGAGAAGACTGAAGACTATCTGGGGCTAACTGGGGTTGTGTCTTTCAGATTCAGTTTCACTGAGCAGTCCCGCAGATACCTGGGAAGCAAAATCAGGGAAGACTTACATTTCAGAGATGCCACGTCCTGTGCCACAAATACTACTGGAATCTGCAAACTTGTCACAGGGCAGGCACAAGTTCCACCAAAGGATTTAGGCACTTAGGCCTGAATTTATCCTACCTAACCTTGTCTACTTCTAGCACATAAATTAAGCACCTTCCCTTTCCACTTAAACTTAGATTTTCATAGACAGCCTCCGAGGTTGTGCTCCTCCTGTTCCTCATGTTCCAAGGCCCGGTGTGAAGACCAAGAACCAGCAGCTACAACAGATGGGAACCATGCCCCAGCATAATACTTTGCTTTGGAGAAAAAGAGTTCACAGACCAGGTTCCCCAAATTAATAGATGCTTGACAGTGTTATTCATCATCTTGGCACTTCAGCTTCCTCATTGCAAAATGGAGCTAATAGTATTGATTCATCTCATAAACGTGGTGAGAAGACAAATACTGTAATAACTGTGAAGCACTCAGATATTACCCTAACAGAACTAGAGACATGATCATGAGGCAAAAGCAAAATTCTGCAGTCCAAGAAAGGTCTGGGTAGTATACATTAAATAGGGCCTGATCCTGCATGATAGTGAAGTGCAATAAAAAGAACCCTGAATAACCAGTCCCTCAGCATGGAGGATGGCTCCTGCAAACTGAACAAAGCATCATGATGTGTGTACTAAGGATCATGATGTATGTACTCAAGAGGTTAAGATGAAGGGCAGACTGCATTGGTATTTCCTTGTGCAGTTCTTCCTGTGAGCAATTCAGAATATCTTAAAAATATGTTGAACTCCCAATTTCCTTACATCTCAGTTGTCAAGTCTCACTTCTCCAAGGCTCTGTGAAATGCCCCAAAGTTGTGAGGAAGTGCTATGACACCTGAGCAGCTGATGATGCAACTTTCATATGCCATCAGTAGAAACTGTGTTTTGCTTTTACGTATCTTCCTAACTCTTCTAAAACACAGTGCCCCTTTAGAACACCTGCATCGGCATGAGGACATAGGGGAAGAAGAGGATGGCCTTTGCAGCCTTACTTCTGTGACATGATGGGGAGCACACACAGTTTTCGTGGGCATGAGCACGGTACACAGTCTTCACAGTGCCCCAGTAAATCTGTTCCTACTTCTGGGTAGGTCATCAGCAGGACTGGTCTTTAGATCTACAGCATAGGTCAATTCCTCTTCAGCAAATTATGTAGACAGCATTATCAGGCTTACCTGCTAAAAAAACACCTCAGTGCCAAAGAACAGCAAACTGAAAATATTTGGCTTGATCTTTTTCCAAAATAAAGAACAGTTTCTCATCACCAAAAGCCCCAAAGATTTCATTCAGGTTATCTGAAACATTTGATTGGGCTATAACTCAGTTTTATCCATGTACAGGTTAGCTGTCTAGTCTGAACTTGGTGTCTAGGCTCTTTCTATTGCTAACAAGAGCCCCCTCCATATTGTGATTCATTCTAGCCTAAGGTGGAGTAGCTTAAGACAGAGGCGGTTACCCTCTGCAAATACCTACCTCTATTCTTTGACTATAGAGGGAGCCCTTAGACTAGCCAGCCTACTACCAGCTAAGGGTGGGAGAGACGATTCCTACAGCCTACAGCATCCAGTTTGAAGGAGTTTGGAATGAATTACCTACTAATAGACCTCACAAAGTCCTCCTGTGTGCTCCTTCTTGTGCTCAACTGAAGTTGCCACATGACCATCCCTCTAATCTTGAGGACAGTCAGCCAAATGTCTGCTGAGGGCTACTGTCTACTGCACAGGACTCAGTAATACATTTATTGAACTCCTTTTTCAACACAAAACATATACTTCATCCAATTTCACCATAAAAAGGCAGCCTGAAGCACACCAGAGGAATGGGAAAGAAACTTGATCAGTATGCACCTTCCCTCCTTGTGCTGTCCTGCTTTGCCTGAAATTCTTAAAAATGCTTTGACACAGGGCTTGAAGTTAGCATTTCTCCTTCCACATGGGAGGCCTAGAATATGAGATGAGCTGCAAGGCCAGTGCTTAATCTTTGCTATGGTCTTAATGGCATACAGCTGAGGCCCAGTCATTTCTATTTAGGTAATCTGTTTGGTAATTTTACCAATATTTTTGCCAACAGTGAACTGTCTCCAGCTCTCCCTATCCTGCCACAGGAAGAGAAAAGAGACTTCTTCCAAGAAATCAGGAAAACTATGTCAGTGCCCTGAGCGTATCCCGATGTCTTGACTTCAGTATCCACATAACATTCTAAATTTAAGACAACAGTATTATTGTCAGAAAAAAAGTAGTTCTCTCTTACATTCAGTGGTTGATGGAGTAATAGAAGCACATCATGGTTTGGTTCCCTTGCTTCAATTCTGTCAGTGGTAGTGTTGTGACAGCTTCTAGAAAGCCCCAGATCAAGACACTTTTGTTGCAGAAAATTTTTGTTAGTTTTTGATTTTTCTCTTTGGTACAACCAAGCAGTACTTCCCTGTCTATAGAATTTCAATTGATTAGCAAGGCGAAGTTTATGTACTCTTTTCTTCCCTTCTTGCTCTTTCTAATTTTATAGATAGAGAACCTAAGCAGCTCTCTAATTCTGTAAGGCAAGCAATCTTTACCTGGCAATGCCTCTGACTTTGGGAGGCTTTTCTCCCACTGCTTCCTCTGCTTCCATCTCCTAGGCAGTTCTTTGGATTAATGTTTATAAAGCTCACTAAACTCTTACAGAAAAGATGCTAAGAGTAAAATCGTAGAAAGTCTGAGAGAGCTCTCCAGAGATCATTTAGCCCTTTCCCAATCATTTCTCATAGGCCATGCTTTCTAGACCAATGAACACTTCATTCCTTTCCCCCAGATTTCTTCAGAGTCCCAACATCCTTGAAAAAGAGATTTTCAGGTGGCTCTGACCTTTCTAACAGGCCCTATCCTCTATAATATAATAATAATTTAGCTCAATTTAAAATGTATTCCCAGGTGCCTAAAATTAAGAGTCTAATGTAAGATATTTCTTCTCTTTTGAATCTTTCTTTTTTCCTGTATTTAATCTTGATCAAACTTTCTGAAGTAGCTTCTGATTATTTGCATTCAGAAAGAAAACATCCCTGATTTTCAAAAGTTAGAGCAACTGGAGCTCAGGCAGCCTGAAAACACCGTCCACTTGTCTTCAATCTAAGCACCCAGACTGGAGGCACAAAGAATTAAAACTCTTTCAAAACAATATGTGCAAACCTGCGCTTTCTTTCTCAAATCCGAAGTGAGTCATGAGTCACTCATTCCCCATCACAAGGATCCATCAAACCCATTATGCCAAACTCAAGACTGCTGCTTACCTCACAGACTATGAAATTAGCATGTAGGTCTTCCAAGGATGACTTCTTCTGTGATCTTCCCTAGGACTGGTCTGTGTAAGAGAGAAAATGAAAATAAGAATTTATCCATTCCCAAGAGACTTCAAATTTTACCAATTGTATCAATATGTGGATGCTTGTGGGTTTGTATAATTTTTTTCTCCCACATTTGTTTAGAAAGTACTGTCTGCATAGGCTGCTTTCTATACAACTAGGTCTTTTTCCTCTCCCTTGTGGGAGGGATTCAATCCCAAAATGCCACATTTGCTAAGTTTCCAAAACTTTTGCCACTACTTACAGGTTGGCTCTGCTAGTTTCAGCCATAACTGCTTTTTGCTTCAGCAAACTGATAGAGCAAGCAAAAAGGAGGAGGTTGGTGACTCCAGAAAGTCCCTGAAGAAGGCAGAAGGAAGCCCCAGTGTCACAAGTCAGGGAGAGAAGAGGGCAAGGATTACTTCTGGTACCCCCAGACAATCACACCCACCTGTAGCCCCTGGGCAATGGACTCCAAAGGAGTCCCACTCTTGAAAGCTGAGACAAGCCCTTTCTCCAGGCAACTGCCCCTCTTTTTCATGGGGCAGCAAAAACGAAGTGCCTTAGGCAGGATTTTTGATCCTGCAAGCCAAGTATTTCTTTACCAGACATAGTAGTTCACAAAAGATTAAACTTGCAAATAAAACTGCTGAACTAGCAGCTTGTACATTGAGTAGGAAGAGGTGTCCTGAGTGGTAAAAAACATAACTTTCCAGACAGCAACCCAGACGGAGATGGTATAGAAAGAAAACATGGACTGTGTCCCTGTAGGGAAGGCCCTTTCTGCTCAGGCTTGAAGGCTTTCAGTGGTTTGCAGTCTGTATTTACAGCAAACTCTACACAGCCCCCTCCAGATCAACAGGAAGTGTTGATGTTCTTTCAGCCATCACAGAGGAGACCCCTCTTCCCAAAGCCTTGTTTGGGTGCTCCTACTGAAATAGCTCTGTGAGTCTCTTTTGTACTCTCTGGAACACATGTGGTCAGGTTATGTATCACTGGTTTTATTGAAACTCCACATAGATTTTCTAGGCAATGGCAAAATCCAGCTATAATTGTAGCTAGTCTTACAGCTTCTCAGGAATACTGCAGGAAAACAGCCAGCAATCTTAGAGAAAATGGTCAACAGCTGCTGCCAAAAACCTGCAAATTTGAAAAATGTAGTCTTGCTATAACTTGCTATAAAATTGTAAAAAGACTCCTCAGGGAGCAGATAAGTGGCCATATTACTTATCAGTCCTGGTTTATAATGATCACTTACACAGGCATCAATTATCACTCCAAACGCTGGAGGCTGTTGCAGCTGCAGTGCCAATGGCATTGGTGAAGTGAATGTTTTAAAAAAATAAATGCATGACACCAGCCTGTACACTCAACTATACTTCCTGCCTTTGAAGCAAAAATACATTTTAACCACATTCTCTTCTATGGCTTTCAATCCTGCAATGTCACCACATCAAAAAGGGAATGAGCTGCAGGTTCCAGCCTGCCTCATACAACAGCCTTTTAGAAGCGTAAGATCATCACAAATGGTTTTGCAAAAATTAGAATAGAAGGGGTTCAAGGAAGGGGTCTACACCACACAGTGCAGAGAGGCGTAGACTGCATGAGCTTGTCATGTTACTGGAAGGAAGGCAGCTCCAGCTCCCCAGTGCTCTGCCTGACCTAGTTAGCTCTGAAACCTCTGGACCTTGACTTGTGTCTCTTCACAATGCTCACCTAAGGCAAGTGTGATGCTGTCTAACATGACACTGCTTTGCATAGTATAAAGATACCCTTATTTTGCTTACAGATTCTTTTTCACTAGTGATGATGAAAGGGAGAACCATGTAGAAATTATGTACAAGTCAGTCAGTGACAATGAACATGAAGAATACCTTGGTGGGGTTGTTTCAACAATCATTCTGGAGACCTGGATTTAATTTTAAAAGCACACATTCTGTGTGCCAGGTATTTCATACCACTTTTTGTTGAGCTGCAGAAATGTCTAGAGCAGCTAGAAATACTTATTGTCCCAAGAACAGGATTTCATGGAATTTAACCACCCAGCCTTAACCCTGTAGACATGCAGTAGTTCAGATACAGACTGCTCCAGTTGCAGCTGGAGCAGAACAAGTAGACGCCCATAACATCTTCGTCCCTCAGTTCTGAACTCAGCCTGAAAACCAAGTGTTTTCAGAAAAGAAGAACCATACCCTTAATTCCTGTAATAATGTTTTGCAATAGATCACACAGGAAGTGCTGTTTCCTATTCTCAGATATAGGGTTTAACTATGTGCTTGTTCACAAAGAAGACGACACCGTCAGACAAAACAAGCTTGATAAATCAGTGAGTAGCTAATTTTTTTCCTTTTTTTTACATGTAAATGTGTATATATATATATACAGATTCACTCAGTGAGGAAGTATATGTGCCTAATGACAGTGGTAGTAGAGCTACCGTTCAAGCAGAGACACTATCTTTAAGAACAATTGGGTCTTGTAACTAGCTTACAACTCAGGATAAGGCTAGATGTGAGAGTAGAGAATTGAACTGGACAAATGATGTAGAAAATGACAATCTTTTCTGTACTAGAAACTTATTGGGTCTTGGGTTTAAAGCTGTTCCAGGAGGTCAGTAGCTTGAAAATGTATTCTGCTAATGATATAAACTGATCAGACATGAAATCCTTCACACTTAATCTAACCTCTCCAAATCTAAGCCGCATCTTGCTCTATCAGATGCAGATGTTCTTCATCACTATCCTATCACATGGTTTCTTTGTATTATTCAAGCATTTAATCTGTTAAAGGTGGTGTTTCATTATTATGTTATGAAGGGATATGTTCTTTGGGATTGGTTCCTCTTTTTAATGTGATGTCTCTGAGCCACCACACTAGAAAGCCTGTACTCCATATCTCAACTAGAGATATCAGTTTTATGGCCAGTCATGATCTGGCTTGCAATTTTTGTTAATGAGGTTTTACATGAATAAAATTCATCAGTACTACACTGGGATTGTACTATTCCCACACCCAGGGAGAGGTGAGCTCCTCTGCTTGGATAAATGAGACTTGCCACTTGAGTATTAGCAAAAAAGCTACAATAGCCTAAGAATATATTTTTTGTTGTTGTTGTTGTTGTATATCAAATATGCAGCTATAGCAACATTTACTTTCATGGGATAATTGCACTGTCATTTGCCAGGAAGAGTAGACAGTGCCAGAGCAGTGAGCTTGAACTTCTCTGTTGGAGATCCTTATAGCATGGGCATGACCCTGTGACGTATGTTGGCAATCTCCACTCCAGACTATTATCCTTCTATTTTATACTTAATGCTTTATCTGAAGCAGTTTAAGCAGAGACACTGAAAAAAAACCCCAAACCTGAACAGAGATACTAGCACAGGATTTAGCCTACACAAAAGCAGAGCCCTCTCATACATATAGTCATGATTTGGAGGAAGACATTTAATAGCTGCCTCAAGTTTCTCTTTCTGAGTCCTTACTTTCAGTGCTTATGCTACTCTTTTACTGTACATTTGTTTAGGTAAGAACACCTCCTACTTCTTTTGTCTTGTGACCACACAGACTGACTCTATTTAACTGCAGAAAAGCTCAGAATTTTTACAAGACTGTCTTTCTGGTTTTGGTGGGGAATGGAAACAATTGGATCCTGAGGGTTCACAGAGAATTATAACTGTTTTTTCCAGCCTAGAACATATTTTTCCTTGAAAGTTCTGCAGGTATGAAGAAAAATCATCAGTTAGGAGGCAAGCAATTCTGAAGAGATGTTTCTAATGCTCAGCTGCCATAAACGAGGAAGAGGTTTCCAAAGCGAGGTTTAGTTTTGGAAGAGACTGTCTTTCCCCAGTCATATCCTGGAAAGAAATCCTGTGGTCATTACCACATGAAAAGATGTGTTTGAGGGAAGCTATCAGCTCAGAGTCTTACACACATGATTTAGTTTACACTTCCATCTTTTCCTTCAGCTTTCTTGGTAACTCAAGAAAAGTATGTACTTTTATACTTCCTCCTCAAGATGTCTTTCATGTCTGCGCACAGTTTTCTCCATAGTTTTGCCTGTCCACAGACTCCTTCTGGAAAGTCAAAGGTGAAGTTAAAGAGATAGAGCTGTTAGCAGGAAACATCAGGCACCTCTCTTGCAACTCCTGCTATCAGGATATGGTGTATTATTTTTCTTCATTGAAGTTTCAGTTATATTCTGTGCTACATTATACTTCTCTCTCCTCATAAAGTGCCCTAGAGGCTGCTGACATAGTTTTAAGCTGACTACAAGTCATTAAGCTATTTCTTTTTCTGTATGACAAATGTTGCCATTTGTGAAAAGGAGGAGAGTGAGGGCAGGGGGAGTAGCACTGTATTACCCATCATTACACTTCAAAAGAGAAACCTTGTCTTAGACCAAAAAAAGGGAAAGGGAACTTTGGGGGTCATTCGGTTTTGAGATAAGTGGCTCTATTAATGCACAGATGCTCTTCTAACTTGTAGTTATCAAATGTTCCAATTTCCATGAGGAAACTGTCCAAATCCCCTTTACAGCACAGCAGACTCATTGAGCTGTGATAATTGCCATCCCTGAGTAAGTCAGTGTAGCAACTCAGGAATTTGCTTGAGTGACTCTAACATGTAAATGTCTGATAGTCCTACCAACACCTAGACACTTCTATAGATAAAGGTGACACACTACAGATAACAGCTAATACTCCAGAGCTAGCAAGGCTTCTCTCAAAGCAACTGAAATACAAAAATCTGAAAAGACATGATTCAGAGCTACATCTTCATTACAAGAATCTCTGATGTTGCCGTAAGTGCAGCTTTGTTAAAACTTAAAAGAAATGAAATTACATTTATTTTGGTTCACAACATTACAATTATTAAGAAAATAAAATTTTCTCCATTCCAACCTATAGCCCCATCTTCTCTGCAAGACCTCTTGTCCAGGGTGCAGGTATTTGGCCCAGGTCTTGGTCATACTTCACTGTACTCAACTTCTTGGAGACTCAGAACATAACCAGTCCTCTAAGGGGAAACGAGAGTAGCCTCTTAATGGACTGCTCATATATTTAGATGTTTTTGCATGATAAGCACACCAGATAAATTAGAAGGGAAGGAGGGCACCAAAGAGAAAGTTCTCCTCTTATATTTCTACCTTAGGTTTGACTCGGTTGCCCGCTGTTTGCAGAAATCATCTAGAATTTCTGTTAGCAACTGTGCTGGTTTTGGCTGGGATAGAGTTAATTTTCTTCATAGTAGATACTATTGGGCTATGTTTTGGATTTGTGCTGAAAACAGTGTTGATAACACAGGGATGCGTTAGTTAACTGCTGAGCAGTGCTTACACAGTGTCAAGGCGTTTTCTGCTTCTCACCCCACCCCACCAGTGAGCAGGCTGGGGGAGCACAAGGAGTTGGGAGGGGACACAGCTGGGACAGCTGACCCCAACTGACCCAAGGGGTATCCCAGACCATATGACACCATGCTCAGCATATAAAGCTGGGGGAAGAAGGAGGAAGGGGGGATGTTCGAAGCACTGGTGTTTGTCTTCCCAAGCAACTGTTTATGTGTGATGGAGCCCTGCTTTCCTGGAGATGGCTGAACACCTGCCTGCCAATGGGAAGTAGTGAATGAATTCCTTGTTTTGCTTTTCTTGCGTGCGCAGCTTTTGCTTTACCTCTTATCTCAGCCCATGAGTTTTCTCACTTTTACCTTTCTGATTCTTTTCCTCATCCCACTGTGAGGGAGGTGAGTGAGTGGCTGCATGGAGCTTAGTTGCTGGCTGAGGTTAAACCACGACAGCAACCAAAACCATCCTGTGCATGCAGAAGCCATGGGTGTGTGGGCAGGAGAGTGGGCATGATGGCCGCATGCAGTCCATAAAGTAAACGAGAAAGCCCTGCAAACTAAAATCATTAAGACTTCCTGAATATTCATTTGTAATTTTGGGAAGGAAAATAAGAGAGAAATAAGCCAAATAATCACAAGTTCCGAAATCAGAATCTCTCAAAAAAGCCCATTTATACTTACAGCACAAGAGCAGAGATAAACCTGGAGATTTCTTTGCTACCACATACATTTCTTAAGGTTCAGGCCTAGATAATTTCTGAGCCAAAACCAGACTTCTTGTCAAGGGTTACAGCTTCTGCAGATGTTCATTTCTGCATGAAAATTGGAAAAATGGTTAACAATAAATGAAAAAAAAAAAAATCAAACGCAAACAGTAGTTTCGTTTCCAATAGAATTTGTTAGCCAGATCAGTTTTCTAGAGTTCTTTGTGATTAACTTTGCTTGTGTGCAAAGGATAAGGAATTTTTTAGAAAGCATTTCAGAAAATATCTGTAATATTTTGTGCTTGTTATGAAGAGAATCTGACTTCTGTGCGAATGCTTAAAGATTTCCCATCAGGTCATAGACAGTAAACAAAATAACCACAGTACATGCTGTCTTTCTAGGCAGCATCAGTGTGAACTGTATGGGGCAGGAGCTCAATTTTGGTAGTGGGAAGGTGTACTGGGTCTGGCTAGGATGGATTTAATTTTCTTAACAGCAGCCTTTATGGTGCTGTCTTTTAGATTTGTGACCACAGCTGGAACAGGTGACCAAAACTGACCAAACGGATATTCTGTGCCACATAACGTCATGCTCAACAATATAACTGGCCGGGGGGAAGTTTTTCCAAAGTAGGCGTTGCTCAGAGACTGGGTCTGCGTGGTGGGAGGTGGCAAGCATTTGTCCTTGTATCATCTCTTGTGTTTTTTTTCTGTCTCCTTCGCTTATTCAACTGTCTTTATCTCAACCCACAAGTTTTTCTTAGTTTTGCCCTTCTGATTCTCTCCCCTATCTCACTGTGGGGGGACTGAGTGAGTGACTAGATGGGGGCTTACCTGCCGGCTGGGTTCAACCCATCACAGCAGACAAGACTTGGGCAGCAAAGCAGACAAATCTGTAGGGAATCAGTTACCTTTAGTTCTGTTACTCCCACAATTATCGTCTGTTTTTAAGTCCCAAAATAAGTTCCAAACTACATTAAAAAAAATTATTACTTTGTATACAAATACAAAGATTCAAGACTAAGTGTACCAGGGGAGGTTTAGATTGGATATTAGGAAAATTTCTTCACTGAAAGGGTTGTCAAGCATTGGAACAGGCTGCCCAGGGAAGGGGTTGAGTCACTGTCGTGGTTTAACCCCAGCCAGCAACTAAGCACCACGAAGCTGCTCACTCACTCCCCCCCATCCAGTGGGATGGGGGAGAAAATCGGGAAAAGAAGTAAAACTTGTGGGTTGAGTTAAGAACGGTTTAATAGAACAGAAAAGAAGAAACTAATAATGATAACACTAATAAAATGACAACAGTAGTAATAAAAGGATTGAAATGTACAAATGATGCGCAGGGCAACTGCTCACCACCCGCCGACTGACACCCAGCCAGTCCCCGAGCCGCGATTCCCTGCCCCCCCCTTCCCAGTTCCTAAACTAGATGGGACGTCACATGGTATGGAATACACTGTTGGCCAGTTTGGGTCAGGTGCCCTGGCTGGGCATGAGAAGCTGAAAAATCCTTGACTATAGTCTAAACGCTACTGAGCAACAACTGAAAACATCAGTGTTACCAACATTCTTCACATACTGAACTCAAAACATAGCACTGTACCAGCTACTAGGAAGACAGTTAACTCTATCCCAGCTGAAACCAGGACAGTCACCATCCCTGGAGGTATTTAAAAGATGTGTAGATGTGGTGCCTAGGGACATGTTTTAGTGGTGGACTTGGCAGTGTCCAGTTGACAGATCAACTTGATGATCTTAAAGGTCTTTTCCAGCCTGAATGATTCTATGATTCTACAGTTCTATGATTATATATATATGTATACTTATGCATATACACACACAAATTGTTCTAACAATGTGTAATCAATAAGATTTGTTCAAGAAGATTATTTCTATTATATATATATCCACTGACGTAAAGACACAGATTAAAACTAGGTCTTCTGGATGCTCTATGGTCTGTAGTTAAGTATCAGGAAATAATCCTTTCCTCAAACATCTGAGTAGGCTGACAGGAGCTTAAGACACTTCAGAAATTTCACATACTACAGTTCAGAATGACCCACCATGTAATAAAATTGAGTTTCTACTAAGAAGCAGATGGGCAGCGTGACCCTGTGTCACTCCAGCCACAGGCTGAGTTTCTTCAGTTACATTTAGTCTAGCAGAACTCAAGTGCAGAGAGAATGAAGTGGTGGTTTTGAGAATGTGGTCTCTGCAACAGACGTCTGCAATCACACAGCATAGACCTTGCCACTGAAAAAAGTGCATGGCGGGGCTGTAAGCAGGAAGGGAGCAAACGTTGCTGCACTACATGAGTGGTCAGGGAGCCCAGAGCAAGTTGGGGCAGACGCACTACCTGAAGCCTTCTGTGTCAGAAGCAGTCTGTTGCCTTTGTCAAGAGAACAGGCATCAAATGGCCAGGAAAATGCAGATTTCAAAACCATCAACCTGCTACGAACAGCCACCGATCTGCCATGAAGTGCCTGACAAAACCAGTCCTAACGACACAGGAAGAAAGAGCAGCCCTTTCAGCAGACAGCAAATAGCTCTGTTTGAGTGCCTACCAAGCGCATTGATTTCACTTCCCCACTAAGTGAGCAGGAAGCACCTTTGGTCCCTCTGACACCCGTCTTCACAAAATCCTCTTCCCAGCTTGTCATGGGGGATGCAGGAATTCTTCCATTTTCTCGGGGGGTCTGTGAGAAGACAGTTCTCCTCAACTTTCCAGAGACCAAATTACACAAAGCTATGCTTCTGCATCTGGCTTGCAGTCCTACCAGGGACTTGGAACAGGGGGAGGCAACAGGAAGGGCTGACATCAAAGTCGCAAGCCTTTACCGGCTCCCACTACAACAGAACTTGCCTGAGGGCTTTCACAGCTCTGCTGCACACTTACCTCCCAGGCCACAACTCCTTCTTGCAAGGGAAGCCCACTCCCTCCAACAGTCCCCAAACCAAAACTGGAGGGACAGAGAGTTTGGGCAACCCCTGCACTCCCTCAGGTACTGTGTCACCTCACTGGAAACACTGACTAGCAAAGGATGAAGGACGATATCAAACAACCACTACACATGAAGAACTGTTAGTGCACACACAGAGGGATGGCTGTATCTGCCTTTTGCCTCTGCACCCCCTCCAAGACACTTTAGCCCATCTCAGCTTTGGAGCTCCTGAATCACAGCTGCTAAACAGCTACTAGAACAAGGAATCAAAACTTCCTTCATCCCTGAGCACTGGGGAGGTCTTCCAATTGACAGGAAGGTGCCACAACAGATACAGCTGTTACAGGCTATGCTGATAGCAACCGTCATCTTTGATGCCGTTTGCCAAGGTGTTTGCCTACCTGTTCTTTCCACAGGACTGCACGCCGTCTTCATTCCAGACCGACCTAAGACCAGCACGCTTCCATGACCTACGCCTGACCCAGACCCTGTAAAGGACACAGCGTTTGCCATTTTAACCCGGACCAGCGCTGCCGACTTGCTGCTCTGCAACACCCAGGACAGCAGGTCCACCAGGTGGGTATGTTTAGTACTGCGCAAAGGTCATTTCTACACCTCCAGTGACCTGATTCCCACAGGCATTAAGGGTCCCAGGAAGTCACAAACAACCTGAACAAGCGGCAGTCCGTTCTGTTTCACCCATGTCACAGGGCCTTTGCAGGCACCGGTTTACACCTTGCCAGTGCCTGGTCCTCCTTGGGTGAGGGCTGGAAGACGGGCTGGCATGACAAGAAGGTGGCCAGGTCCCAAGGAGGAGCACGGCTATGCTCTGCATGCCAGCTGCTGTGCTTTCCTGTTGCTGCCATGCTGGCTCACTCCGCTCCTTTGGAAAGCCACTGCTGAGCACAACAGCCCCCAGCTACCCACAGATTAAATTCATCATTCCTCTGCTTCTGGCTGGGTCAGGCAGCTGACAGGCTCTACTGAGGAGGAAAAATGCACCAGACAGCGCACACCTAGGAAATGACACGCAGCAGCACACTTCCAACATGCAGCAGCGTGACTTCATAGGTATTACAGATGGGTTTCCTGGGAGCTCTGCAATTTCATTCTCTTCCACATCTTGATGTAGTAATGCTTACGTGCTTAACAGCAAAAACCATTCCAGATGAGGAGGACATCAGGGTGTTTCATTCCCCTCACCGCCAAGCTTGGAGTTTCCCCTAGTTTAACATCCTTTTCTTCCTTTCCAGACCAACACACCATGGAAAACCATACCACAGACTTAGGCGACTTGCCACTGACAACAGAATTTGACTACAGCGATTCAGCTCCATGCATGGGAACTGAGGAAAAGCACTTTGCAGCAAAACTTTTGCCACCGCTTTATTCTTTGGTGGTGATATTTGGCCTCACAGGCAACATGCTCGTTGTCCTCATCCTGGTAAAATACAAGAGATTGAAGAGTATGACTGACATCTACCTGCTCAATTTGGCAATATCTGATTTGCTGTTTGTATTTTCTCTCCCTTTTTGGGCTTATTATGCTGTTCATGACTGGATTTTTGGGGAGGCGCTGTGTAGAATTCTCTCAGGTGTCTACCTCCTTGGCTTCTACAGCGGCGTCTTTTTCATAATCCTGTTGACTCTGGACAGGTACCTGGCCATAGTGCATGCAGTGTTTGCTTTAAAAGCTAGGACAGTTACCTACGGCATCCTCACCAGCGCTGTCACTTGGGCTGTTGCTATTTTTGCTTCTGTTCCTGGGATAATATTTCACAAAACTCAAAAGGAAAATTCACGTTATACTTGCAGTGCTCACTATCCAAGCGATGCCACAATAAATTGGAAGTACTCCTATACTTTAAAGATGAACATCCTGGGACTTATTGTTCCAATGCTCATTATGATTTTCAGTTACTCACAAATTCTAAGAACATTATTGCGATGTAGGAATGAGAAAAAACAGAAGGCAGTCAGACTTATTTTTGTGATCATGATTTTTTACTTCATCTTCTGGACACCATTCCATATTTCTTCTTTTTTGTATACATTTCAAAGTTCGCTTTTCGTCCCAAATTGTGAAATCAAAGGTCAACTGGAGAAAGCAATCCAAGTGACAGAAACAATATCAATGATCCACTGTTGTATCAATCCTGTGATCTATGCATTTGTTGGAGAAAAATTTAGGAAGTATCTTCGTAGCTTTTTCCAAAAGCATGTTGCAGCCCACCTCTGCAAAAAATGTCCAACTCTTTATCGTGAAAAATTAGAAAGAGTTAGTTCCACATGCACACCATCCACTGCAGAGCATGACATCTCTACTGGACTGTAAAAATACATCAAAACATTAGTAAATGTTGCATCACTCGCTTTCCTTTAAGGACTGCCTGATGTTATTTAAGATCTTTATGTCAACCACTACCGAAAGCTGTATGACCTTCAGTTCTTGTGGTTAACTGTTCCCTGGTGTTACAGCATTTTCCATTCTTTAACAGAACCAGTCAGTCTTCTAGGAAACATTAACATCATAGCTGGATCACACCAAGATTTGAATGGGGCCCAGAATAGTATGATTCTGTTTCTTTACCCAAATTCTATCGAATGAAGAAATGCTTGTGAGATTTACGTGGGGGGGAATACAATATTAAAGAGACTAAGGAGTAATATGTCATCTCACAAGACCCTTTTACTGTTATGTGAACATTGTAAGATAAACACTGGGAGGAAGCTTTGAGGATTGATGTACTTGTTTAGTATTCAATATTAATGGAGCACCTTTTGGAAGTGACTGTATTCTTTCTGCAACATGGTCAGGCATTTGATAGGGGGAGGCTTTTAGTTTTCTTCACACACACACCCCCCCTTTCTTTCCCCTACATGAATAAAAGATGTTTCCATAAAAAGGAATTTGAGAATGAATATGAGATATATCAAGATAAAATCTGTCCTCTGATGGGAGAGTTGACTGATCTTTATCTTACTGGGGCCATTTAACCCAAGGATTTATCTGTTAGCTAATAGTGTAGTCATTTTTAAACATTATCCTTTTGACTATAGACTAAGTTATAGTATTTTGATTTTAGTTCTTTAATTTTCTGCCTGTCATAAATTCAGTTTCTGAATTTTCTGTTCTGTTGCTAACATATTCCAAAGTGAGCTTTTAATCAGCAATATTGTGATTTTTGTGGGTGCAATTTTGCAAGTAACTGCGCACAACAAGTCTACTGACTGCACAGCAAGAAAATGAGGCACCCTCAAAAAACATGAGCTTGTTTCTGGCAAATCATATCCCTCCAAGGAAAACATCACTTAACCAATAAAACACATCAGCAAACATCTGCAAGGCCAGAATGAAAATTACCTTGGTATTTGCTATGCAAGATTCTGCATGAAAAAATATCAGGACCCTCTGAAGGATTTTGGAGACCGCGACCGCAGTACTGAGTGGAGGCCTCGCTAGCTCTGGACAGGTAAATCGTATGTGTAGAGGAAGACTTTACATGGCAGATGCAGTAAGTGTGTCAGGCTAGGCTCCTGCATGACATGCTCCTACATGCTCTTCACGTACACAGTCTGATGTTTGGGATACACTTCTAGGCAGACAGTAGCCTTGGAACTGCAAAAGCAGCCAATTGCAGAGGAGACATACCTGCTCTGCCTTCCGAGGAGAAGAGTGCCCATAGCCAACTGGTGCCTCAATTAGAAGTGAATGCTAATTAAAGACTTGAGACCATTAGTCTACTGGTGTCTTATGGCCATATACTTATGCCATTATTAGGAGTTTCCCTGTAAAAGGAAGTGGTATTCTAGGGACATGATGTTAGCAAAGAGGAGGAGGGAGGAGCATAGTGGAGAACTTCTTGCTTTAAACTGTAAGGAAGTGCAGGTGAGCACTCCTTATGCAAGTGAACTTTTTTTCTGATTTACTTCAAAGGGCACCGCTCATGCATGTAAGGCCTTGCTCATGGAAATCTGGAGGGGCAGGTTCAACTAACCTCCAGGCAACGTAAGGACACAAGAGGGGATTCTGCACTACTTAACATTAGGCACATGATTCAGATGCCTAAATTAACAGCAAATCTCTTCAAGGTCCTTCAGTGGTCAGTAGAGAATAAGATATGCCTGAGTCAGAAGCAGACAGATGATTTAAATGGCCTCTGGGGAAGATTACCTGTCCAACTGTAGAAGGAACCTGGAAATGCCAGCCTCTTAATTTAGGTATCAGATGCCTTAATCTAGGTGGTGCAAATACTCTTCCCCCTCTAGCCTTGTAACATCAAGGCACTGCTTCCATTAGTTGTTAGCTTTTATCCTATCAGCTATTATAATCTGGCCATTACCTTGTGAGGTTAATAGCCACAGATAGACTAAAGAAAAGACCAAAAACTACCCTCACAGTAAACCTTCTTGCTTGGAAATAGTATTTTTCCTTTCTTTTGTACTTTTTTACTGCACTGAAGTGAAAGCACCTTTTTAGTATTAAAGCATAAATTAGTTCAGTGTGATACAAAACCTGCTGCAACTGCAATATTTCTACCACTGTGTTTTATTTTAAATTCTTGTTTTGTTGGAATTACGCTTCTTCCTGTTTTCATGTTTTCAATGCAGTGAAATTAATAAAATCTGTGTCTGAAAAACAATGTATACCCTGTAGCCCATGTTCTCCTCTGTAACTAAAAGGGCATCAGCTCTGTTCTCAGAATGGACATGGCAAAAAGATGCAACCATGGACTTAAACACTTGCAATACCACACTCCAGCAAAAGAAACCAAAATGACCAAGCAGAGAACTGTCTGCCCAGTCCAGAAGCTACTGTAGCTGGCACAGCCTTTATCCACCCATAAGCTTGAGAAGAGTGCATTATAATACCTTTGGGAAAAGTCTGTGGCCACAGATTTTACATGGGTGAAATTTGGAGAAACAGGGTTGTATATGTTACAAGTAGGGGAAGAGGAGAAATAAAGGAGGGCAATAAAAGATGGCACTCTATTAATATTTGGATAAAAACAGGATTCTCCATAGACTTTCTGCAGATAATTTCAGATCTCCTTGCACTGTACAGAGTGACCCCAGCCAAGTGGTGTGCCTGATCTCCCAAGTTTTATGTGTAGGGAACTTTAAGCATTCCAAGTTCAATATGGAAATATGATTCCGCTTCACGATGTCATCCTCCCTGTTCCACTGTCCCAATTAATTTTTTCAGCCTACAATCCACACCTCCTCCTCTCCCCTGCACGCTCTTTTCATCTATCCGCCATGGGATAAGCTAAATTCTATACCCACTGCCTTTGTTTTCTGATTTTCATTTTCTACTTTGTGCTGGCAGGAACACAAACAAACTAAACCTAAAGATTAGCTTATTGTTATGTTATGTGCCCAGGTGGGATAATCCTTGGTCCTTCATGGCAGCTTTGCACCGAGACAAGCAAGGCTCTAGTTTTGTGGCAGATTTTGAATCTTAGATGTGGCTGCAGCATGGTGTAGCTCCAAATTAGGCTAGCAGGACTTCAGGCAGTCTGGTCACAGTGGGATGGAGCTACCCATGGGAACGGTTTAACAAGATCCCCAGTCCCTATGAAAAAGAATGCAAGTCACCTTGGCAGAGAAGCAGGGGAAATTTTACATACGGGAGAAAAACATTCCATAAGTCAAGGTCTGCAGGGAAAAGCACTGAGATGAAGATACAGTATGTATATAAGAGCTAGAGAAGCAGGCAGGTATACAGAAACTGTGCAATGAACTAGACGTATGTTTAGAAAATGGCAAGGCACACCAGGATTGTAGTTACAGCAGAAAAGAAACACAAGGAAGAACCACTGCAAGTGCTTGGGAGGCATGTGAGTTGCTCTGGTGAGATATTGAGGAAACGAAAGCAGGCATTTGAGAGAGTGTACAAGTAGCACCAGAACACCAAAAGGATTCAAGACAGGACCTCTGTGAACGCCACCAGTAAATTTTTGCTTTACAACAAATGTTGAACAGCTAAGTGAAAATTCTTACAAGTTCAAAATTTTTGGCACTGAACTTCTGAAGAGACAATGTGTTGACCAGGCTTTCAGCATGCTTATGAAAAGAATGCCCGTGTGCCCTGGACAAATATCTATGCACAGCCCTGAAACCAACCAACCAGTTTAGTTTGTGCACAGAACAGGACGGAGTCCGACCTTCCTGTTACTGCCACGTGTTCAGAAGCATGTGGGGAGGAATGCCCCACACAGCAAAAGATAAATCTGCTGACTGTCAGGCGGACTTCCTAAGGGCAAAGGAATTGTAGCTAAACTGCATATATGGTATTGGTGAGTGTTGAGCAGTACTCAGAACCAACCACCAGATTTATAACCACTGCCATTTGTTTGTCAGTGGTAAGTATATAATGGACAAACAGAAATAGTGAAACTTCAGGTAACCAGTGCATAGGGATGTTCCTGTCCTAAGACTTTCTTGTTTGTTAACCCAACTGTGGCCTTATGTGTACATACTTTAGATAAGATAAAGGTAAATGGAGTATAAAGGAAAAGTAGATGAAAATGGATAAATAGGAAAAAGTAGTGGTAAAAAAATGAATGACTTTATTAGCTTTAACAGAGGCTAATAAGTAATAGGCAGAGTAATGGGAAAATCAGAGATAAATACTTTAAGCAGAATATTAAAAGATTTCGGCGAGTAAGAGAGACTTTCAGTTATGAAGTTCTAAAATAAGTATCGCTCCTTCCAGTGAAAATTACAAAAGGGATAAATACAAAGAACATAGGGGAAAATTTACATGGTATCTTGTTCCAGTTAACAAAAAACAAAGAAATGAAGTGCCAGTAGAATGACATAATGCTGACCAGGTTAAATGGCACAACAGGAAGATACTGTTCATCCTGAAGTTTAATTTTGCTGCTGTTTTTAACCGCTGATGCCTACTGGCCTTCTCCTAGTGGCTACTGCGATTACTGTGGCCTTAGAAGCATTACACCTTAGTATAGTAATAAAAAAAAATTAAGCTAGCAGAGGAAACAAAACCAAACCAGTAAATTCTGGCACACTTAGAATATCAATAGCAATCAGGTGAAAACAAAGAAGGATGTTTGTCTAGAAATAAGGGGTGAAGGCATTGCTTTGTACCCATATTCTGGTGACACTTGCCTATTAGGAGCTGTACTTCATTCAGAAAATAGAATGGTAGGGAAAAGAAATGCTATATAAGTTTGCATCACTGCCAAGCAGTTTTGTAATTCCTGTGACAGTGAGTGCAATCTTGGTTTGAGTGTTTGAAGTCTGAAATGACTGATACTGGGAAGGTGGGGCCACAACACTGAACTGGAGGAGGGCAGCATTATCAGATACATAGGCCAATGTGCAAAACTGCACAAACCTTCAAGTGACGATCAGCTTTGCAGAACTGTCTACAAGGCTGTGACAGTAGGATGCTAACCATATGACACTAACAACACAACCCACCCTGATACCAGACTTTTTGAATGGAATGGAAACCAAGTAGATGGAAGTGAAGGAGCCACTTGCACATAACTTGCAGGGACGCTATCGTGAGGTATGGACGGTTGTAGACTACATCTGATCTTTGGCACCCAAAAGTACTTTCTGGTTCCTGGGTCTTGGCACATACCTTATCATTGCACAGACTCTGTCTATCCATCCTTCCTATGACTTAGTGTCCACTGGGAAGAAATGTGGTGTGTGATTTTCCCAGCCTGCCTGATCAAAGGTCCAGGATTTACACTGAGGAGCACTTCTGATTCACAGTTGAGATAGCCCCGAACAGCACTTCTAGACCTAGAATTTATGTACTATAAATGTACCTGAAAAGAGAGTGTGAGAAATAAAGGCCTATGTAAAAATGAGATTCTGAGAAAATCTGTGAAATGCATACCTATGGCCTCAAAATAAAATTGGTTGTACTATGATAACCCCTTATATATAAAACAGGGCAGCATACATCAGAAACCTGGATAAAAATGGTAGAAGGAAGCAACACTCTCTTCCTCCTTGCTGCATGAGGAAACACTGTTAGTTCAGTAAGAGTAGCTTGGGGAAAGCCAAAACAAAAATAATACCATGACAATGGAATTAATATGAGCTGCAATGGATAATTATGTATGTGCAAGATTTACAAGACAGAAACAAACAGAAAACAGAAGAATAGGGGGAACCACCCCCCCATCTTACTGCCAGTGAAGAAGTAGTGTTAAACCAGATAGATTAGTCACAAGAACTCAGAGCCTGAAAGAAAAGGCCGATAAGAAAAAAAATCCTAAGCAACAAAGTAGTTTTAGATGGATGTCTTTATTCAGCCTCTTCAAAACAAAGACATTTAAGTATCACTGATGAAATAAAGTATATGCTAATACTAACCTAATTTGGACATGAATTTTGTGAATATAACAAGTAACAAAATGAGATATAATTGGGGGAACCAATGGAAAAAGAAATGCATCCAGTCTGTGCTCACATGTCTTCATTAGACCTCTTCTCCAGATGACAAGGATGATCTGCTTTGCTGTAGTTATAGACTTTGATAAGAGTGTTGTGCACTATCATACTGTGAGATAGGTATCTGCCATTCTGTCCTAGACCTTTTTTTTCCCAGTCTTTCTTCTTCAGGTGGTGCAAATTTGTAATAAATTAAATGGAAACTGTTAGTTGCATTTTCAAATTTCTGTACCCATAATTCTGCTGATGACATTTGTATGTCACACTGGTACGTCAGCATCTGGTATGTGTTCTAGTAGACATTTCAGTACTGGTGTAGACTTCACACAAATGATGACATCTCCTTGTGGGAGTGCCATATCACTTAGATACTGGATACTTCAGTGAGATGGCCTGATTACTAGGAAGATGAATCATAATCAGTCACTGGTGTAGAGCTAATTGAACATATTGTGTAGGTGCTGATAATAAAGTCACAGTCCAGGTGCTTGCTGCCAGAGTGTGTCCCTGTATTTGAGCTGCCAAGTATCATAGGTATTCACACTCTCTGTGGGGAATTTGCCACCCAGGTGTGAGACCCAGCTGGTGAGCAGACCAAAACCATTCCCCTTCGTCAGGAGCTATAACCATGAGTGGCAGAGGCCCTCTGTTGGCATGCAACACTCTCTGCAATCTTATGATGCTGATCAGTAAATGAAATAACCCAGCTACGCTTGCTGATCAGACTGAGCTATGAGAATGAAAAGCTATAAGCAACAAAATGAAACAGAGTAGTAAAGCCAATGAATCTGTGGGAACAAGGGACTATTTCTGAAGACCAGCCTACCACAGGTCTTAGCTTTAAGTTGTTGTTGTTGTTGTTAGTTCAAATGTTTGAGACCAGTTTTGTGAGAGCATATTTCAGAATCAAAAGCTTGATGAAAAATGGGCAAGTCCAACAAAAGGTTTGAGACTGTCTCCCCTGTTCATACAATGTGAGATTGTGAAAGGTTTTAGAGTCTCCAGTAGGTTCACTAACATGTAACAAACAGTGAACAATGAAGCAGGCTTCAGACAGAAATCTTTAAAATGTCTGTTAATTTCAATATGTAGACTGTTTAGGACTTGTACATTAAAAAATTAATTTGATACAATACCTTGTTTGAGAATTATAAGAATTCATTATAAAAGTGCAGGTTTTTGTCAGCAAAGTTTGGCAGCAATTAGGAGCTTGATTTAGATGTAGTGGAAACATTTTTAAAGCATGTCTTTCCACTGACTGTATAGGGGGTCTAATATAGTCCAAGTAAGGTAGTGTGAACATACCCTTAGAATACCCTACAGTGGCCATTAATTTTGACACTGAGATCCCAGCCCTTTGAGAACTCATTGGAACAGCTGATTAGGAAAGGAAGAGAAAAATCTATTGATCCTATGGGATAAAGACCTTGATTAATCCCTCATGTTAAGAAGTGTTAACAAGGAAAACAGGCTGAGCTTTTCGCTTTTTACTGTCTCCCCCCAGATCTGAGATGTAACTCAGAAGTTGTGATTCTCTTTACTTCCATTAAGGAATGACAGCATTCAAAGCAAGATATCTCCATTGGGCTTTTGGCCTTTTAAAATCTTTTAAGGATACCAAGGACTGAGTGCAGTAACGACATCCCTTTAGTGCCTTCACTAGGTCGATAGGATGAGATACTCCAGAACCCTCCAAAGAGATGTCAAGGGGAGGCAGGGGGTTGCACTTTATTAGGTATCTTCTCAGGGCTTCTCTCTCAGAGGTTCTTAGGGATCTGATAAGGCACCATCTCTTTCTTGCTTCCTCTGTACCTTTCCTACCTCCTGTGTGGTTTCTTTGATGTCTAAGAAGGATCTAAAAAGCTGCTCACAGTGCAGCTTCAGTTGAACTCTAAAAGTCACAGGAATCAGCCACAAGGAAATAAGTTGATAAGAAAACAGATTCTATCAGGCTCTTCTGAAGCTTACTTCCAAAAAGTATGTAATAGTGTTGTTTTAAAAGAAGGTCAGACTCACTATATAGACTAAGTCATTGTCTTATGAGAAGGATTAAAATAAAAAACACAAAGACCAGCTTAGAGAAAAATAGAATCAATCGAATCTCCTAAAATATAAGGACTGCAACTCAGAGCAAGCCAACAGAAAGTGCAGGTAATTCTGAATAAAAGTGTAAGCTTTATTCAGAAGCTCCACTTCTTGTTCAGGGACAAAAACCATAAAAGAAATTTAATGATTGAAAAATGTAAAGGGATGAACCTCATGGAAACTGTTCTTGATTCAAAGAGGTTAGCTAAATGAAAAAGAGAAAACAACTATCTAAAAATATTCTTCTACAACTACAGCTGTGGGTTGTGAAACCTTGAGTTCAGACCTTAGGAGGATCCTCCACAATTTCAACATCTCTGCACATCTCGCAGAGTTAGAAAAGTAACATCTGATAACCCATTTTTAGAAAAAAGAGAACTGCTCCTTGATTTTTTTTTAAATGAAAACAGATTTGTTTGCTAGAAGTTTTCAAACTGATACATCCTTCTTCATGCAGGAAGAGGTGGTTTAGACCTTCTTCTTGTGACTGACAAATCGGTTTAGTGTTAATCTTGATGTAATAATCCAAGGCATCACTTGCACTGTAAGATACATGGTAAGTCAAGTCATCTTTGCTGCCTTTTTTTTTTTTTTTTTTTTAACATTTAGTAGTTGCTTAGGTAGTCTAATGCCTGAGGTGAAAAAATACTTGTGGAATCTTGCCAGTGTACTCATATTTAAAAATCACCCTGGGGAAATGAATAGGATACCTTAAATGGAATACACTATTTTTAAAGGACAGAACCACTAGAAGACTTGAGCAGAGGATCCAGGTAAGCAAAGGAATAAACCTCTAGAGATTGATTGGAGTAAGAAATATAATGGAGTATGCCTCTGATTTTTTCTCTAAAGATGATATATAATGATGGAAATCTGGATTTTAAAACTGTTACTGCAAAGACAAAACAGCTTATTTGAGTGAAGAGTACTTATTCTCACAGAAAATCTGATACTGTATTTTAAACACTCTGTCTCATGGAACCTGCTTACACACAGCATAGTTTAGCACTTTGCCTCCATTTACTACACCTTTTTAATTGTTACCATTTTACAGCACGGTGCAAATGAACTGAAACTGACTTTAATAAAATCTTTGCGTCTTTAAAATTAGAGAGCTATGACCTGAAACTCAGCATGAAACAGTGACATGAGTTTCCTCAGCTTTTCTATGGAGAGCTTTTCTCTTGAAAACTGCATGACTGCTAGTCTCAACCAGAGCAACAGAATTTGTATAGCAGATTGCAGATTTCTAGAAATAACTGCATTTATCTGAACTGTATTCAAAATAATATAGACCTCTTTTTGAAATACCCTTTCTTCAGAGATCTTCCAGGATTATCTTTGGGTTTTTTTTCCTAAAGATCAGGAAACATAAGCCCAGTCAGATATCCCTAATTAGGTAAACAACCCAGGTCAATTAACCCAGTGAAGCATTCTAGCCAGTGGCCAACACTGTTTCCTAAAACAGTGATATCATAGGATAAAGCAGAAAAACACTTACAATTCCTTCTTCTGGTTTCCAAATTAGTATCTGTAGTTTCCATTGTCAGCATGTGCTGGATACTATACACAATTCAGGGTAGTAAATACTTTTGCAGAGAGAGGCTTCCGAAGCAAAGGCTAGCCTAGAGAAATGGGGCTCAGTTAGTGGAAAGAACCACTCAGAAGGGAGACCACAATTTAAGCATGCAAAAAGGGTTGAAAGGAAGACAATAAGATGCAGGGAAGAGGTAGTTGTCATTCCAAGGTAGCAGAGGAAAAGGAGCAAAGGCACTGAAATAGCAGTTAATAGGAAGAAGGGGCTGTGATGAAAAGAATTACTACAATAATATTGAGGCAGCATTTTGCAATAGTATTTGCATGAATTCTATCAATCACATACTCATAAAATCCCACTCTGGGGTTTAGGACCCAAGTGTTTTTCATACCCATGTTTATGCATGAGCATCACACAGGTGCAAAATGACCAAGACAGGATGTGCTGGGTCTGGCACTGTGTTGCAGCTAGTCCCTCATCCCATAATCCCAGTATACAGCATGGCTGACTGACACATGGGAAATGGGGATATTTAGCTATATGCAGTATCAGGGACTTGTACCGTCAGGGCATGCAACATAGATCTAGCAGATCTAGCTGAAGGGAATATTAAACATTGTGCAGTGCCCAAGTCTTGTCATGTTCTGAAATAAAGAAGTTAATGTTTTGGACATATGTGTTTTATAAAGGTGTAAAAACAAAAACAGTAAAAAACCCAAAGTGTTTTATAAAGGTGCTTTTTTTTCTAAAAGAGTTGCTGAAAGTACTTAGGAAATATAAAACCTTAGATACTTTAAACCCAACTTATTTACTGTCAATATACCTGAGCCACAGCCACTTCCTTTACCAACAAAACCTTTATCTCAGTATTGTAATAACTACGTAGTTAGTACAGCTGTGGAAAAAACCTGTTTCACAGAGATTGCCAGAGCTTTGGTCTTTGAGGAGTTTGACAGCACTTATCTTCTCCCCAAGAAATTGTATCTAAGCAAAGCTGAGACCCAAACTGTTAAAACTTGCCAATTTTCTCTTATTCCTTGTTCTCCAGAAGAAAACTTCATGCCATACTCAACATGCCAAAGTAATGTCTGAACATGGATGTTCTCATTCTTGATATTGTTAGGAACAGAGTTGACAGCCAGACTCAGGAAGAGCCTGGGGAGGGGGCGGGAAAAAGGTTTGCAAAAGCAGCACCTCTTGTTGTTTACAAGGTGCAGATTTTGCTCCAATAAAGCTTCCTCCTTTTTGGGCAGATTCGTATTTCACTGTGCAGCGTAAGAACCTGCATCAGGAGCTGGCAGCTCGGGAGAGACTCAGATCCTTATTTTTAAGGTCACAGGAAAGCAGTAAAACCTAGCAAACAGTCCCTTCCCCAAGACCTCAGCTTAGGCTTAGCTAAGTTAATTAATTTGACACAAGTTAAGATAAGGACATTAGCATTTTGAGCAATCTGTGCTTAGGGCAGAAAATAGTCTTTTCACCTGAACAGTTTTGTCCAGAGAGACACAAGCTTAAGACACGTCAGGGATTTCACAGGCTATAAATCAGAATGGACCACTATGAGCTTCTACTAAGAAGCAGATGGGCAGCGTGACCCTGTGTCACTCCAGCCACAGGCTGAGTTTCTTCAGTTACATTTAGTCTAGCAGAACTCAAGTGCAGAGAGAATGAAGTGGTGGTTTTGAGAATGTGGTCTCTGCAACAGACGTCTGCAATCACACAGCATAGACCTTGCCACTGAAAAAAGTGCATGGCGGGGCTGTAAGCAGGAAGGGAGCAAACGTTGCTGCACTACATGAGTGGTCAGGGAGCCCAGAGCAAGTTGGGGCAGACGCACTACCTGAAGCCTTCTGTGTCAGAAGCAGTCTGTTGCCTTTGTCAAGAGAACAGGCATCAAATGGCCAGGAAAATGCAGATTTCAAAACCATCAACCTGCTACGAACAGCCACCGATCTGCCATGAAGTGCCTGACAAAACCAGTCCTAACGACACAGGAAGAAAGAGCAGCCCTTTCAGCAGACAGCAAATAGCTCTGTTTGAGTGCCTACCAAGCGCATTGATTTCACTTCCCCACTAAGTGAGCAGGAAGCACCTTTGGTCCCTCTGACACCCGTCTTCACAAAATCCTCTTCCCAGCTTGTCATGGGGGATGCAGGAATTCTTCCATTTTCTCGGGGGGTCTGTGAGAAGACAGTTCTCCTCAACTTTCCAGAGACCAAATTACACAAAGCTATGCTTCTGCATCTGGCTTGCAGTCCTACCAGGGACTTGGAACAGGGGGAGGCAACAGGAAGGGCTGACATCAAAGTCGCAAGCCTTTACCGGCTCCCACTACAACAGAACTTGCCTGAGGGCTTTCACAGCTCTGCTGCACACTTACCTCCCAGGCCACAACTCCTTCTTGCAAGGGAAGCCCACTCCCTCCAACAGTCCCCAAACCAAAACTGGAGGGACAGAGAGTTTGGGCAACCCCTGCACTCCCTCAGGTACTGTGTCACCTCACTGGAAACACTGACTAGCAAAGGATGAAGGACGATATCAAACAACCACTACACATGAAGAACTGTTAGTGCACACACAGAGGGATGGCTGTATCTGCCTTTTGCCTCTGCACCCCCTCCAAGACACTTTAGCCCATCTCAGCTTTGGAGCTCCTGAATCACAGCTGCTAAACAGCTACTAGAACAAGGAATCAAAACTTCCTTCATCCCTGAGCACTGGGGAGGTCTTCCAATTGACAGGAAGGTGCCACAACAGATACAGCTGTTACAGGCTATGCTGATAGCAACCGTCATCTTTGATGCCGTTTGCCAAGGTGTTTGCCTACCTGTTCTTTCCACAGGACTGCACGCCGTCTTCATTCCAGACCGACCTAAGACCAGCACGCTTCCATGACCTACGCCTGACCCAGACCCTGTAAAGGACACAGCGTTTGCCATTTTAACCCGGACCAGCGCTGCCGACTTGCTGCTCTGCAACACCCAGGACAGCAGGTCCACCAGGTGGGTATGTTTAGTACTGCGCAAAGGTCATTTCTACACCTCCAGTGACCTGATTCCCACAGGCATTAAGGGTCCCAGGAAGTCACAAACAACCTGAACAAGCGGCAGTCCGTTCTGTTTCACCCATGTCACAGGGCCTTTGCAGGCACCGGTTTACACCTTGCCAGTGCCTGGTCCTCCTTGGGTGAGGGCTGGAAGACGGGCTGGCATGACAAGAAGGTGGCCAGGTCCCAAGGAGGAGCACGGCTATGCTCTGCATGCCAGCTGCTGTGCTTTCCTGTTGCTGCCATGCTGGCTCACTCCGCTCCTTTGGAAAGCCACTGCTGAGCACAACAGCCCCCAGCTACCCACAGATTAAATTCATCATTCCTCTGCTTCTGGCTGGGTCAGGCAGCTGACAGGCTCTACTGAGGAGGAAAAATGCACCAGACAGCGCACACCTAGGAAATGACACGCAGCAGCACACTTCCAACATGCAGCAGCATGACTTCATAGGTATTACAGATGGGTTTCCTGGGAGCTCTGCAATTTCATTCTCTTCCACATCTTGATGTAGTAATGCTTACGTGCTTAACAGCAAAAACCATTCCAGATGAGGAGGACATCAGGGTGTTTCATTCCCCTCACCGCCAAGCTTGGAGTTTCCCCTAGTTTAACATCCTTTTCTTCCTTTCCAGACCAACACACCATGGAAAACCATACCACAGACTTAGGTGACTTGCCACTGACAACAGAATTTGACTACAGCGATTCAGCTCCATGCATGGGAACTGAGGAAAAGCACTTTGCAGCAAAACTTTTGCCACCGCTTTATTCTTTGGTGGTGATATTTGGCCTCACAGGCAACATGCTCGTTGTCCTCATCCTGGTAAAATACAAGAGATTGAAGAGTATGACTGACATCTACCTGCTCAATTTGGCAATATCTGATTTGCTGTTTATATTTTCTCTCCCTTTTTGGGCTTATTATGCTGTTCACGACTGGATTTTTGGGGAGGCGCTGTGTAGAATTCTCTCAGGTGTCTACCTCCTTGGCTTCTACAGCGGCGTCTTTTTCATAATCCTGTTGACTCTGGACAGGTACCTGGCCATAGTGCATGCAGTGTTTGCTTTAAAAGCTAGGACAGTTACCTACGGCATCCTCACCAGCGCTGTCACTTGGGCTGTTGCTATTTTTGCTTCTGTTCCTGGGATAATATTTCACAAAACTCAAAAGGAAAATTCACGTTATACTTGCAGTACTCATTATCCATCAGAGCAGAGAAATGTATGGAAGCAATTCCTGACCTTAAAAATGAACATCCTGGGACTTCTTATTCCAATGTTAATTATGATGTGCAGCTACACACAAATTATAAAGACATTACTGCAATGTAGGAATGAGAAAAAACATAAAGCAGTCAGACTTATTTTTATCATTATGATTGTCTATTTTTTTTTCTGGGCACCATACAACATTTGCATTCTTCTGCGTGATTTTCAAGGTACATTTTCCATTACTACTTGTGAAGGCAGCAGTCACCTGGAGAAAGCAATCCAAGTGACAGAAACAATATCAATGATCCACTGTTGTATCAATCCTGTGATCTATGCCTTCGCTGGAGAAAAATTTAGGAAGTATCTTCGTAGCTTTTTCCGAAAGCAGATTGCATTCCACTTCTCTAAATACTGTCCCGTTTTCTATGTTGACACAGCTGAAAGGGCTAGCTCCACCTACACACAATCTACTGGAGAACAAGAAGTTTCTGCTGCACTGTAAGTTGTGTCTAGTGAAAAAGTGGAATTGACTTTTGTGAAATCAAGTCTGTGATGAAAGCCTGCAGAATCTGTTGTGGATATTGGCTCTAAGGCAGCTGCAAAAGATCACAGAATACATATTTACCAAGGCCTGTATTTGCTCATACATTTGGGTATTTGTACATAAAGGAAAAGGATGTATCAAATTAGCTACCCTGATATGCTAATGTGGCATTCTGTAGGGGAAAAAAAAAGCGTTCTCTTTTTTTGTGAATGTAAAAGTATAGTTTTGTACTATAGGGCCCAAAACCACACAAAGGCTGAGGGCATAAGCTAGCAAGCTCATAAACAGGCTTTTTGAAGTGAACTGGAGGTTAGAAATTGACACTGGTTCTTTGGAAACATCTCTTGACTGTACCTTACACAAGATATCTCACTCATTTAAACTCAGTCTCAGTCACATCTTTTACTAGCCTGGTTGTGTATCTCTATAAAAAATGCTAAATTACTGAGGTCTGTGACACAGAATCTTTACAAGTGGCATGGGAAAATCTTATACATTTAGATGAGACTCTGAAATCTCAAGTTATATTTTCCTTTGTGTATGATTGAGTACCAATCTCTTGGATCTTTCTCATAATAGTTTTAACTACTAGGTGTTGGTATGTAAGTGACTTGAGAGTTTGATCTTTCAGAAGGCTCTCTTTTAATCAACTGCTGTTTTATATGCTGTTTGTACTAAAAAGCTAATATAATGACTATTGTTGATCAGAAAATCAATGTGTTTACAGTATTTTAAAAATAAAGTATTGCACACGGAGCTTTAACCAGGTTAGATCAAAGGTGGACAACAAGTCAACAGGGTTTTAGCTTTTTAGTGCAGTGATTTTGCTTGCTATTTTTCTAGCCTATGTAAGAGAAAAACTTTAAAATATGAAATGAATGCAATCGTAATGGCTGCAAAACCACAACAGCATTAGAGGTGTGAAAATGATTTCTGAACAGGGTTGACCCAGATGTTTTTAGAGATAAGCATATGCTATAGACATTTAAGTTATCAAAACATATGAATAAGTAAAAATATTCACTGTTCTGTAGAGTCAAGGGCATAGAGCATCTCTTTTTTTTTGTTTTAGAAGCAGGTATCATTTGGGGGCTATGACAATGTTTTTTTCTGCCATTTAGGAGTTTTACAGAAAGCAAAAGCTTCCATAATTAGACTGATGTTCAAATATGACTGGGCTTCCCCTTAAAGCTCAGATCCTGAAAAGCACTTGAAACACATAGAAAAGATGAAATAAATATGGGGATACTCCAGTGCTTAAGATCATACCATAATCACGCTATTAACTGATTTAGGCCAAGTTGTCCTTTCTAGCATTTCTTATATTTCCCCTAAGATACATGGGTTTGGACAACTCTGGACAAAAGAAATTAAAAGTGAATCTTTTGATTGCTGTTCTTATCCAGCAGGGCAATTTCTGTCTTCCAATTCCTGTAGATAACCTTTTAAATAATATTTTCAAAGAAGCAAATGTTTCAAACAGCCCCAAAGAGATTTTACATTGGCAAGTGCTTGTGAAAGCAGGAAGTGAAATAGGGAAATCTTTGCTTATCAAACCCCTTAAGTTATTCAGTTTTGTCATATTAAGCACCACTTTTGGATTACATCCACATGGGAAGTATAACAGAAGTATACAACACCTTCTAATTTACAAGATTTTCAGCTACATACTCTTTTTTAAGACCCTCTGCATCAGTTACTTTCTGGACTTTGTATATGCTTTTAAAACAGTTAACTATATCAGTATAAGCAAAAATTGGGTAATTTCAGCAAAAAATGACAAATATATGCATTTATTTTTTAAAGAGCTAGGAAGCTACATGCAGTAACTTCTAGATAGGTTGGCTTTTTTTTTTACTTCTTGAATACCTTTATAAAAATATTTTTGTATTTCATTCTGCTCTTGACAAGAGCTTTCATTTGGCCCCTAAGACACCTTGCCTTTAAGAAGTTACTTTCTCTGGAGGGCTCTGACGCCAGGCTGGTTAAGTATCTTGACCAGCCCTGCAGGAGCAAAGTACAACAACCAAACCTGCACAAGCATACTGACAAGCTTTCTGAGAAGCATGTCAAAAACCAGCCCCGCTCCTTTGCAGTGTTCTCTTCTACAGCATGGATATCTCCAAGCAACAAGCAGCTTTTGAAGGGAAGAGGTGGAACTTAAGAGATTGGTGGCCCTGTGTATCAGCAGCTTATCAAGAGTTTCTATCGCTTTACCAAGAAAGGACCACACTTGAGTGAATGAGAATGAGCCAGATTTCAGCTACTGGAGTGAACTGTGATCCATGTTCAAGGAGACAATGGAACACACGGTATTTGGTAGCACTGCTGGTGCATTCAATTAAGGACTCTGCCAATAGATTGTAACAATATTTTGTATTATACAATCCATTAAAGTTGGTTAACTTTTGTGTGTTAGACTTTTTGACCCTCTCCCTGCGTCCCCCCCTTTTTTTTAGAATAGCCCAGAAGAATGAAAAAGGAAGAGAAATTCCTCTTCATAACAGGTTGCTATAATGCTGAAAGAGCAGGCAGGACAAATTCAGGAGTTTACAAGTCGACTAAGAATCAGCATCATCAAATAACACGGGACGACCAAAATAACTCCAGTGATCTTAACTGCTGTCACCAATCACCTAGTAATAAATTTGCTATTTTGGTTGTCATTACATTTGGGTTTGTTTATTTTTACAGATGGGAAAAGCACTATCTCACACAATTCACTCTGATCCTAGAAGATTAAGTGCTTCTAAAATACGTAAGCATACAAAAGAATTTTTAGTGTGTTTAGGATCTGCCCTCGCGACGAAGAGCTGGACCCCTAACAATGACAGTAGGCTTGTGCACACACTTCCCTTCAGTTCTTAAGGCTGCGGTGCCATCATGTGGCCACCCTGTTAAGGTTTCATGCTACCGAACGTTCACTACCCCGACGATGGTTTGGGTGCTTTCCTCTTTCGAAACATTTCTTTTCCGAAGAGGCTCTTCTATCAAAACGACTACCCCCACGATGGGCAGCATCAGTATTATACAAACAGCAGCAAGCCTTAGGAAACACTCATGGCCACGAAGAATGGAGGCCCACTGGATGAGTGGGCCCATATGATGGCATCACTTTTAATGATGGCAGATGCAACAGTGTGATACGGAAAAGTCAGGCTTATTTTAGCTCCTGCACAGGTTTTGCACGCACTCACGTTGTCCGGGTTCCAGCCACCTGCTCTGGAAGGAGAGCATTTGACCTTCTTGTCCATAGCTCAGACGTTCCAGGCATAAAAATGCATTCCCTACCGTTATTTCCTTTGGAAAGACATCAAGGATTGGAACTTGGATGGGAATGGGATGATCACACTTCCAACCCCTCCCAGACTCTCCCAGCTGTGATACTCCCCCATCGCCCCCCCAGCAGGACTCAGCAGCACCAACACCCCAAACCTATTCCAAGCGAGCCCTTTGATAGACTCGGAGGGGTCTGGAGAGCAGGTGCCGGATGCGGGGGATGCCGTGACTAGGGAAGCAGCCTTTTTTGCCACCTGCTACGGCAGCAACAACTCCCAGACCGGAGAGCAATCTCCTCCAGCTTACCGCTCGCTAAGGCCCGCCCGGGCACCCTACTGTCTTCAACTGCGCACCGGGCCGCCCTAAGGGCGCAAAGCTGAGGGGACTGCGCAGGTGCGATACGCCGCAGGGATACACCAGCGGCGGGAGGAGGAGGCCGGCCACCTTCGCCCGTTACTCGCCACAGTCCGCCACCCGCCGAGGGCACGGGCGGCGGCGCGAGCACAGCGAGCAAGAGGCGGGGCGGGGCGGGGCGGGGCGGGGCGGCGGGGGGGCGGAGCGATAGGCCCCGCGCGCGCCCTCAGCGAACCCTTTCCCCCACCCAGCAGCACCGCCTCCACCGGGCAGACGGCGAGGGCGCACGCGCGGGTACGGGATGGCGCGGCACCCCTTCCCCGCCCACAGCGTCGGCGGCGCGTGCGCCTTCTTGCCTCTCCCACGCCCCGTCCCGCCCCGCGCCTGCGCAGTGCGGGTCCGCCGCTTTCCCGCCCGCTGCGGAGGCGGTGGGTGAGGGACCGAGCTCAGGAGCGGGCCTGGGTACGGGCCTGCGGTGGGGTGCGCGGTTAAACCGGCGGCGCCGGGCATCTGCCCGGGTGCGCGGGAGCCCTGAGGTGGGCACGTCGGGCGGCAGCGGCGTCCCGGCGTGAGAAGGGGGCCCTGTGGGGAAGGGGCCTCCCGGTTGGCCCGGCCTCCCCCGCCTCTCTCCGGCCGGAGTCGGCGCCGAGGCTGGGCGGCGTGGGGCGGGCCGTTGGGGACAGGGGCAGGGCGGAGGGGGGTTCACAGCCCCTGGTGGTGGGCGGTGTGCCCCGTCACTGCGCGGTTCAGGGCTACGCCGCAAGTGTCGGACGCTTACTGGGTTTTGCTTCTCAGTTGAAGGATGAAAGGTAGTAAGGAGCTGTTTTTTGTGAAATTCATAAAGTCTTCTGGGAACTCGGAGTATTTTTTTAAAGCTCTTGAGGTAAGTAGGGTTGATCACCTTTCTCAGTGAGCCCAGTGAACTACCTAATTAAATTATTTTCGTGGTTGACTTAGATGTAGCTTATATGTATACATTCGGGAATAAAGCTATTTCTGTAATAGAGGTGTTTGGTGTTTAATAAAGTTTGTTCAACAAGAACAATTTTGTTGAAATTGCTTCTTGAACAAGAAATAACTATTATTTCAAAACCTGTTGACATTTAGCAAAGTGACATGTAGCTGGCAAAGTCTGGATGATGGTCACTCATCTAAGCATTAAGCAAACTTAGGAAGGATACTGTGGATTGTTTTCCACTTTGAGAGGTTAGGGGGATCAGGGTGGCAGGATCAGGTCCTGAAGTCTGTATGAAGAATGTTTAAGTCTGAGTATTGTGAAGAGTTGGGGGAATGAGGGGGACACCCATGAGGTATTTTAGCTCTTTCTTCTGCCAGTTACACTCTGGCATGGTAGCTTTGTTGTGAGCTGTTTCAAGTAGTACTTGTGTAGTTTCCACAGGATTGGCTATTTGTTATTTGTTAAATAAATGTATGCACTGTTTACCTGCAGTCTATAAAAGAATTTCAGTCAGAAGAGCATCTCCAGATCCTTGAAGAAGAAACAGCACTCAATATAAAAGAAAATGATAAATCACTTTACATTTGTGATCCTTTTAAAGGCGTTGTTTTCAATCATCTCAAAAAGGTATGCTACCCATCAACTTACTTTTAGCTATATTCTTTCTCTTCTAGAAGCTCTCTTGTCCATACTTACACCTTATCTTCGCTCTTTTTGCACTGAATAATAGCAGTATGAATGATTCACAATAAAATCTTTAAAACGTCACTGCATCCTGTATTTAGGGAAGAAGATGACTAGCAAAGCATAAGGATTATTTTGAAGCATGTGGAAAAATAAATAGTGTGATCAGTTCTGATTCCGCTGGAGTTGCTAAGCTGGCTGTCACACTTTTTTACCCCGAGTAACGCGATGTAGTTTGACCTGCAATGAGTTGTCCAGCAGACAAAGATAGGCTAGCTGGAATTTTCTGGCATGTTAGCTATAGCATCTGCTGCTTTTACTGAGGCCAGAAAAACTACATGGATTGTACTGAAAATCTGCAGCTGAAAGTAAAAACAAAACTGTCAACTACCTGGAGATGCTGGAGGAGGAGGACAGACCAAGGGCCCTGCCTTCCTTAGGTTTCAGGGACAAGGAAAGCCTTCTTTATACCAATGTACCTTCTGCTAATGTTCTTGGTTTTGTTTTTTTTGTTTTTTTTTGTTGTTGTTGTTGTTGTTTTGTTGCAGCTTGGCTGTAGAATTGTTGGACCACAGGTAGTCCTGTACTGTATGCAGTCCCAGCAATGTGTCCCAAGAGCCGAGTGTCCTGTGTACAATATGACCATGGCCGATGTAACGGTATCCTGTACCAGCCTTGAAAAAGATGTTAGGGTAATGCATTGTACAAAATGGATTGTTTAGCTGATTATTGTTGTCAGTTGGCTTCAGATGGCTCATTACTAAGGCAGCAGTCATACTATATATAACTGTGCCTGTGTCTAGGTATGTCTAGTCTTTCTGTGGTTTGTAGATTATATATAGTTTATGTAAAGAGTTGTATGGAGAAAGAGGAAGCATATGTAGAGATATATCTGTGCATGCACATGTGTATATTACATAAGCGTATACATATATAATCATGTAAGATTTCAGCTGTATTAACATGGGAGTAAACGTGTTGGGGATTTTTATTAACTGATTAGACGTATCACTTAATCTTACTATTTTGTCTGTGACTATAATGCTACAGACAACACGCTCTATTTCTGGTTGCTCAAAACTACATGGTAAAGATTTAATACCCTGTCAGCTATGGTTTAAATAGTTTATCTCAGAAATTTACTTTTTATTTATTCTGATATCTCTTTCTAATTTATACTACCTAAAATGTCAACCATCTGTAAAATTTTACTAATACTGTATGACTGTCATATTTTTTTAAGGGTACGTATTATGTTCAGCTTATCAGAAATGCAAATAAAATGGAAATTATATTTGATGGTTTTTATGGCTTCCATATATACCCATTTTGTATTTTTGAACAGTTTTTTATGAGAAACCATGGACAATTGAAATCCATGATTTTGTTTTTTAAGGTGAATGTGTGATGTAGGTTCTTTCTTTTTTCTTGATAATTTTTTATAATTTTTTTTTCCCCACCCAGGAAGAAGTTCATAAGTATGTGCAGATGATGGGTGGATGTGTGTCCAGAGACCTCAGTGTGTCAGTAACTCATCTTATAGCTGGGGAAGTTGGCAGCAAGAAATACTTAGTAGCTGCTTCTCTGAAAAAACCTGTTTTGCTTCCCTCTTGGGTTAAGACACTGTGGGATAAATCTCAGCAAAGGTATAAAAACCACAACAAAACTGTTTTTGTTTGGGGGACTGGTAATTCTTATGGTGGTACAGGCTACTTTCTTTTTCTGGTTGATTTTACTTGGAAGAAAAAATATTTTCTTTCTTTTTTTCTTTCTTTCATTCCTTTAGCATAATGAGATACACTGATGTTAACATGGAAGACTACGCTTGTCCTGTGTTCCTTGGCTGTACGATTTGCGTAACTGGCTTAAGTAGTTCAGAAAGGAAAGAAGTCCAGCGCCTCACTGCTGAACACGGTGGGCAATATACGGGGCGGCTCAAGATGAATGAATGTACTCACCTCATAGTTCAAGAGCCAAAAGGTAGAACTTAGAGAGTAAATACTATTTTTACTTCTTGAGTTGAAGTAGGGTAAATATGCATAAGCATAAGAGTTTGAGCTGTCTCTGTGTCTGCTTCAGTGTTGCTCTTACTACTTCTGTTTAAGGAATCACTGTTGATGGGAAGAGTAACAGAGGGCACCCTTACTTTGCTCTAAAGCCGTGAGAAAGAGAACAAAAGAGAAAAATCCAGAGACCCAAATGGTATTTAAGGGAAGAAAAATGGAGAATCCTAGAGGGGATGGAAGAATAAAGAAAAACTAAGTTTTTTGGGAGAGCTGGATAGGACTTAATTTATATGCTGATTGAAATTCGGTTGTGGACTAATGTTTTTTAACTGATCTATTTTTTGTGCCTTCTGAACTCCCTACTAAGATAAAATGAAAAATCCCTTTCTTTCCTCTTGGGAAGATGAAAGGATTGTAGTTTTACTGGGAGAAGAATGGGAAGGGTTTTCTTTTTTTTCCCCAATTTCCTTCCCTTTCCCTATGGGGAAGTATCCTGGGACTTTTTAAACTTTTTTTTTTCCCCCTGTGCTTGAAAGCTTTAAAGGCTTTCCCCCTCCCCCCCTCCCCCCCTTGCTTTACTGCCCTGTCATACTGTACCCATGAGCTAGCCATCAATGAGGTTTTTTTCCTCTAACCTTATTTAGAGAATAAGTAACCAACTTATTGGAAGAGTCCAGGATAACACAACTTGCACATTGAAATCAGTTATTTGAATTTTAATATTTTCTTAATGTCCAGCCATCTTTCAGCGATCACTGTTTGAAACATTAGCATTTTAGTGACTTGTGATTTTTATTTTGTTTACATTTGAAAGGTCAGAAGTATGAATGTGCCAGAAAATGGAATGTGCACTGTGTGTCTGTGCAGTGGTTTTCTGACAGCATTGCAAAAGGCTTCTGTCAGGATGAGACAATATATAAAATAGAGAGTGGATCAAAACTGAGTAATATACCCAATACGTCAACACCTACGAATCATGCCAGCAAGCCTGAGAGTAAGTAAAACCTTTTAAAATATGTTGAAGTAAGGTAGGAAACATTTGTAGTAATGAAGAAGAACTGTTTCGAATTAGTAGGGTGCTGCTTGCTTTTGCAGTGCTGGTTTTACAGTTTGGGTTCTGATTCTGCTTATGCTTAAAACATAACAGATTACTTCTATGCATGTTGAATATTCCAACATGTGTAGACTTATCACATGAATAATTGTTTAAAAAGTAGACTTGAATTAGGCATTTGATTGTCTGTTTAAGAATCAGTGGTGTATATCTTTAATTCCTAAAAAAGCATGACTGTTCATACATTTGTAGTTTAAAACAAGTGTCTGTTATGAATTTAATCTCACAGCAGTCTTGGGGGGGGAAACAAATACAGAATTTTTTTTTTTAAGTAGCATTATTTTTTCTGGTTTTTTTTTTCTTCATGTATTTGTTTTTACTTACTGCATGCCATTAACAGAAGGAAAGTTAAAAGCATTTTGTTAAACATGGTAGCATGAAAGACACAGCCAGCTTTAAATGTATCTTTCCAAACACCTGTTACTGTCTACTGCCTCAGGAAATGAGTGAACAGGAGCCCTGGGGTAGCACTACCAACAGAGCACTGGGAATTCTAGTTAGGTATTATGGAAACTGCATATAACTCTCTAATCACTGAGCTTCATGTTGATTTCTCCTTACTACAGAGAGGCCTGTCTATTTTTAAGAGTATTTCTAATAGGTGGCCGCAAAACTGGAATAAAAGCTTTGAAAACCAGTCTTGTTGGCTGCTATCTCAGAGATGACATCCATTTGGCAATAAACAGAAGGTGCCTAAGCACTCTTGCTAGTAAGACCATACTCAGTCTGTGTGTAAATAAAACCCTTGGTTTAACCAAGGTTATACTTACCTAGTGTTTGTTATTCTTCAGACTTTACATTTCCTTCTAGCACTGTTTTGTATTTTGTTTAGTGAAGAGGCGGAGAGAGATGAGCCAAAACTAATGCATCTTTTTAAATTTTATTTAAAGATCATACCTTTTCGGACGTCAGCCACATTTCTAATATCAATTCAAGTAGTGTTAATGAAACCGCACGTAGTTCTGCTATGAGCAGCAGACTGGATCCTCTTCCTGATGAGCTGGAAAACTTGGATATAAGTTCTTTTCAAGACCCTGAAGATTTGTTAGATGGGTGTCGAGTACGTTTAACAATGTATACTTTGAAATGTTCAGTCTTAACACTGTGGAAGCAACTAGGTTGAAGCACTGGCAATTGCTGCTTTAGTAAATTGATTCTATGGTCAGTAGCAAATGCCAGATTTATTTTGTGTCCACATGCTGTAGCTTGCGTATGTGTCTATGTGTGTGTGTATAATTATATTAAATTTGTAGTATAAATATAAAATTATATGTTTATAGACATATATATTTAAACATACTATAGTGAATGGGTTCTAGAATTGGTATGTGGTTTTGGGTGGTGGGGTTTTTTTTTCAGGTTGTACGACTTTGGCTAGGGGTTCATTCCATTAGTAAATATTTTGCTAGAAGTTTTGCTAGATTAATTTGCAAAGATAAATTAATCCAATTCCAAATGCTTAACTTTTTTGCTGCTTCTCAGAAGCTGCACCACTATTTTCTGTGTTCTGCAGCAGTCAAAACAAATTATACCAAAATATCCTACCTTATTTTTAATTTTTTACTTTTTTTTTAAAAGGCCTTTTTTGTTGCTCTGTTCTCTTTGTAGATTTATCTGTGTGGCTTCAGTGGCAGGAAGTTGGACAAGATGAGGCGGCTTATTAATTGCGGTGGTGGTGTTCGATTTAATCAACTGAACGAAGGTGTTACCCATGTCATTTTGGGGGAAAACAATGATGAGCTGAAACACTTTTTGGACAAGACAGCTCACAGGTTATGATAACTATATCGCTTAAGGTCTACTTCACCTTGTTTTCTTTCTCCCACCACCTTGTAAACAGGAAAACATGTATTGATTTGAAAATCCTAAATAGTTCTTGACTTAAATGAGAAGACTTACAGCTAGTATTCATGAGTACATCTTCATGTGCTCTTGAATACTGTAGTTTTTGGGTAGGCATGAGTCACCTCAGTGAACAGAAAAACAAGTATTCTTATTGGTGAAAAGAGGTGTTAACATATATTTGTTAAAATATTGAGGAGGAAGGATTTGGCAATCCAGCAGTGGCAGATAAAATCTACATTATAGAAAATAAGTATGAAATTCTCTGTTCTCAGACTGAAAGAATTAAAAAAAATCTTGAGGTTTGTGAAGTGCCCAAAGCTTGCTTAGTGTTGGAGTTACAAACTTCAGGTGTGTGTGTATATACTAGTATTTGCGTAATGGGAAAGAAGAATCACAGTTCTGAAACCTTCTGTAACTTGTTTGTATAACACTTTATTTTATAGGCCTCATGTAGTAACAGCAAAATGGTTGCTGGAGTCATTTAGTAAAGGTTATCTACGTCCAGTGGAGGAATATGTCCCTCTGAACTACCAGCTGTTAGAGAACCCAATTTTGGAGCAACCTGGAATGAAGTCAATTCTTCCCAAAAATAACAATCTTTTGAAGAAAGAAGCTATGAACGTTACAAAGCACCGGAAAGCTGCTGAAGAGGACTTCCTCTCTCAATACATAAATAATGATTCTACAATGGGTACGTTTTAGGCTCAGCATACCATAGAAAGGTTAACTGCTCATAATTAGCATTTGAGTTTTGCAGCATTTGCATATTAAAAAGCTAGCTGCATCTAGTATGTTAACTTCTATATTGTGTTTTAGAAATCAAATTTAAACAGGCCTATATAGAGCAGTTTTTAACTAAAACCTGGCTGAAAACAGCAGAATACTGTCATATCTTCATGAAACTATTTTCAGTTGTCTTTGATGTTCTTGTCAAGCAATTACTATGGTTGGTTGTTCTGGGTTTTTTTTTCCTTTCAGATGAAGTTGAAAAACTGACATCCAGAACCTTCAGTGATGTTACTCACTTGACTGTTCAGGGAGAGAATCAATCTTCTGTGTGTAATGGTTCTTTGGGAGAGTCTTCTGCACTCGCTGAAGGAGGCTTATTTGTTAGAAAGAGATTTCTTCTTTTGGGTTTTGGTGAAGAGGATGAGTCCTGCATTGCAGATATTATAAAGGAGAATGCTGGGAAAATTCTGCCGCTGCAGAGCAGAACCATTGCAGACTATGCTGTGGTACCTTTATTGGGGTGCACAGTGAAGCCAACTGTTGGTGATGTTGTCACAAATACGTGGCTGGTAAGGGAGTTACACTTTCAGTTCTGTGAGTAAACAGGTATCTATATTAGAAATATGTCTTGTCAGAATGCGGAGTTATCAGTGGCTTAAGTGTAAGAAAAATACTGAAGAGATTAGCCTTGTTTCATTAGAAATGTACTAAATGAAAGCATGCTTTAAAGCCTCTGCATCTGTAAGGTACCTTTTATCCGTTTCATTTCATTTTCTACAGGCTTGTTAAATAGGATTTCATTGTCATGACTCAGAGGCTGCTTATGTGAGAGTCTGACAGCATTCTCTCTAATGAATTGTAGGAGCTAGTTGACTGATCATGATTTCATTTGATATCTTTGTGCTTGCTTTTTCTTGTTTCATGCTTTTTACAGCTTTTCAACTTGTGTCAGAAGAGCAAGTCAGGTTTATAGCTCAAAGTCAAAAAATATTAACCGTATTTGCCAAGAGTGGGCACGTGGTGTAGACTAACTGCTGTATTTTTCAGTACTAGGTAGCTTTCTGTGAAGTAAATCTGTACAGACCCTCAGATCACACCTGGAAATGCTTTAAGGGAGCCTCCAGGGTTGGAAGAGTAGTAACTGAAAAGTTCTGAATAATGCCTCAGTACATCAAACCTGACAGAATTTAAATGATCTAGAAAAGAATTTGTCTGATTCAGTGGGAAATAATTTGCCTCAGATGTTATGATGGAAGCAGGACTGCTTTTTGTTGAGTCCATAAATGCTATCATACAGTTGCTGAAATATTGTTGGCTTTGTTGCTATTTGGCTTGATTTGCATTTTTATCTCTTTCCCTTTCTTTAAGATGACATGTGTGGAACAGCAGCTCCTTTTAGAACCCCAGTCCAATCCACTTTTCACACCAGTTCCGGTAATGGAAGGAGTTACCCCTCTGGAAGACTGTGTTCTTTCTTTTAGCCAGTTCACTGTTGCAGAGAGAGACTCCCTGGTTTATCTGGCAGGACTGCTAGGAGCCAGGTATGTCTCCTGTCACCGTTTCTTCTTGTTCTTAGACAGCCAGTGTGATGAAATCCATTATGCATTTCACTACTTCTTTTACAGGAGTAACAAATATTAGAGTTACAGGCTCTTTGGGATTCTATTCATTTACAAAACCTAGTGCTGAAGCAGTGAGATGTTATTATATAGGTCTTTTATTTTCCTCTCCTTTAGAGAAATTTAGTTTGTATTCACACAGACTAATTTCTACCAGAATATGCTCAGTCTCATATTTCCCAATGACTGAGTCTCAGTAACTTTTTGCTTTGCTCTAGAACAGAGCAAAACCATCAGTTTTTCACGTCAGGCCTTCTGAGTTGCTCTTCAGTTGTCCAGGAGCGGACCATTGTTCGTCTTCCTCAGTACTATCTGGGTCAGCCTCATAATCAGTGATAGTGCACCATTTCTTAGGAGATGGGATGGTGAATTATTTGCTCCCAATTCATCAGGATCTTTGAAAAACATTAAGGAAAACGTATTTAGTCATGAAGTGGCAAAATTGTATAGCTTAGAGTATCATTTGATCTGATTTGTAGTCTGTTTGAACTAAATTCTTTGTCGGTGAGTTCTCAGTCCTGTCATCTTCTTAGAAGTCTTTGATGATAAGAGAAAAACTGTAATATAAAGAAAACTATTGTTCATTTGGAAATGATGCTTGTTGGCGGCTCCAGAAAGGAATCCAGCCTGTCCCATTAATCTTGCAGAAGAATGTTAGGTCCAGTGTATGATTTGGAAATGGGATATATAAGGACTTCTGGAGTATGAGAAATGTTACATTTCCAATACCGGTAGAAGCAAAACATTACTGTTTAACCTCTCTTTTTTTTTTTTTTTTTTTTTTGGTTGCTTGTAGGTATAGGTTAGGCTGTAAAGTGCAAAGTGGATAGCCTTAGATAATTCTACTGGTTCTTTTTCTGTTGCTTGAATGCATTTTATAATAGTGCAAACGTGCCCTAGATTAATTTTGTTTATGACTAAATGAATGTTTTTATTAATCTAATTTTAGAGTCCAAGAATTCTTTGTGTGGAAAGCCAATGCAAAAAAGGGAATGTTTGCCACTACCCATCTTGTGGCGAGAGAACCAGATGGCTCCAAGTATGAAGTTGCGAAGAAGCGTAATTTGCCAGCAGTCACTGTAGATTGGCTTTTGCAGTCTGCAAGGACAGGAAAGAGAGCAGATGAAAGCAAGTTCTTGGTTGAAAATGCAGAGGCTGAAGGTTGGTTATTAGCAAGTTAGGGAATATGATTGCGTCATTATACTGTTCTTTCACGATAAAGAAGGCAGGTATGATGAAATTTTTTTTCCTAACACCTTTGAAGTATTAGAGCTAAAGGATATTTTTCCAAGTATTTTTTCCGTTTTTTTTTCCTGCTGTTGAGTCGTAATTTTAGAAGTGATACTGTGTGTTTCCTACAAGTTTCTTGGAGTTAGTGGAGTCTTGTTATCCGTCAGCTGGGAATCAAGCTCAGTGTCTCAGCTTTGTCCTTTCTGACACACATGCTGCTCTGTAGATTGCGTGGTAATTGATGATAGATCTGGCTTAAAACTTGTTAGTCTTAATGATGACATGATGCCCCTCTGCTCAGTCCTTCATGTCTACTTCATCTTCTGGTGCTTCTGCTCCTTTTCCAGTTATTTCATACCTTTTATTTGGCAATATTTTTTCCATATTAAGATGCAGACTACAGTGATTTAATACTGAATGTTAGCAGACCTGTTTTACCAGTGCCCTCTTGAATTAATCATATGGGTCACCAAGTCAGAGGACAAAAGGTATGTTGTTGGCATAGGCGCATCTTACCTGTATACTACATTTTTAAGGAAAAAAAGCAAGAGGTCAGGGGAGAAATGAGCAATAAAGTGTAAAAGCAATTCTTGTACTAGTCTTTTTGAGCTATTAAGATGATGAGTCATACTTATCTAGAAGCATTTATGATGGATAAACTTTAAGGCTAAATCTTGGTCCTATTAACCCAAAGACATAAAGGACTGGAAGTGTGCATAGTGACCTAAAGAGGTGTGATTCAGAGTCATGAATACAAAAGAACTTTCACGTTGCATGGAAAGTAAGGATCCAGGGAGGGGGAGTTACCTTTAATGTTGAAAGGGAAGGTTTTATTGTGTATTGCATCTTTTTCTTGGATTTGTATTTTGATAGTTGTTGTACGACATATGTGAGCTATCCAGGTATGTGTGGAACTGCAAACATTGTGAGCTGACCAGGGGTTGCTCACTATTTTTCAGACACTTGGGGTCAAGCTCAGTACCAATGTAATTCAAACTAAGTAGTTAACTGGAAGAGACACTTAAGATACTGGCTTTTAAAATACAATCATCAGTTCAGAGCATTTATTGGAGGAGGATTTGAACTATTTTTTTAGGGAAAGAAAGGTCAGGTGAACTTTCAGTTGTTTAAATAAAAGTGTATGTGAGATCTGTGTTCAAAAGAAAAATCAGACCGCTTGCTTATGTTTTCTTTGTTTCTTTTAAAGACAAGGAGAGTTCCATTATTCAGCTTAGCAAGACACCAGCAACGGTTAACTCTTCTGATTCAGAGCAACCTACTTATTTCCTTGAAGCTGGAAAAAAACCAGCTGTGACCCCTCTTGATATCAACAAGTTCCAGAGTAAAGCTTTCCAAGCTGTAATCTCTCATCATACTGGGAAGACAACCCCCCTTACACATGGGGGACTGCCACAGAAAGAACCATCTTTACGTCTTGATACACCGTCAAAATTTCTTTCCAAAGACAAGTTATTCAAGCCGTCTTTTGATGTAAAGGTGATAATCTTTGCAAATTTTTCAGTTGGTAGAGCCAGTAGTGTTAAAGAAGTGCATAAACTTAAAACCGGCACAGGAACTTGTGCTTACCCCTTTTTATGCTGTTAATGTACAGACTTTCCGTTTTGAATAAGCCAGGATAACTGGCTCCATTTATTTCTATATATTTCTAGTCAATGACCTGTGGACTAAATTTATTGACTAGTAGATGCTATAACGTCCTTAACAAAGCTCCTTTGTGCTTATTGCATCATATGTTCACGTGTTCTACACCTCACATGGTACACAATCTGTGTTCTTTACATCTAAAGACTGAGAAATGTAAGGCTTATAATTGCTGCAGATATTTGGAAACAAGTGTTTGCTGCTTTTGTCATGAAATGCTACTTTAATGACATGTTTTTAATGTAATAGCTTTAGCAATTACAAAACTGTTACTGCAGATTGAAAAATGCATTGGGGTTTTGGGTTCATTGTCTCATTCTGAAGGCCACAAAAGGCTAGAAAAATACGAGTCTTAGAACAAAGAAACCCCTGACACTTAGGCAGTATCTGCGCTTCAGGTTTGTTTTTCATTTTTGAGGCCTTAACTGAAAGACCGATGCATTGAATTCCTGCGAAGTTGTTAGGTTTTTGGGGGGTTGTTTGTGGGTTCGCTGTTTTCTTGCGGTTTTTTTCACGCCTCTGCCCGCAATAGAACAAAATGTGTGTTACAAAACCAGATGAATTCAGTGTTCTCTTCAGTTAGTTCTGCTTCATGAAGAGAAGGTTCCAGGGAGACCTTATAGCAGCCTTCCAGTACTTAAAGGGGGCCTACAGGAAAGATGGGGAGGGACTCTTTATCAGGGAATGTAGTGATATGATGAGGGGTAATGGTTTTAAACGGAAAGAGGGTAGATTTAGGTGAGATGTAAGGAAGAAATTCTTTACTGTAAGGGTGGTGAGACACTGGAACAGGTTGCCCAGAGAAGTTGTGGATGCCCCATCCCTGGAAGTGTTCAAGGCCAGGTTGGATGGGGCTTTGAGCCACCTGGTCTAGTGGAAGGTGTCCCTGCCCATGCCAGGGGGGGTTGGAACTAGGTGATCTTTAAGGTCCCTTCCAACCCAAACCATTCTGTGAGTGAGTGAATCTGTGACTCGGTACTCTGCTTTTTGAAATCTAATAGTTCACCACTGGTATTTTCCAAAGCAAGATATTCTAGACCAAAATTTCTCTTTTTTAAAAAAGGGCAGTAGGAAACTTGGTGTTTTAAAGGTGCAGAAAGAATCGCATACTCATATGCAACTCTTGTCAGGGGAGGTATTAGTAAATTAAAATAACTGGTTGGGGTTAGGAATACCTGGGTTTGGGCACTGGCTTTTCCGCTGAGGGCAGTTTTCATTGGTGGCAGTGAAGAGAGAGATTGATAATCTATCTTCTTCCTGTTTTGCTTATGCAGACTCTTAAGACTGGGATTGTCTTGTACTGCTTTTGTGCAGTGGTACTACAGTTGCACTTGCTAGCTGCTACTGCAGTACACCGTCCTGGTTTAGGAGTATGACATCTTACTACAGACTGTATTTGTGAAACTTGCATTTGAGTGAGAATTTTACAATGTGTTTGTGAAAGTCAGTCAGTTGCTTCTTTTTTGGTAGGATGCTCTGGCAGCTTTGGAAACTCCAGGAGGTCCTGATCAAAAAAACAGGAAACTGAGCACACCTCTCTCTGAAGTCATCAGCAGAAATTTGAAATTGGCACTGGCAAACAGCACAAGGCATACAGTAGCTCTTACTGCCAGCCCTCAGTTGACCACTGGAGAGCCAGAAGTGGTAGGAAATTTTGTTTTTTTGTTTCTGGAGCATAGGCTTAATTAAGAAAATGCCGTATCTTTTGTGATTTAAGTTACAAAGGAGTTTGTGAATTGCGCTTTGTGATCCATTTGAGTAGAAATCCGTATGATTATGCATTCTTCATGACAGTTAAAGGAAGGTAGGATAGAGTTTCCTCCTGGAAGGCAAAGAATTTTAAAACCTTTTTCTACTGTCTGTATTACTGTCTTGAATATTAAGCACTTGCTAAGTAACATGACATATTTATAAGTACAGACTTCGTAGTATTGGATGAGAGGATTTCATCACATTTAAGAAATGCCCAGCCTCCAGAGGAGCAGGTTTAAATAGTTTGTCTTGGGCTAAAGCTAGTTCTTTTTTAATGTATGTGTTGCCTTTTCCTATATTCCTCTGTAAGGTGCTGCTCTCCTGCTTACTAGAAGGCACAAGATGTGATCAGTTGCTTACCCCCTTATAAAGACACATTATGTTGTCCTTTCTTGTAGTTATCTTGCCTCTTCAGTCTAATCTACCCTAGTGACAGAAAACAGAAGAAGATGCAGGAGGAAAGGGAGCATTTATGTTTTGCTTGTCATGTTTGTACACTGTTTCCTGTAGAGGAGCAGCAAGAAAGCTAATGGCCTTCAGCAAGGGAAGGCTGTCACTTCTTATTTTGTAGCTCCTTATTCTTACTTTTTTTCACTCCAGTACAGTGAAATACTTCTGTGGTGTAAGGTTTGATAGTTCCCTAATTTCAGTGTTCAGGAAGTGCTCGGTCTGTGATGGAAGGAGCAGAATATGTCTTAGGGAGACTAGCTGGGAGTGAATCTTGTGTCTTGTGGATTCCTAGTGCATGGAATGATAATAGTGTTGGGTTTTGACTGTGGACTTTGGGAGCAACAAAAATAGAGAATGTGTGTTTATCTTAGTTCTGTTGTTATTGCATATTTTAGTACGTACTACACTAAATATTAAAGTATTTTTGTTATTGATACAGAAACCTTCCAAACATGACTCTCCTGTTTTTATCTGTGCTTCTTGAACAGGAAGAAGAGCCCAAGCCTCTGGCCGATGTTGTTATATATGTTAGTAAAAAACTTACTAAGAAGCAAAGTGAACTGAATGCATTAGCAGCTTCTCTTGGGGCAGACTACAGGTATCAACTGATAGAAACAGCTTCTAAGTTTCTGCACTGATGTGACTTCTAATACATACGAGTCTTCGCGTTCTAGTGTGCTTTATCTACGTGAGCTTTTGCTATAGCTAAACGTTAGATTTCACCATCTTAAACAATTTCTATTGCAAAATGAGGCCATGTGCTTCTAATGTGAAATAGGACCATCTTTTCCCAACACATCTCCGGTCTCTCTGTTCTTGATAAGCGTGTCTTGGAAAGACTGTTGGTCCTGAAGTCTTCCTGAATTGCAGATTTTTTCTCTATATTTATTTTATTCCCTTCTTTTTTGAAGAAAACTATGAAACGTTTAGCTTTGGGGTAGTTTAAAATTTGCTTTTATTTTAGTTTTTGAATTTGATCTGAATTTGTGTGTGTTTCTCTCTGGCTCAAAACTGCTTATTTTACAGATTATAGGCATGGCTAAGTTCGTGTGCTTAGAACAGCTTGGGAAAAATAGGCTGTCACGAAGAGAAATTACAAACTAGCATTTGTGATTTAAGACAGAATTCTGTTCCCACTAACTAAGATTTATGTATTTTGTTACTGACTTCTTCAATAAGTGTTATCATTCATGGTGTGGAAGTTGCTCTTATGTCTGGTAGTAGCTTAGAAATGCTGAAGATATTTGCGTTAGATAACAAATACCAGTTTTTCTTGGTTTAAATGTTAGAATCCCGCATTTTGTTTATTTTAAGCTTTAAGGATCAGTATTTCACTTGCAGCTCAGTATGTCAACAGAAGAAAAAGCTTTCTCATCCTGGGTCACATGTTCTTTTCAGAAACTGATTTGAAATTCCACTTAAATAAAAACAAAACAAAAAAGCTAAAGCAAAAAACCTCTCCTCTTCCATATGTTTATCAGATTTAGTTTTGTTTACTTCAGGAATGCTTTGAAAAGATATTGAAGTTGTTCTATCCTAAAACTGAATGCTGTCTTTGATGAAGTAAGTGGGCTCATTGCTTACTTAGGCATAACAAAATAGGCAAAACAAGATTTTAATATGAACAAGGGATAGGACAATTTGAGCTGGGTTTCTGATACTTTTTGATAGAAATTATATCTTCCAAGTTGTATGTTGTTTTCTTTTCTAGATGGTGCCTTGATGAAACAGTAACACACTTCATTTACAAGGGACGACAAAATGACAACAATAAGGAGTACAAATCTGTTAAAGAACGGGGTATACATATTGTTTCAGAACACTGGCTTTTAGAGGTATGGAGCTTGCTTTGTTCCCTTATTAAAAGTGAGGGGAAATGGAGGCTTAAAAGCAGTTGTATGGCAGTGTATTTTCTGTTTGCATTTGTACTGAACATGTATAGGAACTGATGTTTTGCATCCTGCTTTGAATTTATAAATTGAGCAGTCAGTTTTCACTGATGTACTTTTACCTTGTTATTCATGAGGAGAAAAGAAATTCTCTTCCACTGAACATTTCTACTGCATGTTTCCCAGAATGAGAGCCACGTTTTTCTCTTATGTAAAGTACTTCTTTTGGTGGTTTTTTGTTTGTACTTTTCCTGTGTTTAGATTATGAGAAACTGATTTGAGATAAAAGAAATTTCACATCTTATGTTAATGGATGTTATTACAGAGTGCCCAAGAATATAAACGGCTTCCTGAATCTCTCTTTCCTCACACTTACAATCCCAAAATGAGCCTGGACATCAGTACAGTGCAAGACGTCAGGCTCTCCTCCTCCAGTAAACTTGCGTCAACTGGAAAACCAGCAGAGGAAAATGAGGTATAATGTGTGATATGCATTCATGTTGTGTGAAGTGATTTGGATTCAGTTAACTTAATTGTTATATTAACATATTAATAAAAACCATTGATGCTTATTCAGTGATGCCCTGAATCAGGAGTAGCTAGTAATTAATAATAGCTATTGCAGATGTTCCTTAAGGTTTTTCTGCATTTGTAATACTCCTCTTCCAGGGCGATGGAGGGAAACACAGGCATTTCAAGATTAGAAGTGCTTTCCAATTTCAAAATAATATAGGTCCAGTCTTTACCTTCTCTTGTAGGTAATGAGATCCAAGGTGTGAACTTGCCTTGGTAGAAATTTAGACTGCAGAATAGGTGTTGTCACTGATGCTGCTGTTCACTGTTTTACTGTCATTGCAGTAGCTGAAAGGTTAGATTTCCTCTAAGGCAAGATTAATAATCTTCAGAATTTATACAAGTGTTGAACATGGGTAAAAAGCAAAAAATTTTGGCATTTGAGAATTCTGCTTGTCTTCATTGTTTTTAGATTATTCCAGTGGATGAAGATGATGCTGAAGTTGATGTAACTACAGACCAAATAAAGGAAACAGTTACTACAAGGGAAGAACATATTGTAACAAGTGAATCCAAAGGAGGTAAATGTAAATCACTGTTCTCAAAATAGTTGTGGGACATCAAACTATCAATATAAGCCTTTTACAGTTTCAGGTGCTGAATGTCAAAATCTGGAAGCCTTAGGTACCATATTTATATACTGGTCAACTAGTCCTTATTGTTGCTGGATGAGAGGAAAGGGGTTTGCTCTCTATTTTAAAGACTTTGACAGCCCACAAGAAAATCATGATCATCTGTTGCAAATTACTTAATTGCTGTTTCTTTCCTTTTAAAACTCTGAAGTTCGTATTTAATTTTGTTATGTAAATAAATGTGTTACGGGAGAATTGTGGATGTAAGTTAGATCATGCGAGCAAATTCAGAAGTGAGCTAAATGGAGATTTCTCCTTGTGTCTAGGAATAGGTGACTTGGGGCATATGTAGTTTTCCTAGATAATTCTTCCCAGATAACTTTTGCTCTCCTTTTAATGTATTGTCTTTGTCCTGATGTGTGTTGGGGGGAGGGAAGTTGACTGGAATTTCAGTTACTTTTCACTCGTTACAATATAACAGTCTTGATCTTAGAAGTTTTGTTCCTTCTCTCAAGTTTTAACCCAAGCACTAGAAATGAGGGAGAACTTCCAGAGGCAGCTGCAGGAGATCATGTCTGCCACATCGCTAGTGAAACCACAAGGGCAAAGAGGATCCCTTTCAAGGAACAGTTTTGATGGTTCTCCAACCACTCCTGATAGCACACGGTCTGTGCGAAATGGCCGCAGTAGGGTCTTGGAAGCTCTAAGGTACTGATTTGTGTTTCATAGTCTCTTATTTTGTCCTCCCTGCGCACACCTAGATATTCACTGAAACATGAATAGGTCTCCAGGATTTTCAAGTGTATTGTCTTTCTCTACTGATGTACTTAAGTTACTTCTCTTGCAATTCAGAATCTTTAACTGGACTTGCAAGATAAAATCAGAATGTTATCTTAATCCACAGTAGGTATCTTCTGTTTTTCAAAAAGTCACAGAATAGTGTGATTGCTTTTTAGTTTTGAATTGAATTATGCCAACTGATTTCTTTCCTTTCTCTTCAGATTAGTTAGTGTTCTTACAGATTTTGAAGAAAGCAGTGCTGCAGTATTTCACCACATAGGTCATATACAAGTAGTAGGTATTCCTGCAAAGCGCTTCTGTGAATGTTTCTTTTCTCTCTAAAAAGAGAGTAGGATTTGAACTCTTAACTATGCTGAGCTACAGTGAGAAAGTAATGGAAAACTTGCAAAATTATTCCTTTAGCTTGGTGTTTATTTGCAAGTTAATAGGTTCAGTAAAGAGTAGAGTATATTGATTTGGGAATAATTTATCAATATGACACATAATAAAAACATCTCCTACTGATATTTTGGTTGCCTTTTTTCAGCTATGCTGACTCTTAGGCTCACAAAGCCAGGCTGCTGGAGTTGGTTTTATACTGAAATTTTCCTGTTTCCCAGCCATTCTTCTAATAATGAGGTCATTTGGACGCTACAGTTGATGTGATAATTAACGCATTGCCTTCTAGTATGGTAGTCTTCTGTAAAGCAAATGCATATTTAAGGTATCTGTGCTTTTTTTCCTTAGGCAATCCCGTCAGGCAGTTACAGATATAAACACAGAGCCATCCCAGAATGAGCAGATCATCTGGGATGATCCTACTGCGAGGGAGGAGAGAGCAAGACTTGTCAGCAACTTTCAGTGGCCTAATAGTCCTTCCCAGTACACTGAGCAAGGTCAGAATAATGCCAATAAGAACGTGGACGAGTCTGCCTTCAAAGGATCTTTAGCTGATGCAGAGATTGCTGATATAGGTAAAATCAGAAATACAATATCCTTGTTCTTTGTTACAGCATCCATTTGATCTTTGAGAGTTTTAAAATACAGTAGTGTTTGGATTCTACTTAAAAAAAAAAAAAAAGAAAAAAGTGAGCATTGTCGGCATTTCTCAAATGCCAAAAATAAAATTTTACATTTTTGATCTCCATTATGTGTTGCTGTTTTTTAAAGAGAAGCTTTCCTATCCATTTGTCATTTGTGGTCAAACACCAAGGCAGTGCTTGTCTAAAAATAGTCTGCATCAACTTCAGGAAATCTTCCAATTTTTAATTTTTTCTTTTTTGGAACCACAGCTGGTTTCCAGGTAATAATTCAGGTAGGTATAATGGAATTCAAATGGGAATACCAGGAGTAAAATCTTTTTAATTGTAGTGGAAATATTCAAAGGTGAAGAATGGAGATATAGGAAGAAGAGCCCGAAAAACAGATGTGTCAGAGCTGCTGATGGATGTGCTTAGGTCAGGATTCAGTGAAGATACTGTATTTATCTTCCCTGTTCTTTTTGAAGTCTTTAGTTTACTGCTAGGACTAAGGAAGCAACATAGTTATGTTTTTTCATCCATTTTTGCTTTCTTCCCATTCCTGCCTCCTGAGAGATAGCAGAATCCTTTATTTCTCTCTCCCCACTGCCTCCCTCCTGCCCCCAGCTCCTTCCCTCAATCTACTTACAGAGTTTCTGCTTGCGGCAAGTATTCCTGAAAACTGACGCTGTCCTAGAGGAGGTTGAAGAAAATTAGCTAAATGCATTCAATTGATTTTTTGGTTCAACTGAATCAGTGCAGTTTAGCCAGAGAAATTAGTCCATCTGAGGGGGTTTATTTGCAGGGGGGGGGGGGGGGAGGTTTTTTGTTTTTTTCCAAAGCAAGGCATCCAGGGACGTGAGTCTGCAATATTGCAGCTGGTGGTTTGTGGTATAAGGAAGAGCATCTTTATGAAAGGCAATGGTGAAATGTAACTGTACATGTTGTAGCAGCAGTTGTATTTTGTCCTTTTAGGATAGCTACTTCTCTTTTTTTTAATTATTTACTTTTTAATTGTATTTTTTATTTTATCAATAATTATATTCAGCCAAAGACAAGTCATGCAACAATGCTTTACTTTCACAGCTGTTCCCAAGGCTGGGGATGGAGATTTGATTGAAGGTCTAAAGAATGCTGTACGTAGAGATCCTGAAACACCAGTTAAAGATCACTTGATTCCCACTCCGCAGGCCCCCAGCATTGCTTTCCCACTGGCTAAGCCTCCTGTGGCACCACAGCCCAAAGAAAAGGTTTGTCATATGAAGAAATGTTTATGATGATTTGTGTTCCAAGAGACATAGTGACACTTTAAGGAGCTTTGAACTTGGCAGTAAATATAAAATAGGTGAATATCTGCATTTAAAATCTTGAAATGGATTAATTTTGTACAGTTCTATTTCTCTTTCCCCCTTTCTTCGGGATTTTGAACAAATAATGGTTGCTCAGATAAAAAAAGCTTTTTGTCCTGTTAGTTCCTGCTAGAACGCTGATGTGGGCTTTGGAGTGGAGAGTTACTGTGTGTATTACTTGGAACTCCTCCAGCCATGTTAGGATGTTGGAAAAAAGGTTAGGCCTTTGTTTCCTTGGTGGTATCTGGAACTTATGTTTAGGTACAAACAAAAGATGATTTTTGTGCCAAAAACCTGGTTTAAAATTCTACTATTTTACAGTGAGCTTGGAAGGGGCTAGGAAAATGCGCTTGGTCTTTTGCCCATAGTGTATCACTTGATGCTCAAACTTTCAGCAGCTATGTGTCTTCAGAGGCATAACATGTCATGTTAGTAAATAAGCTGTGGTGGAAATGCATAAAGGCCCTTGAAATTACAGGAAGTCTGAATGAATGAGGCAGTGTGATAGATGGATGATGATTTCTTCATGTGTTCAACTTGACGTTCAGTGGATATGAATGGAGGATTAGTTTTTATGACAGATTGGTTCAGTTGTGCCCTGAAGAAAGGGGGAACTAAGAGGATGTTAAGCAGGAGCCTAACGTTGATTTGATAAGATCCAAGGTTTTTGTCAAGTGATTGACAGGTTTGGTTCTGCTTTTCCTAGCTAAAAGAAAACTTAATATAAAAATAACCCAGAATGTTTGGCAGAGAAATAGTCAGCTGTCAGCCTAATCTTTCTGTCATATTTTCAAAATCTGTTACTGTATTTCCAGGCTGTTACAGAAGATGAGAAGGCTGATGAAGAACAAGAAAAACACCGTAAATTTCAGCTGTCTTCTCTTAATCCTCAAGAAAGATTTGATTACTGCCATCTGATTGAGGAATTAGGTACCAGATATTTGTGAAATGCAAAGAATAGTATGTGTCTGTATGTGTCTGGTCAGCTGTGGCTCGTTGGGGAAAAGAAAGGGGCTTCTGTTAGTGACTCATCAGATTTGAGGTCTCAAATTTATGGCTTTCTGTGCTTGTGAGTGATTCTTTGAATATATTATTATTATGTGAGCTATCAGCTTTGCCATAAAACAGCAACGGTTTTGTCTTCCGACAGTTTTCTTTTAGCTGTCTCCACAACAGCCTCATTCTTTACTGTTGGGGGTGCCCAGGATCTGCTCTCCTCTGGTGTTTCTCTCACTCCTGTCCATGTTACAGTGGCACTTTATTTTTATCAGAGCCACTCTTTCCTGGCTGCTTCTCCTTCCTTGCCAGCTTCTGCCCATGTTACTTCAATGATAACACTTTCAATGTAAATTTGAGTTAAGTATATTTTTATCTGAATTCAGATAATTCTCACTTTGAGTTGCTCATTTCTGTGGTACAGCATGACCCTTAAATAATTTGAATCAAATTCATTCCTCAATTCAAGGTGGAATAGTACTTGAGAAACAGTGCTTTGATCCAACTTGCACACACATTGTTGTGGGACATCCTCTTCGAAATGAAAAATTCTTGGCTTCGATGGCAGCTGGAAAGTGGGTGCTTCATCGTTCCTACCTGGAGGCATGTAGAGGAGCTGGCTGCTTTGTTCAGGCATGTGACCTTATTACTGAGAAATAATTATGTTGTACCTTTTCACATTTCTTTTCATTTTGCACTACTAGGAAAGGACTTCACCTCTCAAAACCAATTAGCAGTTTAGGGTGCCCAAGCCTAGGGAGTTTTTGAGGATCCAAAGTCTGAGAAATTTTTGGCAAGCTTTTCTCTGAAAACTAGTCCTGAACCAAACTCCTGGCATAGTATAAATTAAATACCTACAGTTTTTATAGTTATTTCTGAAAATTGAAGCTTGAGTACCTTTTGGTAAATTCTCACTGGTACCAGCTAAATTTACATGGATCTTGTTACACCAGGAATTAAATCTTGATCCTTTCAATAAATGAACATATAATAGTTTTAAATAATCCAACTCTATAACCATGTACATAGATATTTTTGAACACTATCTCTTCCAACTCCTCACCTCCCTAACTGTTATTTCACAGTTCTCCTGGGTCTAGCAGTTCTTTTACATTGACCAGGCTAACTTTAAAATAATGCCTGTAGACTGGTTCATATCTTTATGTATCAAAACCAACTTTGATGGTTTTGGAAGATGCTGCAGAAATGTAGCAATGGTGTCCAGAGTAGTGAGTTGCTTTGCCCTGCTGTTGAATTCCATTGTAGATAACTGCAAGATGAATCTGGTTGTGCACATGACCTGATGTCACAGAAAACATGAGTTGATTTAGATACAGAGGTGCAATGAAGAACCCTATCTCTAATTTTACCTAGTGGTGTTTTGGTCAGAAAAAAATCAATCTATAAAGCTAGACTGAGTTGGGGTTTGTTCTGGTGTTTGTTTGGTTTGTTTGTTTCTTTTTAGTGTGTTTTTTTTAAATTTATTTTTCTGCTGGTAAAGTTGGCAGGACTGCTTTGTCATTCAAGCTTATGATTGTTCTAGGAAGAAGATTATGAGTGGGGAAGTAATTCCATACTTAATGTTTTGCCTGGAATCAATGTAAACCAGAAGAAACTAGCACTTGCAGCCATGAGGTGGAGGAAAAAAATTCATAAAGGGAGGCAAGAAACTGGAATTGTTGAGGTATGGTGCTGTTGAGGTATTTAGATACTCATGCAATGTAAGTTGTACAGTGTGGGTGGACAGCACAGGGATTGTCACCAAGAAACTTGGAAACTTAACTGGCAGGGAAAGGTAATCTGCCTTAAGAACAAAATGGCTTAGCTGGATATATTCTAGTTAAGTAATTTTGTTTTTAAAAAACTTCTAGTGCTGGTATATTAAAAGTCTTAATCTCCTCCTGAACCATTGTTCACGTTTTGCAAAGCTGGAGTGTGGCTACTTATGTACGTAAATGTCCCTCAGCCAGGAAGATGATGATAATGCTTCAGAGCTCTGACTGGGGAGCTAACCTAACTCAGCTTTACTGGGAAACCACAACTGGTACTCACAGTAACAGAAATCCTGTGCTGTGCCGTATGGGTGAATACAGCTCTCTGGACAGCATTTTTATAGCTCTAGCAATGAGCATACTGCTGCGCTTCCAACAGGGCACAAGTTTACGCCTTTCCTAAAGCACCTTCTGTGATTTTTATGGTGCAAGTTCCATAGTCTTTCAGTGAGATTTTTGAAAATGGGACTTGGGCTCCCCAAAGCCTTTTAACTCTCAAATCGGGCATTGCAGTCAAGTATTCTTTGAAAGGTAGAAATGCTGCTGATGTTCCAGTCACATCAGTATAAATCTTGACTTGTATTTTACGGTAACCTTTTTAAAATGAGTGCTTATAACAAATCCTCTGTACCCCTTGCCTACTTGGAAACCACAGTGAGTGCTTGTGTGAGGATACCAGTTGGCCTTAGGTGGTGTTACTGTAACTGAGTAGATAACGTAGGGTACGGGGTGGGGGGGAAATGTTGTTTCCAAGGAACTGTTTTTCTTAAGATGTGTTTCTGTAAACGAGTGTCTGGTGTTCTGGAAAAAATACTCATTGCCAAGGGTCTTGTCATAGATCGGTTTGCCCATCTTGCTGCGCAGGTGAAAGGGCTTGGTGGCAAGCTGCCCGACTGTATGGTGTTGGCTCAATAGTTGTATGTTCTGTGGGGATTTTTTCTGCCATTTACACTTAAAGACAAAACTAGATGGTAGCAAATCTTTATCTGATGGATATTCCTGAAAGGGGTAAATTATGGATCTATTAAGTCTTTACACTTTTTTAGTACCAACATACTTCTGACTAAATTGAGTCTTTTATCTAGGGAGCTTTCAGTGGCTGGAAAGTGATCCTGAATGTTGATCAAACCAAGGAAGCGGGATTCAGGCGCCTTCTTCAGTCAGGAGGAGCAAAAGTATGTAGGGATTATTTTTTTTGGGGGGGGGGAGGGTGCGGAAATTAAATTAAATATACATATGTTTCTCTCTCTCTCTCTCTCTCTCTCTCTCTCTCTCTCCCTCCCCCCCCCCCTTTCTGTTAAACTCTGTGCTGGGCATTTTTCGTGTGAGTAAAAGGTCTTAACCAACAAAATTGCTTATACAGGATAGCTGAGACATGGTCAAAGGGTGGGAGGAAAAAGCTATGTCATCTTCATTTTGCAAGTGGTCAGGCAGGGCAGCTTGTCTGCAGTTACAAAAGTCAGTAGTGCTGGTGGGAACTGAGGGTAGAATTTCTGTGCCTGCTCTGATGAGAAGGATCACTCTTCTTGAAAGGTACATGATGGCACAGAACACAGCTCTACCTGGTATCTTATTTCCCGTTGGTTTGCTAGTTAATTTGATGAGCAAAATTACAGGTCATGAACTGCATTTGTCTTGAGGAAGAAACAAAAAATAAACTTGTTTTTGCCTGTCATGCTTTAATCCATAGGTGTTTTCTGGTCATTCTGTGTCTCTCTTCAAAGAAGCGACCCATCTCTTTGCTGACTTCAGTAAGCTGAAGCCAGAGGACACCAGGGTTGACGTGGCAGAGGCAGCAGCCCAAGGAGTGAACTGCCTGAAACCGGAGTACATTGCCGACTACCTCATCCAGGTGCATGCGTGCCCGTGGGCGCTCGCCTCACAGGGCTGCTCTTTGCCTACCCCAGGGGCAGCGGGGCAAGTCCCTCGCCTCCAGCAACCCCTGCCACCTGAAGCCTCTGAAGGGACTGCTGCTCTATTGGTTGTGTGCCTCCTTTTCCAGAAGCTGTGGCCACCAGCACCTACACGGAGTATTTCGATCCGTGGCCTCAAATGTTAACTGCTATAACATGACTTGTTCTAGTGCTGGCACTGGGATTTGTTGCAGGGTAGGGAGCTTGCAAAATGTATTCAAAATGTAGGTGTGCAATGTTTGTTTTATTTTCAGTTTTAGAAAACTAATGAGCTGTTCCTTTCTTTTCAGAAGCTTCTTGAGCTAAACCACTTTTTTTTTTCCTCTATTGAAGGATCCGCCTCCCCCAATGGAGTCTTACTGCCTGCCGCAAGCTGAATCTTGCCTTCAGAATAACACAGAACGTGGAACTGGATTATCCCAGAAAAGAAAAGCACTGGGAGAAATGAGTGGAGTCAAGCGATCCAGAATACACTGAGCAAATTCCGTGCTTTTAACTTGTACATTTTTAAATTTGTATTTATGTTTTTTCACTCTCACCACAAAAAGTAAAAGCTTTGATTTTAACTTCTAATTTGTCCTGAGATTAAAATAATGTTACTCATGGGAAAGATTGCTTTGGTTACCAGTAGCATCTAAAAATATGGCAAGAACTCATACAAAAAATACTTGGTCTCCAAAATGTCCTAACTATTCCACTAATGATTTTAAGGGACATCATTGTATAATAAATAATAGTTAAATACCCTGTGAGATGCTTATGACATCTTTTATCTGTGTGTTGTGGGGAAAATACCAGTTGGTAAGAATTCTGTTGCATTTCTCACACAGTAATGGACTTAGGTGTTAAATGAATTTTTCCTCTTTTGATGTTTTCTATTGGAGGGGGAAAACGGAAACCAGACTAAAAGAACTGGCTTGTGAATTTTTGTATTGATAGAGGGTGTAATAAATTATTTCTGTAAAACAGGCTGCTGAGGTACTGCCATTCACTGTGCTAAAGAATCTGTTCAGCAAAGATAGAACCAACTGCATTTGACAAAGAGGTGAAGTTTGTCTGACCATCCTCCCTGTTGGGAGTCTGCAACAGGAACCAGAGGCAGAACAAAGACCTTAGTTTTCAGCAGCTGGAACTGTTCTTAGTCAGACTACCACAGTGTTTGACAAACTGTTTGACCTTTCAGTAACTCTGGGGTCTGGGTCTCTATTTACTAAACTTACTGTATGTGAGTTGCACCACGCTAGTCTAGGTGAAAGTGTTTGTGCTTATGAAATCTGAGGAGCTGTATTGAAGCAGCTAGAATTGCTGCAGCCTGTTTGAACAGAGAAGTGCATCCAGTTGCACAGGACCAGTGGAGTTGTCTGTGGTAATATGTGCAACATCTTTAAAGTCTATTTAATTTACCTCTTTATTATTTGGCAGGGGGCATATTCTAGTTGCTGAATTCTATAGAATTCAGTTCTATAGAAAGTCTTTGTATCAGTTTCAGTTGCAGATAGACAGGAGGAGACACAAGCATCTAAGCCCTGTGCAATCTGGAGAACCTTGCTCTAGGTGGGGAGAACTAACCCCTTGCTGCTGGGGGCAGGGACATGGGACCTAAGCCTTGGGAGTCTCCAGGTGAGAGAGAGGAGGAAGGCAGCTTGCCTTTACATGCAAGGCTGTGCTTTGTGCTTCTGTTTCCTGCGTTAGCGCGGGGTAAGTTTTGTCAGTGAGCTCTGCTGGGATGACCTAAAGGAGTTGTCAGGAAGAATTGAGCGATGCCCACGAATGTAAGGGATTTGATTCTTTTAAAAAAGTGAGATCTGTGCCCCTATTGGGGGGGAGGGGCGGCATGGGGCTTAGGCTGTGGCAAGATTGTGATGTTGAGTTGCAGTGACTACAGTCTTAACCACCTGCTTTGCTTTTCTTGATTGTAGCAGCTTGATGCTTTTTGCTATTCGTGGATGTTGGACATCTCTGACATGCTCCAAGTCTATGTAAATAACGCTGCCATTAACACCTTAAATCGCATTTTGAATTAACTTTGTTTCCCTGGCAATTCTCTGCTCTACCTCCAAAATGCTGCTTTGCATTGCAGGCATTTTAAATAGGTGTGGATGTCAGTAGGTGAGACTTAAGGGTTGTGTGACTTTATTGTATTTTTTTTTCTTCTTCCCAGTCTGCAGAAGAAGCTGCTGTGGAAGGGTAGTACTGTTATTCTTGCTTTGCAGATAAGAAACCACTCCCTTGACCCACTTAGCTAAGCTTTAAGAAGCCTTGGAGCTGTGCAGTTCCTGCAGCTGCTGTGAATCCTGGGGGCAAGGTAGAAGGGGAGCAGCTAACATCAGACACACACCAGCCCCCCCTGGAACCAGCACACCGCTGTCCCTCACACCAACTGCCGCTGCAATGGCTTGCAGTTGCCGAAAAGAGGGGGGGAACAAAATGACAGCAAGACAAACTTTGAGGTATAAATTCACTTGGTGCTGTCAAGATAAATTTATTTTCTTCAGCTTTCTTCACAGGAAACATCACGAAAGTGCTTTACAGAGTTTGATACTGTTACTCTAACATAGGACAAAAGAACAACAGGTGTGTGCACTGCACAGTAAGAAGTTGTCATATGCAGAAGCCATGATAGGTAAACCAGGGTAAAAAAAAAATCTACTGACAAAAAATATATATAGTTCAGGTTCTGAACTTAAATTATGACTATAAACATACAATTATATAAATATACAGGCACCATTAGGTTCCTGTGTTAACTGTGGGGGCCACACAGGGATTCTCAGGAGTAGATCATATTGTACTCTACTTTGCTGAAACAGTGTCTGCTGTGCTCAGTGGGCTCCCAGCCAACCATTTTTCCCAGCAGACACTGTCCTTTCTTTCGCACTACAATAAGCACTCAAAATAGCTTTATCTTCATTTCTTCAGGTTAAGTGTGGTGGTGAGACATTCTGGTACATTGCTAAAAGCAAATTCAGTTCCCTGTTTTTTCACTTGCAGTGATGTCCTCTTACTATTATTCACTCAGTCATCTCTTCCTTAAAAAAAAATAAAAATGCCTTAGGCTAGACCCTGCTGTCCAGATAAGAGAGTTTTGTTTGAGCTAGCATGTTACCAGTCATGCAACCCTACTCTCTTTCATAGCTGAACCATGTTGTACTGTGACCAATGCTACTGCCTTCATTTGGCTGTATTCTGTGGGAATTAGGCTCCCATGTAGCTTTTGAGGGTCTAGGTTTAAATTCTCCAAGGAGATCACATTTATTTGCTAAGCAATTTTGCAACAGATGGAGCCATGTTTGTGATGCTGGAGCGCTAACTGAAGAAATACAGCATCACCAAGACTCAGCAGTTCTTGCTTATAGAGCTGCTTTCTAAAGATGTGGTGAATAAGTCAGGCACCTGGCTGGAAATCCTTGGCATGGTAATAATGTAGATGAACAAAAGAAGAAGGGAATACTCTAGAGGGTGAAGAAAGGTCAAATCAAGATATTTTTGCTGGGCTTTGAGTTGCAGAAAAAGCAATTAGCAGAGACAATTATCTAGAAAACACTGTCATGCCAGTTTACAAAACCAGTTTGCCTTTTACCCGATTCCCAGATTAAAGACACAGTGCACAGTCAGAGAACTATTCACTCCTGAAGGTTGCTGGGTGGTTAGTAAGTAACACAGTATGGATTTACAGCATCAAGACAGGGCTTTGGTGAGTGTAGCAGCCGAGATGAGTCATACGTGCAGGAGAGGGTATGAACAACTGTCCAATCTTGCTGCATCTGCTGTATTCCCCCTCATCCCCCTCAGAAGTAACAAAACCCCCTCAGCTCCAATTTGCCAACTTCATAAACCCCCAGCAGCCACAGTTCATTTTGGCAGAATACTAGTAACTGCTGTAATAGAACACCTAACAGATACCATTTATTTGGATGCAAAATCCAAGGTACATTCTTCTCAACCACATATCACTATTAGTCCTGGAAAGCAGCTGTTCTCTGTGACACAATAGTCTGATAGACAACGCAGCTCTTATGTGGTAGGCTATACACCCCAACAGGCTTGAGTCTTCCCTTACACAACCTCCTTTGTATTTATAAATGTAGCATTACTAGTAAAAGCAGTCAGCACTTAAAGACTTAACCTTAAAGTACAAGATGAGATGTGAAGAGATGAAACAAACCACAAAGACTAAGCCTCCCCCCCGCAGTGTTGCTGCGCTCATCTTCATCTCAAAACCTGTACTCCCATTTCCACGTCCAGCTACGTACCACAACAGGTACGTTAGACTAAGTGTGGCTGGTTGCTGGTCAGAGACCAAGTAATACATCTGCTTCATCTCTGCCACAAAGAGCAGAGTAACCCAGAAACTGAAAACAAGTTTGCTCTGGGCTTGTTCACTTGCGCTCTATTCTGGCTACTGAATCTAGACTTCAAGTGAGAAGATCTCAAATCAAGTTTTAATGAAACTGATCTCAAGTGACAGAAATAACTCCACAGAAACCAATGAAGTTAAGCTCTGGGAGATCAGATTCACATATGCTTTACTTGTTTCTCAATGCATTTGTTCTCTTGTATCAGCCTGTTTTTATGGTTTGAATCATTTTGTTATGGTTGTACATACTCTGAAAGAGATACAGTATAAGTGATTTATTTTAATTAAAAAAAGGAAGCTTATGACAACATTTTAACTAACAGTTTTCTGTAGGCAAATTATTTGAAATAAAACAGACAGTTACAACTCGATGACTTCAATGCTGTAACTGAGCTAGAAAGAAAATCCAATACAAAAGATAGGAGACAAAAAAAACAGAACAGAAAAGGTCAGATTGAGTAATAGTTAGTAAGAGCATGCCATGCCAATCACTGTAGGAAGAGTGAATTACATACGTGAAACTGAAGGCTTCAGCGTATCACATGGCAAAAGCCAACGCCCACAGAGAATCACCAGGTTTGTCAGCACTGGGGAAGATGGCGATTGCCAGGGTAAGCTAACTCACTCTGTAAACACGGCAATTCAGTGGAAAGTGAATGTCAACAGAAAATAAACCCAAGGCAATGAACACTGGAAAGGCTTTAAAACCACTCATACATGCTCTGGTGGATTCTGAATTAGTTGTGATCTTTCAAGGGGACGATCTAGGCATCACCATGGACAGCTTGATGAAGACATCTGCTCAATGTGTAGTTGCAGTCAAGAAAGCGAATAAGATGTTAGGCTGTATTAAAGACAGAACAATATGGAAAAATATTACAGCATGTATTTCTCTTAGAGGTCCTCAACGAGCATTTGCTGTTTCAGCAGCACCTTAAAAAAAGTGACATATTAGAAAAATACAGGGAGGAAAGTGATCAGAGAACAGTAGAAGCAGCTCTTTGTAGCTGGAAAGACAGTAAGACCAAGGTAGTTTATTTGTTAGGAGGGGAAAATTGATGATATACATCTTAAAAGTAATTCTCCTCCCCACCATATAGGGGCCAGACCTCAAAGTCATTTTAAGCCACCTACCAATCTGTTGACCTCAATATCACTCGTCATCATCATCACCCTAAGTATTCCAAAAAGCCCCATGTTACTCTTTAATGCTTATTATTCAGCTAGTTAAGCATTTCCTCTGAAGCAACTGCAATAGTTCGTTGAAATTTAACAGTAATCTTTCCTGACAAAGAATTGTCACAGCTAATGCACATTAACAACTCTCTTAGAGGTGCTGCAATGATAAAAACGTCAGTAAGAGAAGAGAGCTGCTGTGCCTCATCTCTGTCCAGTACCCGCCAGAGGTCTGACTTGTCTGCCTGCATGCCACCATCATGTTCTCTGCTTCTATTTGCAGGCCCCCTGTAAAAGCTGAGCGATGAACCTTGAAATCACCAGCAACAGCAGACAAGGACATATTCATAAAAATTTTCTTCCTGTTCCTTCAGCTACAGTTAACTGATAAAATGGGAGATAACAGTAAATAGGGTAATCACCTCTACTGCATCTGTATCCCTTCCTCTCCTGCCCACCCCTCTGCTTCCCCCTCTCAGCTCTCTCTTCTGATCATTTCCTTCATCTGTTTCACAGAAACTTCTCCATGGGCAACTATTTCCTTTTCTTTTATTCCTTTCATCTCTTTCCTTCACAGCCACCCTTCTTACCAGATTTTCAAAAGTTTTGAAGTTAAGATTACTCTCTCTCCCATGTTTCGACTGTACCTGCATGCTACTTCAACTTAAATATGGGAAAGGATAAAGAGTAGGACAATGTGTGTTTATATGTGGAGAGGGGAAGAAAACTACATTCCTACTAAAACATACCACTTAGTGTCCTGACACAAATACATACTTTCAGGAGTGAACATTTCTAGTTCACATAATTCAATCAAACTTTAAACCAGCCACATTATAAGAGATGGCTATCAACTGTGAGCCGGGTTTTATTTCAGTCATGGGGTTTACAAAATATAGCAATATTGATTTTAATGTATTTCACATAAAAACAGAAAGCCTCATATTAATATACCACTCGGGTTGCACAGGTAATGAAAGAGAGGAAATACCAGTTAGAGCGCTCAGCCTGAACTTTTTCCTTACCCATACATACTAAAATAAGTCTAATTACATAATACTTCAATAGAACACATATTACATTCTGTAGAAATGAGCCTTTCCCAAAGTACTATTAAAATACTGTAATGAAAGCTAATATAAAAATCTTTTAATAAAAATTTTTAGTCCTCTGTAGCACCTTCCATTGGCCCCAGCCCTCGACAACGAACAGCTTTGGCCTCACAACACCCCTGTGAGGTAGGTTGTTGGGTTTTTTGGTACAGCTGGGGAAACTGAGGCAAAGTGAACCTAAATTACTTGAAGTTAACACAGCAGCTCAGTGGAAAAACAAGGCCAAACCCCACTCTGCTGGTCCTATGCTCTTGCTACAAAATGGGCTTGCTTCTCTTCAGTGCCCGCAGTTGTTTTAGATGATACTTTCCATTCCAGTGTTCCAGATGCACTGCTTTTTCTGGTGATTCATTAATAATACTGTGATACGGTTTTAATATTTGTGTTCTGGCTAAGCAGCCCATTGAACTTCATTAACCTTGCTATATCAACATATGATCTAAGCAACTGAACATAAACCCATGACATACGTACCATTAGAAGATGCTTCACAAAGCAGGAAATGTCTTCATAGCCATTTGAATTAGTATCTCAGCTTTTTATCATGCAGAAGTGAAAAGCTTTCTTAAGTATGAAACAAGTTATTTCCTAATAAGATTGCTGATCTATCATGGAATTTGTCCCTTCTTGGCTCTGTCTTTAGGCAACCGGTTAGACAGCTTTGTACCAAAGCAAAATTCTACCTTCTCTGGACAGGTTTTCCCGATTCTTTCCTTTAAAGGGATGCCTTCCCCAAGTACTTAACTTCAAACACTTGGTCAGGTGGATCTGCCACTTGTGAAAGCAGCACTGACCCACGCAGCACTTTTCCTATCCAGCCACTCGCACTCCGCTCCCTACCTCAGGCTATACATTTAATACTACCATTTAGAAAACAGCCTTCCTGATCCCTCTTTTATACCCCCTGTGTTTTATTCCCATAATTTCCACTCTCCCTAATTAAAAAAAAAACCACAAAACTTCCTTTCTGTTTTATTTCACTTCAAACAGAACT